>NC_079439.1:7812897-7960474 GCF_903798145.1 Danio aesculapii
TTTAATTATATATTTATTATTTATTTGCACATTATTATTATTATTATTATTATTATTATTAATAATAATAATAACAATAATAATTATTGTTTATTTTATTTATTTATTAATATTTTATTTTATATTATTTTATTTATATATTTTTATTTATTTATCTATTTATCTATTAATTATTTGGAAATTATTATTATGTTATTTATTTATTATTATTATTATTATTTATTTTTATTTAAAAAAAAATTATTATTATTATTATTATTATTTTTATTATTCCATATTATTTTATATATTTTATTACTTATTTATTCCATGCGATTATTCATTTAATTTTTACTTATTTATTATTTATTTGCACATAATAATAATAATAATAATAATAATAATAATAATAATAATTATTATTATTATTATTATTATAATTATCATTTTTATCATTTTTTATCATTTTTTAATTTATTTTATATAATATATATTAAATATTTTTATTATTTATTTAATTTAATTAATTCATTAATTCATTCATTTTTATTTATTTATTTTGCACATTGCACATTATTATTATTATTTTATTATTATTATTAATTTTATTTTAAAATAATTTTTATTCATTTATTTATTATTTTATTTTGTTTTATAATCTTTTATTTTAGTTGTTTATTTTTATAATTTTATTTATATATTTACTTATTTTTTATATTTTTATATATTTTATTTATTTATTTATATATTTATTATTTATTTGCTCATTGCACATAATAAATATTCATTTTATTTTATTTTTTTAATTTATTTTTTTATTTTAATTGCACAATTGCAGAAGGCAGCATGAAAAACACTATATGTTGTATTCCTTTTTTGTGTTCTATTTAGCTTGTGGAGTATTTTTTTTTCATATTTTTAACATGTCAGTGCTTTTTACTGAACACACAGTATCATATACCAAATTATTTCATTTTTAATTTCTTACCAATTCTGTTATACAGAAATTGGGTGAAAATGTACAGGCGGGCTAATACTTTTGACTTAACTGTACACGAGACTGAAAATGAACCGAGTCTATATTGTAGAAACACCGCAGTGCGTTTCGAGGTTGGCCAAACGATTAGCTCTCTAACACTAACGCCGGATCATTGCGAGCGAAAATAGCAGATGTTGGCAGAGGCTGAAGCGCAATCATCTCACGGCGGGAGAAGGCGACACGAGTGTGGGCGAACCGAGAGCTCAATTCATTACGCAGAGGTTAACAAGCTCCTATTGAGCTAATGACTCTAATGGATCTTTGATATCAATGCGCCGCAGTAATTCTGTGCTAATATCTCTGGTGGAAAACTTTGCTGTCATAATCACACCTCGGATATTACTCCGGGGTCAGAGCGAGTAGTTATTACAGGACCAAACTGCCCTAAACACTGTCATGGAAGTTTATGGAGAGGTTTTAATGTGTGACGGTTAACATTTATCATAAAAGATTATAGTATGTGTGAGAAAGAGGTTTAGAGGGGGATAGAGCGTGATAGAGTTTATGCTTTTAATTAGATTTTCACACTTTGTTCTCCTCTATATCTCAGTTTGGGATGCTGGAATATCATTATGAATCAGTTTGATTTGTTTATTTCGGAGATTGGGAGTAATGAAGGTTACATATGTTCTGTCAAAGTCCCTTTCTATAGTCTTTGGTTCTATGTGGCATGAAATGTTCTCTTGGAAACCGTTTAAACTGTTTAAACTGATACATTACAAATAATGTACTGTATATTTCTTGGTGACACAGTGGCTCAGTGGTTAGCACTGTCACCTGACAGCAAGAAGGTCACTGGTTCGAGTCCCGGCTGGGTCAGTTATCATTTCTGTGTGGAGTTTGCATGTTCTCCCACATAGTCCAAACACATGCGCTATAGGTGAATTGAATAAACTAAATTGTCTGTAGGCAACGCAGTGGCGCAGTAGGTAGTGCTGTTGCCTTACAGCAAAAAGGTCGCTGGTTCGAGCCTTGGATGAGTCAGTTATCATTTCTGTGTGGAGTTTTTATGTTCTCCCTGCGTTGGCATGGGTTTCCTCCGGGTGCTCCGGTTTCCCCCACAGTCCAAAGACATGCGGTACAGGTGAATTGGGAAGGCTAAATTGTTACTGAGTTATTAACGCGCACAGCAATACCACATGAAGAAAGGGCAGACTTTGAAGGAATAAACAACATGAGGAAAGCTCTGTTGTTGTGCACTGGATGTCCACGCATGTGCGAGGCAGGCAGTTCTGTACAATTACCTAATTTATCGGCTTAAAGATATCGGCCTAATTTTGACATCGGACCGATAACATTAAATATAGCATTTATTGGCTGAGAACGATATGGCCGCCGATATGTCGTGCATCGCTAGTATTTTTACGACTGAACTTCAAATAAGTTAGATATCTTATTTATGTTTCACTCTACTTCAATATAAATGAAATAAATAAATACATTTTATATTTATTTTTTATTCAAATTTTTTATTTATATTTATCAAATGATTTTTTTATATTCCTTGTTATTTATATTTTTTATTTATTTGTATATTAACTATTTTTCTTTATTTATTTGTACTTAATTATTATTTTATTTATTTAATTTTCTTAAACAATTTATTTTAAATTTATTTTTATGTGTATGATTTGGTTTATATTATTTTATGTGTTTTATATTCATTTTTATGTATTTTTATGTTATTTTAAAAAATATTTATTTGTATTTAATTATTTATTTATTTTTGTTTAATTTTTTTTCATAAACGATTTAATTATTTTATGTTTATTTTTATTTATATATTCATTCATTCATTCATTCATTCATTCATTTTCTTTTCGACTTAGTCCCTTTATTAATCTGAGGTCGCCACAGCGAAATGAACCGGCAACTTATTCAGCAAATGTTTTACACAACGGATGCCCTTCCAACCCTTCCAGCCAACCCATCATCCATACACACCCATACACTGCGGAAAATTTAGCTTCCCCAATTCACCTATAGTGCATGTCTTTGAACTGTGGGGGAAACCAGAGCACCCGGAGGAAACCCACATCAACATGGGGAGAACATGCAAACTCCAGACAGAAACGCCAACTGACCCAGCCGAGGCTTGAACCAGCGGCCTTCTTGCTGTGAGGCGATCATTCTACCCACTACGCCATCATGATGCCCTTATTTATATATTTTATTTATATTTATTTTAATTTTATATTCGTTTTTATTTTTATATTTATTTATTTTTATTTATTTATTTATTTATTTGTATTTAATTATTTATTTGTATTTAATTATTTATTTATTTTTATTTATATAATTTTCAAAAATGATTTATTTATTTTTATTTATATATTTTATTAATATTTATTTATTTGTATTTAATTAATTATATATATTTTTATTCATTACATTTTCATAAAACATTATAGCATGTGTAAGAAAGAGGTTAAGAGAGGGATAGAGCGAATAGACTACGCTTTTAATTAGATTTTCAATCTTTGTTCTTCTGCTCCTATATATCTCTGCTTGGAATATGGTTATCAGTCAGTTTGATTTGTTTATTTTTTGTAGATTGTGAGTAGGCATGTGCCGGTATCACATTTTCATGCTGCGATTAATTGATTGAGCTTTTATCACGGTATACGGTATTATCACGATATTGTAATTTTACTAGAGAAACAGGTAAAAAAACACAAAAAAACTTCAGTTTCGTCAACTTAGTAACTTTAATAACTTTTTAATTAACTAAAAGTACTTCAAACATTTAAATACAAATAAATATAAATAAAACAATACACAATATAAAAGTAAACTTGAGCAATTATATCAAAGTGAATGTGCAAAGGGAAACCGTCTTCGATCAGCAATCGTGGAATGAACTGCCAACTATTCCAGCATGTTTTATGCAGCAGATGCCTTTCCAGCCACAACCCAATATTGGAAATCACCCATACACACTCATTCACACACACTCATACACTACAGCCAATTTAGCTTATTCAATACACTATTCACTCAGCCTATATTCAATAATAAACATAACAAAAACTGCCTGCTAATGCATGGGTAAATCTTCAAAGGTAACAGTGTTACATTATAACCTTTCACCTCATCCTGCTTGCTGTTTCACTATCTAAACAATGAAAACATAATATGTCAAATTTGTTTCATTTTGATATTATGATTAACAGACACCAAACAGCCTCGTGTAGCTGCATATTTTTATGAGCATCATCTTCACACTGCATATTTATAACAAAACAGGGCTTAAATATAACTGTCTCCTTTCATTTCCATTGAAAAGAATGAACTTTACCCTGTCTCTTTTGCAGAATATCAATTTTAATAACCAATAATGGCCATTATAACAGTATAACGTACATTAAATTTAAACAATAAAGGTAAGCAATCAGTCATGTGCAGAATCAGTGTATGTGGTTACATAAATTAATATATTAGCTTATCTTTGCACTCAGCCAAAACAGTTAACTGAGAACAAGTGATTCAAAAGACATAAGAATTGTTAGATAGAGACAACAAGATGAATTCAATATTACGTTTAACAACTATAGTGAGATGAGATCACCCAGCAGATGAACTGTCTGACATGCACTAAACTCTCACCTGGGGTTTATGCTCACCCGCTGAACTAGTGGCTGCAGCTCTGGGCAGAGAGTGTGTGGTCACGAGATTTGCGTTTTTAGCCGTGTACTAGAATGAACAGAGAACTTTTCAGAATCGCTAAATGAAACGCCGGTGTATTTCCCGCGATTTCTCTGCGCCTCCCTTGCGTTTCTTCTCTCTGACTCTCGACTATTTTGACAAATACACACAGACGACGCACGCTCACGCGGAGTCCAAAATAGGAGTTTGTGATTGGGCCAGCCCAATGTCAATACCCAAAAGAGCCAATGGGCTGCGTCACATGGACCGGCCCGGTCTGTCTGTCCGGGAAAAAAAGCATCTACTTTCAGAGAGTCACAGATCACAGCAGCGTCAATCAATAAGGCAGAAAAAAACGATAGGCTGCTAAGCCTTTTATGGGTCGATCAAATCATAAGACGATGATCAGCCCGGCCCAAAAAGTACGTCGGCCCACCCGGTCTGCCAGATAGCCAGTCCGCCCCTGCGTGTGAGGATTATAGTGCGGTGGCAGCGGCGGCACACAGGGCTTCTACATGTGGGGATGGTTTACATCAGAGTGCGCATCAGTTCTGCGCAGCATATACGCAGTGTTTCTTCAAGCGGTTGATGGAAAATAAGCTAAGGCGCGTTCTAAGAATATAAATTCGGATCTATTATTTTTCCACGGTATTTTGAAATGCCCGCGATAACAATATCGTGCAAATTCATTACCGTGATTTATCGCATTACCGAATACCGGCACAAGCCTAATTGTGAGTAAAGAAGGTTTGGCATGAAATGTTGTCTTGGAAACATCCTTACATTTTCAGTCCTTATCAACAGTTTAAACTGACACATTAAAAATAATATAAATTTCTTTAACTTTTATATTTTTATGACTGAACTTCTAATAAAGTATATATCTTATTTATATGTTTTACTCTACTCTAATATAAATACATAAATATATATTTATTTATTTATTTAGTTTTTATTTATGATTATTTGTATTTATATATTTTTTATTTATTTTATTTATTTGTTTTTATTTATTTTTTATTTTTATTTCTTTAATTTTCATAAAAGAGTTTTACACTTGTATATTTTTAATTTATATTTATTTAATTTATTTTATATTTCTGTTGATTTATTTGTATTTAATTATATTTTTATGTATTTATTTTTAAGTTTTCATAAAAGATTTGTGAGTTTCACGCTACTCCAATATAAATAAACAATTTATATATATATATATATATATATATATATATATATATATATATATATATATATATATATATATATATATATATATATACAAATATATATATAATTTTTATTTATTTATATTTATTTTCATAATTATTTTAGTTTACTTTTCATTTTTATTTATTTGATTTATTTTTATATTTATTTTTGTTTATTTATTTGTATTTAATTGTTTAAATTTATTTATTTATTGTTATTTATTTAATTTTCATAAAAGATTTGTGAGTTTCACTCTCATTTAATATTTATTTTATTTATATTTTTGTTTATATTTATTTATAATAATTTATTTTATTTTTATATTTTTAATTTGTTTATTTTGGAGATTGTGAGTAAAGAAGGTTAAACATGTTCTGTGTTGCATGAAATGTTGGTTTGTATTCAGCTCACATCTATCCAGAGTTCAGAAAGTTGAAAGGTTTCCTCTATTCTGTGTTATTACTGTATTCCATAATCTGTGCAGTGTGTTGATTTGAGTTCATAATAACGGCGTCTATGATAATTATGATCAAAATTGAATACGGCTTAAATGAAGCATTCAGCTGATGTTTTTAAAATATATCAAATGCTGCACTAAAGCATCTTTTAATATTTTTGAGTTGTCATGGAAACACATCCTTTCGTTTTCAGTCCTTAGGAACATAAATAAATACATTAAAACTAATATATATTTCTATAACTTTAAATTTGTTTACAACTAAACTTCATATGTATTAGATATCTTATTTAAATGTTTCACTCTACTCCAATATAAATAAATATTTAAAAACAATTTTTTATTTGTATTTATTTATTTTATTTTTATATTTATTTATTTTTTTTCATAAATATTTTTTATATTTATTTATTCATTTATTTTAATTTAATTTAATTTAATTAATTTATATCTTATTTTTATTTATTTATATTAATTTTTATTGATTTATTTTTATTGAATAAAATTTTTATTTATTTATTTATATTTATTTGTTTATTTTATTTATTTACTTTTATTTTATTTTATTTTTGTATTTTTTTTTATTTTTCGCTATTTTTATTTATTTTATATTAATTGACTTTTTATTAATTTATAATTTTTTTAATACATTTTTTAAGTCATTTATGTTCACCTAAGATGCGTTCATTAGATCAAAAATTCAGAAATAAAAAATAGTAAATATTATAACATTTTAAAGTGACTGTTTTCTATATGAATATTAAAATGTTAATTTAATGTAAATTTAATGTAAATTAAAATGTAAAATTGAATATTCAGCATTATTACTCCAATCTTCAGTGTCACACGATCCTTCAGAAATCATGCTAATTCTGATTTAATGACCCAGAAACAAATATTATTATCAGAGATCAAATCAAGTGTGCTGCATCATTTAATTTTTTTTTGTGTGTGTGGAAAACATTTTGGGACAGCACAGTGGCTCAGTGGTTAGCACCTCGTAGCTGGAAGGTCGCTGGTTTGAGTCCCGGCTGGCCCAGTTGGCATTTCTGTGTGCAGTTTGCATGTTCTCCTCGTGTTCGCGTGAGTTTCCTCCAGGTGCTCCAGTTTTCCCAACAGTCCAAACAGATGCGCAATATGTGAATTGAAGAAATTTAGTGATGTTTTATAAACATATTTCGGGAGGAGCACGCGCAGAAGTTTCAGTATCAAATACGTCATTGACAATTATTCTATTATCCAATCAGTTCTTGACCAAACCCCTATATATACCAAAGCTGTCTTACCTGCAGCATCTTACGACTTTAGCATCCCTCCACCACCCCGTCACCTCACCTCTTAAGCATTACAATCCCGGGGGGAGCGTTCTGGGGCCGGGCTAGATACTTCGCTCGAATCCCAATTCCTATCTGTTTCCTGATAAGGGGAATAACTCGAGTTGGGGTGTCTTCCCCGTGCTCAGAGTCCTCTCCCCGGACAGCACGCCAAATACGCTTTAATCTGAAACTATTGCAAGTGTGAACTCGGGAATTTGGCCGTAGTGTATGTGTGTGAACGAGCGTGAGTGTTTGGGTGTTTCCCAGTACTGGGTTGCAGCTGGAAGAGCATCTGCTGTGTAAAACATATGCTGAATAAATTGGCGATTCATTCCACTGTGGCGACCTCTGATAAATAAAGCGACGAAGCTGAAGAGATTTTGTTTCACCATACTAAAAAAGAGCTTTTTAAATAAAATGGAAATCATTTGTACATCATAAAGCTCCTACTGCAACTTAGTGTCTTTGCTGATTAAAAGTATTCATTACTTTTAGAAATATATATATATATTTGAAAGCTTGATGTTTTCAAGTAAATAAATCACCGACAGCAAACAGAGCGCTCAGTTAGTGAATGTTCTAGATTCGTCTGGCTGTTTAAATTCTGGTGCCAGTTTAAAATCATATTCACAATAATCCATAATACAAGTGTGTGCTTACAGGTCTCGTTGTAAATGCACCCCATCCCATTATTGCTGCCATTGATTTTCTGCCTGTGTTTATTTGTGTGTGTGTGTGTGTGTATGCACTTTTGCATGTGTCTTTTATGCTTGCAAGACAGCGCTTTATTGATATCCATCTAACAGTCTGTTATTAGGAGTGTTTTAAGGGAGTTTGCATTAGTATTGCTTGTGATCTGAGCAGACATCTAGCTTGAAACGTTAAAGGCTCATTGTTTGTGTCGTCTTGCAGATTTTGAGCTTGAATGAATGATGTGAGATGATACTTTATTGAATGATCAGACACAAAAGTTTCACGAGCCTTACTTACAATAATACATGAGAAAAACAAATCCGGCAGAATTATACAACGCAATCTCACGGCAATTCGTATCTTTTTGACTTAGTGGCTAATTCATATCAATTCGTACAATCTAATTCAAACTATTAGTACGATTTGCTCATCACCCAATGATGGTTGGGGTCAGGGGTGGGGTTGGGTTGGGTTGTATTTTTATTAGCACAATATATTCATTCATTCATTTTCTTTTCAGCTTAGTCCCTTTATTACTCTGGGGTCGCCACAGTGGAATGACCCGCCAACTTATCCAGCATTTTGTTTTGCACAGTGGATGCCCTTCCAGCTGCAACCTATGACATATCAGTCATCTGCACATCAATGACTGTCTGGTTTAGCTCAGCTCCTAAATACGATCTCCAAAGACTATGTCAAATAGTTCGGACTGCTGAACGAATCACTGGTACAACCCTTCCTACTCCCCAAGAACTGTACTTATCCAGAGCGAGCAGAAGGACCCCTCACACCCAGCACACTGCCTCTTTGAACTTTTACCTTCTGGTCGACGCTACAGAGCACTGCACACCAGAACAGCCCGACACAGAAACAGTTTCTTCCCTCAGGCAATCCATCTCATGAACACTTGATGATAATAATTGCGAAACCAACATCACTACTTGCCATACACTTTTATACACATATACACTTATTTAACAAAACACTTTACATGCCAATTTGCACATAACAGCTGCACATATAACGTTGTATATAGTAATAAACATGTACATACACTTGACAATTTGTATATTTGCACTCACTACTCACTTCTATTTTTTTAAATATATTTATTATCTGTTTTTTGTCCTGTCTCTGTAATCCTGTTGCACTGTAGAAGCTCTGTCACCAAAACAAATTCCTCGAATGTGTGAACATACCTGGCAAAAAAGAACTATCTGATTCTGATTCTAACTGGGAATCATCCATACACTCTCATTCACACACTTACACTACGGACAACTTAGCCTACCCAATTCACCCATAGCACATGTTTTTGGACTTGTGGGGGAAATCGGAGAACCCGGTTATTAATCAATAAATAAATATATATATATTTTACACGTATTTTTCAGAAAATATTCTCCAAAAACAAGTATCTTACAGTCTCTGAAATGTTATTTGTCAAATATTTGATCTTGCTGTGAGGATATTTTCAAATGAAAACAACGCAAAAAAACATTCACAAATATTTTGTTTCCCGGTGTGCACTTCTGCACTGAGCCGCTGACTGTAAACCCCATTTCAGATGCACATTGTTGGGCTCGTCTGAGTTTATTTCTCCCTCGTTTCTGTGACCATGGTTTCTGAAACATTGATGTGTGTCTTCAACTTCACGTCTGTTCAAGGCTAAAGGTATCTGCACCAAATGCTGCCATAAACACACAAAAACAAGTAAGCACAGAGGGTAAGTGAACTATTGATTTCTATCAGGGAATATTTCATGGAAATATCGAGGGGTTCATTATTTATACATGTGCAAGAGAAGTGCATCGCTGTCTGCAAGCTGAGCAGTAAAATATATATAAAAGCATCAGAACGACATCAGCATATGACGTGGCTGGAGATTGGTAGACGTTTTTTTAAAGCACAATGAATTTGAGCACAAATGTGTCAATGGGTTCATCAATATGGCATACATGCAATCTGAATTAATGTAGTTTTATATATATATATATATATATATATATATATATATATATATATATATATAGTATGTATATATATATATATATAGTATGTATATATATATATATATATATATATATATATATATATATATATATATATATATATATATATATATATATATATATATATATATATATATGTATATGTATATATGTATATGTATATATGTATGTATATATGTATGTATATATATATATATATATATATATATATATATATATATATATATATATATATATATATATATATGTATATCTATATATATATATATGTATGTGTATATATATATATATATATATATATGTATGTGTATATATATATATATATATATATATATATATATATATATATATATATATATATATATATATATATGTATATGTATATATATATATGTATGTATATATATATATATGTATGTATATATATATGTATGTGTGTGTGTGTGTGTGTATCTTATATATGTGTATCTTATATATCTTATTTTTTGGCCTGGAATGAAAGTAAACTTTAACTTTTGAAAAGCTTTAAAGTCTTCCAGATCTACTTATTTTTTTACTTTAACAGAAGAAAACAAACACAATCATGTGATCTTTTTTAATACAGTGGCCAATCTAACTAAAAATAAAGCATCAGTTAGCGTTTCTCAGCACAGTAGTAATGACTTTATGAATTATTTTACTTGCAAGATTGATGATGTCAGTGATAAAATCTCTTACAGCATCGTCCACTGTATATGTGTAGATTAATAGATAAACTTTAGACAGTAGATAAACTTCAGACAGTAGGTTAGGAAGAACTAAATCTAAATTGGTGAACTCCTCCAAATCAACAACGTCTATGTTAGGTCTTATATCGACCAAATTATTACATTTTAATCAAGATTTCAAAATGAGAGACACACGAAACACACTGATGTTGAATCTAAACATCTGAAATTCTGAAATGAGTTGCAGCCATGTTATGTAATAATAATAATCACAATAAGTTATGAAGATTAGTTATTGATAATTATGATTATGTATATATTTTTTATTTATGAAAGTCCTAGGCCATGTACACAAATATTTTCACACAGGTATTTTCCCGTCTTCATTGAAAAAAATCTCCTTAGAGATATAAAAGCCTTATCGGGCGTTCACACCAGACGTGGCTTGCACAAGTAGGTTGTGCTGTTCGCGGGTAAATAGACATGTGAATATTTGGACTCGCTTCATTTGCGCATCAAATGCACTTGATTCGGGGATGAAAGTTACTTCACAATAGATGCAGATTTGCATCATGGGAGGGGCATCTTTCTGCCTGCTGGGGTTGTCACGATATTGGAATTCGGTACCAATCAGTACAAAAATTTTAAAGACGTCCATTTTACTACAAATATTTAAGCGCTGTTGAGCAACAAAAATGACTGTGATTGGCTTTGAAGGTCATCAGTTCACTGACCTCACCGCTGTTTACTGAGTGTAAACACAGGTACGGGGATACCGGAACGTTTCAAAGTCATTTCGATCAACTGGTTTGTCTATAAGCTGAAATCATGGCTTTAAGGGCGTACTCATACTATGTACAATGTTTGTATTATAATCACACCCCTACTAAAGCAAGCTCCTGATTGGTTAATGTGGTGCTAATGTCAAAGTTCAAATTTGTACACTCACCAGCCACTTTATTAGGGACACCTTAATAGGACCGGGTTGGACCCCATTTTTGCCTTCAGAACTGCCTTAATCCTTTGTGGCATAGATTCAACAAGGTACTGGAAATAGTCCTCAGAGACTTTGGTCCATATTGACATGATAGCATCATGCAGTTGCCGCAGATTTGTCGGCTGCACATCCATGATGCGAATCTCCAGTTCCACAACATCCAAAAGTGCTTTATTGGATTGAGATCTGGTGATAGTGGAGGCCATTTTAGGACAGTGAACTCATTGTCATATTTAAGAAACCAGTCTGAGATGATTCACACTTTATGACATGGTGCGTTAACCTGCTGGAAGTAGCCATCAGAAGATGGGTACACTGTAGTCATAAAGGGATGGACATGTTCAGGATCAATACTGACACGATGCTCAAATGGTACTAATGAGCCCAATGTGTGCCAAGAAAATATCCCCCACACCATTACACCACCACCACCAGCCTGAACTGTTAATACGACACAGGATGGTTCCATGCTTTCATGTTGTTGACGGAAAATTCTGACCCTACCGTCCGAATGTCGCTGCAGAAATCGAAATCGAGACTCATCAGACCAGGCAACATTTTCCAATCTTCTATTGTCCAATTTGGTGAGCCTGTGTGAATTGTAGACTCAGTTTCCTGTTCTTAGCTGACAGGAGTAGCACCCAGTGTGGTCTTCAGCTGCTGTAGCCCATCTGCCTCAAGGTTTGAGGTGTTGTGTGTTCAGAGATGCTCTTTTGCAGACCTCGGTTGTAACGAGTGGTTATTTGAGTTACTGTTGCAGTTCTATCAGCTGGAACCAGTCTGGCCATTCTCATTTGACCTCTGGCATCAACAGGGCATTTGCACCCACAGAACTGCCGCTCACTAGATAGTTTTTCTTTTTCCGGACCATTCTCTGTAA
Organism: Danio aesculapii; assembly: GCF_903798145.1. NCBI lineage: Eukaryota > Metazoa > Chordata > Actinopteri > Cypriniformes > Danionidae > Danio > Danio aesculapii. Next base: position 7,825,832 of record NC_079439.1, read on the forward strand.
ACCATAGAGATTATTGTGTGTGAAAATCCCAGTAGATCCACAGTTTCTGAAATACTAAGACCAGCCTGTCTGGCACCAAGCTGATGCTCGGTTTGAACTGCAGCAGATCGTCTTGACCATGTCTACATGCCTAAATGCATTGAGTTGCTACAATGTGATTGGCTGATTACAAATTTGTGTTAACGAGCAGTTGGACACAATGAAAACAGCGTCGGCGCCAGTGGTGTAGTGGTTAGTGCGTCAACACATGCACTCTGATGCTCATGGCGACCCGAGTTCGATTCCTGCCTCGCGGTCCTATGCCGATCCTTCCCCTCTCTCTGCTCCCCATGCTTTCCTGTCAGTTTTCACTACTTTCCTATCCAATAAAGGTGAAAACCCTGAAAAAATAATTATGTAACAAATAAATAAATAATGAAAACAGCAAAAAATGACATTTCAGTGAGAAATCACTTGACACATCTCATTGTGTTTGTTTAATTGCTTCGTTCATGAACATTATTTGCTGTGAATGTCTGTGTTTTTTGTCATAAATTGAACAGTAATATTGAGTGTATGTTTTCATGCAGCCTGATGGTGTTTTTTCGCTGTGCTCCTGCAGAGATGTTAAATGACTGTTTGCACATTTACATTAATGCATCAGACAGACTCTTTGAGGCTGTTCGGTTCAGCGGTTGCCAGTCGCGGCCTTCAGATTGCTAGAGCTCCAGGAACAAACGCCTCGAGTTTTGAATGTTTACACCAAATTCCTGTCTCTTGTTTAGTGAGCAACATGAAAAGAAAGTGTTCTTGGCATATTTCTTTAGATATGTTAGAAAGACAAACACAGCCTTGCTGAGGCTTCTTTGATCAGTTGACGCTCAAGAAAAAAAAGTATGCTGCTTCAATTGGGATGCAGATGTTTTCACTGGATCGACTGGTTTGGAATATATAAAATCTAGGGCTGTAACCTTGTGTTAAAGTTTGTTTATACAAATTAAATCAAGCCATATTGATTTTGTTAGCTCACATTGCTAGTTTTTTGGTGAACAATTCATCTGTGCATGTCATTAAGAAAAAGAAATTGCACTTGTAACCTATAATTGAAATCTGAAAATGCACTTCCTGTTTGTTTTCAGTTAAATTCTCAGATCAGGACTGTCTGAGGCATTGGGCGTGGCTAACATACTTAACCACGCCCCTCCGACTGTCAGTTTTGGCAATAAACAGAAATGGTGAGGAGGAGGCGTCTGTTAGGCTGTAATAACTCTCCCCAAACCCTTTTCCAGATCTTTCTGAATGAAATGCCTACTTTATTACATCCAATCAGCTCCAGGTAGAAAAAAACAAGCCACGCCCACTGTTTACTCATTTACTATTTTTTCTCTAGGAACTGCATCACAATACAAAAAAATAAAACAAAATAAAATAAAACGGTCGCAGTTTCCGGTTCATGTGGACCTTAAGGTAAAGCATTTCACTCAGCTTCCGTGTTTGAGGATGTTCGAGTAGTTTGATGTGACTGACTGTACCTTGTGTTCATTTAAAACTTATTATAAAAAAACATTCGAGCCAAGTGTAGTTGGTTCATTTAAAAGTAGAGCTTTCAAGCTTTTTGTGGATATATTTCTCATGTGTGTGAAGCAAGTAGCCTATTCGCTGAGATTCAAGCGTTTGCTGAGTCCAGAGGATTAATACCAACTGCAGAAAATGTCATAAAGAACACACGTCTGGTCCGAGCCAAAAACTCTAGAATACACAAGAGGTGTCACTCATATAGTTTTGAATGGAGAAAAGTGTAACGGTCAACATGGCAAATGAAGCCCCACCTACTAGTACAGGAGCCAATCAGCGATCAAGGTTTTTCCAGGGGAGAAGCTCGGAACAGACGTGTGCTTTTACGACAGTTTTTGTGGTCAACAAATACACTAGAATCTCATTGAATACTTGCTTCACAGATGTAAGAATTATATTCACATAAAGCTTGAAATCTGTACTTTAAAATGAACCAACTACACTTGAAAACAAAAATGTTCTGGCTTCGTAATCTGTATGAAACGAAGGTGAGGTACTGTCAATCCTGTCAAACGCAGATCACGTGACAGCAGTTAACTACTCAAACCCCCACAAACTTGTAAACAAAGAGTCACTGCCTGAGGTATTGGGCGTGGCTAACATACTTAACCACGCCCCTCCAACTGTCAGTTTTGACAACAAACAGAAATGGTGAGGAGGAGGCATCTGTTAGGCTGTAATAACTCTCCCCAAACCCTTTTCCAGATCTTTCAGAATGAAATGTCTACTTTATTACATCCAATCAGCTCCAGGTAGAAAAAACAAGCCACGCCCACTGTTTACTCATTTACTATTTTTTTCTCTAGGAACTGCATCACAATACAAAAAAATAAAACAAAATAAAATAAAACGGTCGCAGGTTCCGGTTCATGTGGACTTTAAGGCAAAGCATTTCACTCAGGTGCCGTGTTTGAGGATGTTCGAGTAGTTTGATAGTAGTAGTTTGAAAAAACATTTGAGCCAAGTGTAGTTGGTTCATTTAAAAGTAGAGCTTTCAAGCTTTTTGTGGATATATTTCTCATATGTGTGAAGCAAGTAACCTATTGCTGAGATTCAAGCGTTTGCTGAGTCCAGAGGATTAATACCAACTGCAGAAAATGTCATAAAGAACACACGTCTGGTCCGAGCCAAAAACTCTAGAATACACAAGAGGTGTCACTCATATAGTTTTGAATGGAGAAAAGTGTAACGGTCAACATGGCAAATGAAGCCCCACCTACTAGTACAGGAGCCAATCAGCGATCAAGGTTTTTCCAGGGGAGAAGCTCGTAACAGACGTGTGCTTTTACGACAGTTTTTGTGGTCAACAATTACACTAAAATCTCATTAAATACTTGCTTCACAGATGTAAGAATTATATTCACATAAAGCTTGAAATCTGTACTTTAAAATGAACTAACTACACTTGAAAACAAAAATTTTCTGGCTTCGTAATCTGTATGAAACGAAGGTGAGGTACTGTCAATCCTGTCAAACGCAGATCACGTGACAGCAGTTAACTACTCAAACCCCTGCAAACTTGTAAACAAAGAGTCACTGCCTGAGGTATTGGGTGTGGCTAACATACTTAACCACGCCCCTCCAACTGTCAGTTTTGACAACAAACAGAAATGGTGAGGAGGAGGCGTGTTTTCCCCATCTTTCTGAATGAAATGCCTACTTTATTACATCCAATCAGCTCTAGGTAGAAAAAAGCAAGCCACGCCCACTGTTTTCTCATTTAATATTCCTGTTTCTCTAGGAACTGCATCACAATACAAAAAAATAAAATAATAATAATATAGTTTGTTTAAAACGCGCTTTTCTAAAACCCAAGGCGCTTGAAAATACGCTCAAAATACAACGGTCGCAGGTTCCGGTTCAACTTTAAGGCAAGTCATTTCACTCAGCGGCCATAATTGAAGATGTTCGACTAGTTGCTGTCGTGATGTGCATTTGATGGGAGTCAATGTACCTTGCGTTCATTTCAAACTTACTTCCAAAAAAACATTTGTTTTGACGTGTAGTTGATTTATTTAAAAGTTTATTATTATTTAAGAAGCTTTCAAGCTTCATGTAATAATGTTTTTCATGTGTGTGAAGCAAGTAGCCTATTCGCTAAGAATCGAGCATTTGCTGAACCCAGAGGATTAATACCAACTGCAAAAAATGTCATCAAAAAACACGTCTGGTCCGAGCCAAAGACTCTAGAACACACAAGACGTGTCACTCATATAGTTTTGAATGGAGAAAAGTGTAACGGTCAATATGGGGAATGAAGCCCCGCCTACTAGTACAGGAGCCAATCAGAGATCTCTATAGACTGACGATTTTCCAGGGGAGAAGCTTGGACCAGATGTGTGTTTTTACGACTGTTTATGTGTTCAACAAACACACTGAAATCTCAGCGAATACTTGCTTCACAGACATAAAAAATAATCCAAACCAAGCTTGAAATCTGTACTTAAAAATAAACCAACTGCACTTGAAAACAAAAGGCGAGGTACTTTCAATTCTGTCAAATGCAGATCACCCACAAGCTTGTAAACAAAGAGTCGCTGTCATTTCTGGAGGAGATTCTCCATCAAGACCAAGTTGGGAATTACTTCAGACAAGCTGCGTGATCAGACAATCGCTATGTATAAAATGTGTAGAACGGCTATAAATAGGGTTGGTGACGTGATCTTGTTCCTTTCGAGAGTGCATGTGCATTAGCTTGGGCAACCTGAAAGTATGCAGACTTTGTTTCATTTGAGTATTTAGAAATGAAACTTATTAGACAGCTGTTGTTTAATTTTATTGGTGATTCCAAATATGTAATGTAACTGTAAGCTTGGCTAACGGTTTTAGAGAATTTGATGTTTCCCCATCAGACAAAATGCCCGAGCATACTGCCTGAAAGAAGCTTCAAAGATGGATGCTGAGTGAAATGACTCACCTTAAAGGGACTTTGTCTACTGGAGAAACGATCATTCGCTCCTGTACTAGAAGGCGGGCCTTCATTAGCCATATTGACCATTACATTTTCACAATTGTGCCATGAGTGACATGTTGTGTGTATTCTATAGTCTTTGATTTAGCGAGGTGCCTCAGGGCTCTGTTCTAGGACCACTACTCTTCTCCATTTACATGGCATGACTGTCATTTAGAAACATGACTTTTCCTATTATTGCTTTTCTGATGACTCCCGGCTCTTCCGCTCATTCCAGCCGGATGATCTGGCGATTGCTGCTCTGATATCAGCGCGTCTGCTCGGATATTTTATTTTATTACTTTGCTGATCAGATCACTTGAGTGAAAATGTGATGTATACATAGAAATCTTCTTTTTGAAAGTATGCTATATATTGTATAATTGCAGGTTAACTATGTACAGTGCATCCGGAAAGTATTCATAGCGCTCGACTTTTTTCACGTTTTGTTCTGTCACAGCCTTATTCCAATATGGATTAAATTCATTTATTTCCTCAAGATTCTACACACAATACCCCATAATGACAGTGTGAAAAAAGAGTTTTTAAAATTTTTGCATATTTATTAAAAATAAAAAAACTGAAAAATCAAAAAAACTCATCATGTGTAACTGTACAGGGGAGAAGCCAGTCAGTAGAGTTTATAGCTAAATATTTAGCAGTGTTTGCATGTCCTTTACGACATAAAATCATTTAAAAAGAAATAAAATGCCAGTCATTTCATTGTTTTTAAAAAGCACCTAATTGTTTTTTCTATTTTGTGATTTTTTTTTTCTAGTTCAATAAAAATGTATTTTCCATTCACATTTTCCTATTTAATATTTTGCTAATATTTAAAATTATATATAAAAAGATTACTTTCCATTCACATATGCTCTTAGCAACATATTTAGCAGTGTTTGCACATCCTTTACTGCATAGAATTCATTAAAATAGAAGTAAAATAACATTCATTACAAGTTGATTTAGGCTGCACGGTGGTGCAGTGGATAGCATAGTTCCATTTTAGCAATCTTCATGTTTACACTTGTGCTCCCTTCGCAGTGCACTTTGAAAACATTGATGTAATTTTGAACACAGCATCATGGCGAAAGCTATAGGTAACCTATTATTTAAAAGCGGAATTTATGTTACATCTCCAAAGCTTGTGAAAACAAAAAGGATACATTAATCAGTATCAGTACTGTAAATGACATGGGCCTGCTGGTTAAATATTTCTGCTGTGGTTTACAAGTGTCAAATTGTAAAAGTAGACTTAAAAAAATAAAAATAAATAAACAATATCCTACTTTAATAATAATAATAATAATAATAATAATAATCATAATTATTAATATTATCAAAGTATGATTTTTTTTCATTTCTAATACATAATAATTATTACATTTCATTTCTTGTTAAATCGCCTCATTATTTATTTACTTACATAATTTATTTATGATATTGGAATATGTGTTAGAATTTGTAGATGATTTTATGTATTAGAATATATGTCATTCTCAATAATATTTGTAAAATTTATGTTTGTGTAAAACAATATAGTCTGCACAAAAAATTATGGGGTTCTTCTCTAAAGAAGTAGTTACTCCGCCCAGCTTAGAGTGTCATTATGGACGTTTTACGTTATAACTAATTTGGTTCAAGCGATGGATCCTCGACAGAGAAACTATGCGTTTTGGGAAACATTCGTCACTCCATTGTTCTTTTCCCAAAAGATGCATTGTACCATGATAGTTCAGCTGCGAGTTACGTCATTGTTTGGGAACGCACCCCTGGAGTCATAATAAGTCATATTTTGTTTATTTCTTGAATAAAATCGGTTAAAAAAATGAAGGTCAGTATAAATAGCCTCCTTAAGAAATGTTTACTGTAGATTTTTTTATATACACAACAAATCAGTCACAAAATAATTTGACTAATTATTTCAACTTTCGTAGTTAACTGATTGTCTTTAAATTACACTTTAATCTGAATAAAAGACTATAAAATACTTAATGGGACTTTAAAAATAGGTAGTTAAACTATTATGTTTAAAAATGAAGGAAGGCAAAACTGACCGAGTTGAATATGACTTACATGAGCGTGACTGAAAACTACATTTGATCAATGTGTTACATCTGTTCTTGTACTTGCTGACTGTTTGTAAATTCAATACTGCATTTCCTAACGTAAAACTATGTACACTAGATTTCTGATTAATAATGGTCTCTGCATAGCCGAGCACTTCCTATATTAAAAGTGTTAAAATTGCTATTACCTGTGTCAATTTGGGCGTCAACCTCTGACGAATGTGGGGAACTAGGCTAATGCGTGCAGCACCGTAATGACAGAGAAAGCGAGTGCAAGTGTCACCTAGAGCGCGCAGAGAGAGGCCTCAGTCATATCTCTGCAGTTTGCCACCGATGGCTGATCTTGCTTCTCCGTGGCGTTTTGACACAAAAATACACATCTAAATTTAGGGGGGGCCAGAGGGGGGGGGCCAAGCTTGTTGACACGGGGACTGGTGGAAGAGTGCTCTTATAATGGAATTTGATACCGCACGTTAAATGGAAAGAAAAAACCTCCGCATTTCACGACGCAGTGTCTGTGGTCCTTTTACAGTTCTCAAAAATCACTGTTTACATGGTTGTGTAGATTCTAAATCAGAGTATTGTCTAAATAATATAAAATATTTACTAAATATACTAAATATATTAAAATCGGAGCATTGGTGTCCATGTTCGTACTCATTAAGAGTGCCAGCTGATGTCAGAGTGCATTCCTCTGCCTTTGAGCCCTCAAATGTGTCATTAAGCTTGACGTGTTTCCCCCTTACACACAATTTTTGTAAATCATCTGCTTCACGTTGTTGTGTCAGAATCATTGCTTGTAAAATACGCTTTAGAACGCTTAAAAGCAAATTTGATGAACATGCGTGTTGATCTCTCGCTCACCGAATGTGCTGTACTGCGTGCGTTGTGTGTGTCCGTTCCCTATAAGCAACAAGATCTAACGCCTGACATCGCCTGTCTGTATTCATCAAAGTTGTTTAGAATTAAATGTTTTGAGATGGTGTGACAATGCGTACCTATGTGTGCCTTTGATGCACCCCTTTCTTACGTCCTTGTTGCAGCACCAGTGGCACCGAAATTCATATGCTGATTTGATCCGGTACATACCCGTTACAAAGGTACTAGTGCTATAATGGCACCAGGTTTTATCACCCAACCCTAGTCTTAACAGTGTTATCCAGACACCTCACCCCCGAACCTAACCCCCCCAGTCTCCCAGGTTTTCTGGGACAGATGTTGGCAGGTATATGTGTGAGCCCAATGCAGGAGAGCATTAAAGCAGTGCAGTTTAACACCAGCATATTGCTCTGTTCTTAACCATGACACACATTCAGTATTAATCCACACAACGGCAAAAGCTGAACTATTCTGAAACTTGACCGCTGCTGTAAGAGGCTAAATTATCATATGCATTTGTTTATATGACAAAACATGTATTTTTGACTCAAGAAGGTCCATACTGACTCCAAAGGCAGATACTGATAAGATCAGGGACTGGTATGTAGACTTTGGGGGTTTTACGATGTGGTCACATGTTGATTGGTCAGTTTGAATGTCTCAGCATTTGGGCTTTAGTCACATGGTCAAGAAAGATACAAAATAGGTGGTAAAACGCTGCTCTGGCTCTTTTTTCTTTTCCTGGCCTGTCTTTCCTGGTCTGCTTTCCTCCTCTGATCCTCTCCACCTCTGAATATTCTCTGACTCTCCTGCAGTCAGGCTAACTTCTGGGCCTGCTCTCTTTGTCTCTCTCTCCCTCCCCCTGTGTCTCTCCTTCTACCTCTGGTAACTTTAATTTTACATTTAAGCTGGGTACAATTTATATCATATGTTTTATCATTTCATATTTGATCATTTTATACAGTTATTTAGTAATTAATTCAGTTGTAACCATAGAGAATTATTGTCATTAAATCATCTCATTTTCAAGTATTTGTGAATTACTTTTGACTTAACATCATCACTTAACTGTTCCATACAATACAATCACATTATATCAACGCTCTCCCACATTTATGGCTATTAATACTGCCCATTCGGCAGAACTACAGTTCGAACCGCTGTTGTTTTAAAACCCAATCCTACACTGCAGGTGTGTAGGAACAGCTGACGGTGGTCATAGCAACTAAAAATGGCAGTGGATCGCGAGCTTACAAACGCATTTAAATCCGTAAACAAAGCAGCACGCGTCGCGTTTTCAACATGGCTTTAGACGCGATATGAGATTAACCTAATGCAGTACAAGCGGTTACAAGTGACAAAACACAATTAAATAAAGAATTTGCAAGCTAGAGAAAACAAGGAGGAAACCATTTTAATCGCACTTTCTTACACTTGTGAAATGGAGGAAGAAACAGATCCATGATCCACTGATCCATGTACTGATAAAGTTCCTGTCGAGCTCTGTCAAAGTCCCATACATCAATAGTCTTTTCTGATCCTTCCTTTAACAAATGTCCGATGTACCCCCATTGTAAGCGTGTAGATTACGTAAGCACTCGTCAGAAAAATGACGGCACAAGGCTGGGTGATAATGCTGAGGTATTTTTGGAAAAATAAATCTCAACCACTGACTCTTCGGTTTCATCTTTGGGTAGAGAAAAAAAACACTAACTTTCCCCTCACACCTCCAATAATATCCAGCTGAGCACAGCATCTTCATGACTTCATTCAACCGGGATCTGCTGCAGTGTTTGTGGGTTGGGCTGCAGGTTTCAATTTTCCCGGCTTATGTTTCGTATCGACGTCACGCATAGGCGGATGGTGAACAAACTCCAGGGCAAGGCTAATATATGTGCTGCCCTTTAATGCATTTAAAAAGACTTGCAACCGACCAAGAAGAGGTTTTAACAAAAGCACCGCCTATCAACAAACATCTATTATATTCAACACGCACATTAAATTATTTTATTAAACTCACCCACTGATCTACACAGTTTCAAAAGTTTGGGGTCAGTTTATTTATTTTTTATTATTATTACTTTAAAAAATTTAATTAAAATTATTCTGTTCATTAAGGCGGCATTTATTAAATATAAGAAAATTGTTAAATACTTATTTATTAAATATTTATTTATTACTTACTGTATGCAGTTTCAAATGAAATTATTACTCCTTGTAGCTTTAATTACTATTAATAATAATAATAATAATAATTAATATTAGAGAGGACGCAGCCCTCACTATTCTACCGCCCTAGGTCACCTCTGGATGCGCTGGCCCTGAGAATTTGAAATCATTCTCATTTTCACGAGGCCAATTGAAAATCAAACTTGTAATTCAGCAATAAATATTTCACCTTTAAAATGTAAAACTCCAAACGATTGACTAAACAAAATTACTACACTATAGGCTAGACTACATTACAATGAAACTACCAATTTCATTTAATGCTGAAAACAAGTTAAACCAGTGTATATATTATTATAATATATTATAATATATTATTATTATAATACTATTTGTTGTTTTATTACTTATGTCCTTGACCAGCAAATCAGAATAGTCCGCTGGCCAGCACTTTTGGTTTGGTTTTCAGAGCTACTGCGAACTCCATAACAGCGCTCATCAGTGCAACATGCAGGGTTGGACAGTTCCATTTTTGTGCGGAGGGGGACTTTAAATTTGATTGACAAACTTACAATAGCTAAAGTGTTGTGTTAATCATCAGCATTAAATTACATTCATATTACGCCTTACATCTGTTACATGTTTTCAATGCAGTTTTTTCTTTGCTGTTATCACAGTGGTCTCTGGCCAGGGGGAGGCTAAGCCTTCCCCAGCCTTACACATGCTCCGCCTATGACGTCATGCTGAAACGGCTAAAGACTCGTTATTAAGGCGATTAATTTGAAGCACTATGAGTCGACTCTTTTATAGATGAATAAATAGTTTTAAACACTGTCCACTTTCAGATTTAAGCCTTAGATTGATATTTCACTTCACTTAAAGCTTTAGAGCTGTGTTACACACTACATGGAAAGTCATTTTCAAAAACCCATAATAGGAGCTCTTTAAAAATAGTGTAAAAATCTCTTCTTGTCTCGTTCTCGTGAACCCAATCCCATATCTCGTCTCATGGAGTAGGCATGGATCTCATGGATCTCATAACACCCCTAATGTCCATTATACCGTCAGTAAAACAACATATATTTAATGCTAGCCTAAAACTTTTGCACCGTACTGTATATATTTAGCTTTTTTACATTTATACTCCATACTCCATTTACACTCCATAAAATATAACTTAAAGGGCACCTAGGTTACCCCTTTTTTCAGATTTATTATGAGTCTTTTGTGTCTCCAGAATGTGTCTGTAAAGTTTCAGCTCAAAACACCCATCAGATTTTTTATTATAGCTTTTATTAAATTCTAATGTATACATTTTTGCACCAGGAGACGATTTTGGTGTACTGCGCCTTTAAGGCTAGTCCTGATTGATGATCCTAGCAAACTGAACAGACCTTTTATTCCCGGTTGCTTTGCGGTCGTCTTCTCTTGTTGATATGAATATACACGTGACTACCGAGACATGTTAATACGCAGCTGTCAATCAATTTGGTGGGCGGGGGGACTACACTCCTACATCAAGTTGTGGTCGGTCTGAAAACCGCTCCCATTGGTCCACCTGTTTTTATGTTGTTAAATTGAAAAAAAATAACTGGGTGTGTTTATATCACCCCAATATGACGGTCTATACACTATATCTACACATACGTCTGTCCAAACAGCTTGAAAAGTAGATTTTTCACCATAGGTGCCCTTTAATAAAACTGAATATTGCATTGTTGTTGTTGTTTTTGACTATCATGCAACCCTAAAACAAGTATTACATATTTAATGTGCAATCGGATGTTCTTCGATTTGGCAAAAACCTGTGCCTGTTCTCAGTCAATACAGACCAGACGTTGCGCCGATAGTCAGGCGTCTGCCGTCTTGATTCTGATGTGTGTGTTTTTCTGTGTGTTCGTGAGCAGGTCTGGTGGTGAGAGAAGCACGGATCGAGATTTCCCGACAGCAGGTGGAGGAGTTGTTTGGTTTGGAAGATTACTGGTGCCAGTGTGTCGCCTGGAGCTCGGCAGGAACAACCAAGAGCCGCAAGGTGCACGTCCGCATCGCGTGTGAGTACAAACACACTGCCTTTCCTCTGACTGTCTGACTGCAGGAGATTTCACTCTCTGACAGACACTGGGAGTTTATTGGGAACACACACACACACATATATATATATATACAAGGTCTGTTAGAAAGTCTGTACGCTGGCTGAAGGTAATGGAGCATTTATGCAGATGAGAGACTCCAGACAGGAGACAGTCTGGTGCATATAAACACACACACATACGCACAGACACACACACAAACACATACACACGCACTCACACACACACTGGGTTTGTCTGGACATCTCTTTATGGTGTTATTAATCTTGTTAATTTCCTGCGGTTCATCTTGAGTGTGTGTGAGTTGGGAGCAGGTTAGCAATGCAGCCCAAGGGCACTTCAGTCTGCTTCTCTCGACCGGGACTGTGTGTGTGCGCGCGTGTGTGTGTGTGTGTGTGTGTGTGTGTGTGTATGTGTGTGTGTGAGGCTGTCTGGCAGTACAACACAAGAAACTTCCTCTCATTGGGATGCTTTCAGGATTAGAGCTAAATAAATCAGTGCTTCACTAGGATGAATGAATGGATGGATGGCAGGACAGATAGAAAGACAGACGGATGGAGAGAGGGATGGGTGAATGAATAATTGATGGACGAATAAAGGATAGATAGATAGATAGATAGATAGATAGATAGATAGATAGATAGATAGATAGATAGATAGATAGATAGATAGATAGATAGATAGATAGATAGATAGATAGATGGATAGATGGATGGATGGATGGATGGATGGATGGATGGATGAATTATAGATGGATGGATGGATGGATGGATGGATGGATGGATGGATGGATGGATGGATGGACAGATGATAGTTAGATGGGTGGATGGGTGGATGCATGGATGGATGGATGAATGAATGATGGATGCATGGATGGATAGACAGATGATAGTTGGCTGGATGGATGGATGGGTGGATGGACAGACCAATAGATGGATGCATGTGTAGATGAATGAATGGATGGATCTATGAATAAATGGTTGGTAAGATGGATGTATAGACAAATGATGGCTGGATGGACGTACGGACGAATGGATGAATAAATTATGGATGTATGGATATACAGATGATAGTTGGTTGGATGGAGGATGGATGGTTGGATGGATGGATGGATGGATTGATGAATAATGGATTGATGAATGATGGATGGATGGATGGATGGATGGATGGATAGACAGATTATAGTTGGATGGATGGATAGATGGATGGATGGATGGCCAGACAGATGGATGGATGGATAGATGGATGGATGGGTTGATGGACAATTGAACAGATGAATAATGAGTGTATAGATAGATAGATAGATAGATAGATAGATAGATGGATGGATGGATGGATGGATGGATGGATGGATGGATGGATGGATGGATGGATGGATGTAGTTGGATGGATGCAGACAGATGTAGTTGGATGGGTGGAAAGATGGATAGATGCAAGGATGGATCGATGAATTATTAATAGATGGATGGATGGATGGATGGATGGATGGATGGATGGTTGGATGCATGGATAGATGGATGGATGAATGACAGATGCATGGATGGATAGACAGATGATAGTTGGGTGGATGGATGGATGGATGGATGGATAGATGGGTGGTTGGATACATGGATAGATGGATGGATGAATGACATGCATGGATGGATAGACAGATGATAGTTGGATGGATGGATGGATGGGTGGATGGGTGGATGGATGGATGGATCAGTAGATGGATGGATGGATCGATAAATGAATGGATAGACAGATGGATGTATAGACAAACGATGGGTTGATGGTCAGATGGATGGATGGATGGACAGACAGACGGATGGATGAATGATGGATAGATGGATGAATGAATAGACAGATGATGGATGGATGGATGGATGGATGGATAGATGGATGGATAGATGGATGGGTGGTTGGATGGATAGATAGACAGACAGACAGACGATGAATGGATGGAAGGTTGAATAGATGATAGATATAAGGATGGATGTACGGTTGGATGGATGGATGAATAAATAATGGATTAATGGTTTGGCAGACAAATGGATGATAGATAGATATGGGGATGGTGGATGAACAGACTATAGGTTTAGATGGATAAAAAAATAAACAATCTAATATTCAGGCTTTTCCTCCACTAAACTATAATTTTAGTGTACTTCAGAAACCTTGACAGACGGATGGATGCTCACTTGTATGACTGACTAAAAGCGCAGCGCAGATCCATTTAAATTGGTTATGAATATAAACATATGTCTGAGGTGAATGTAAACAGATGGGACAACACAAATACACAGATATTTGTCAAAACGCTGGATCTGTTTATTCAGGCTCATTCAGCCTTGGGCTCCTTTACACAAAACACATTCGCTCTTTTCTTCAACACAACACATTTGGCTGTTTTTGAAAGCAAGGACGCATCGTGTGTGAATGATCCTCATTCATGAAGACATAAATAATATCTTCAGTCATTTTACATCATCAGAAATAGTTTCGGGTTTCTTTAGAGTGATTACGGGCTCATATTAAATCATCATAATCAGGGGTTTATAATGAAACAATAGATATTCATTTACATAAAGGTGTTTGTTTGCATTCACTTGCTCAGTCAGTCAGCCGTAAGTATGAAAAGTTGTAGATGTCATATTTAATTTGTTTATGATTTTAAATATATGAAGTATTGTTAGATTAGTAGAGACTGATAGTGATACTGTAGCTGTTATATTTGATTAGTGACTAAATATACAATTGTTATAATTTAAAACGCAGTATAGTGATATATGCTCAATCAAATTTGATTATTCTAGTGACTAAGTGTGAGATTTTTATTTTTCAGATTGCGGGATTTATGCAGAATCTTAAGTATGTCATGTTTTATGTATTGTTGGTTTAGCTACTCTACAGTGCATCGGAAAGTATTGATAGCGCTTCACTTTTTCCACATTTGTTTATGTTACAGCCTTATTCCAAAATGGATTTAATTTAGTTATTTCCTCAACATTCTACACACAATACCCCATAATGACAATGTGAAAACAGATCTGTTGAAATTGTTGCAAATTTATTAAAATTAAAAAACCTGAAAAATCACATGTACAAAAGTATTCACAGCCTTTGCTCAATACTTTATTGATGCACCTTTGGCAGCAATTACAGCCTCAGGTCGTTTTGAATATGATGCCACAAGCTTGGCACACCTGTCTTTGGGAATTTTTGCCCATTCCTCTTTGCATTACCTCTCAAGCTCTAGTAGGTTGGGTGTACAGTATTTTTCAGATAACTCTAGAGATGTTCAATAGGATTTAGGTCTGGGCTCTGGCGGGGCCACTCAAGGGCATTCACAGAGTTGTTGTGAAGCCACTCCATTGATATTTTGGCGGCATGCTTTGAGTCATTAGCCGCATTTCCACTATCAGGCCAGTGCGAGCCAGGGCTTTAATCGGGCCAGGCCGGGCCAATAGCCCGGGAGGTTGAGAAATGAGGCTGAAATCATGTCGCGTTTCCACTGTCGGACTAGTTGCTCGCAGCGCGTCACGCAAACACCGCCCCCAGAACGTCCCCCGAATCAAACGTCACACAACCCGTCACACAACCCGCCCACTTCAGCGGGGACAAAAAACTCAAATTATAACCACAAACACAACCTGGCATCACTACGAGAGCTGGAAGATGGAGAACACCGAAGCGATTGCTTTTTTACTGTTTGTGGTCTGTTGGTGTAAGGCCAGACAGCGATCCCTGGATAAGGACATTCGAGTTCGGCGGCATTTACTTCGAACACAGATTTTGGCTGCAAGGCTAGCGCGATAGCAAAACAAAGCATCTTGTCTCCTCTTTACCTGACAGGAAACTCCGCCTTTGTACGTAACCCCGCCCTGAAGCCCCAGTTGGCCCTCCTTGGCCCAAGGTATTCGGCGGGCCGAAAAAGGCCGGACGCTGGCCCCAAGGAAGCCCCGCTTTGGCCCGATTACGCCCTGGAAGTGATAGTGGAAACGCGACTGGCCTTGGCTCGCCCTGGCTCGCTCGCTTTAGGCACGATAGTGGAAACGCGGCTATTGTCCTGCTGGAAGATGAACCGTCAAGAGCACTGAGGTCAAGAGCACTCTGAAGCAGGTTTTCATTCAGGATGACTCTGCATTCATCTTTCCCTCTATCCTGACTAGTCTTCCAGTTCCTTCTGCTGAAAAACATCCCCAAAGCATGATGCTGCCACCACCATGCTTCACTGTGCTCATTGGAACTTTCAAAGCAACAGAATTTTTTCTGTAACCTTCCCCAGGCTTGTGCCTCGAGACAATCCTGTCTTGGAGGTCTACAGATAATTCCTTTGTCTTCATTCTTAGTTTGTGCTTTGACATGCACTGTCAACCCTGGGACCTTATATAGACAGTTGTCTGCCTTTTCAAATCATGTCCAGTCAATTTACCACAGGTGAACTCCAGTTAAGCTGCTGAAACATCTGAAGAATGATCAGTGGAAACAGAATGAATCACAGACTTATCCAGCACATGTTTCACACAGCGGATGCCCTTCCAGCTGAAACCCAATCACTACACACTCAATCACACTCATACACTACGGCCAATTTAGCTTACCCAGTTCACCTGTAGTGCCTGTATTAGGACTGTGGGGGAAATTATATTGTAACATAATGTTATAATATAAAATATTAAATTATATTAAATTATATTATATTATATTATAATATATTATATTATATTATATTATATTATATTATATTATATTATATTATATTATATTATATTATATTATATTATACGATATTATATTATATTATATTATATTATATTATATTATATTATATCATATTTATTATATTATATCATATTATATTATTATATTATATTATATTATATTATATTATATTATATTATATTATATTATATTATATTATATTATATTATATATATATTATATTATATTATATTATATCATATTTTACTATATCATATTTTATTATATTATATTATATTATATTATGTTATATTTTATTATATTATATTATATTATATTATATTATATTATATTATATTATATTATATTATATTATATTATATTATATTATATTTCATTATATTTCATTAAATTTCATTATATTATATTATATTATATCATATTTTATTGTATCATATTATATTATATTATATTATATTATATTATATTATATTATATTATATTATATTATATTATATTATATTATATTATATTATATTATTTTTTATATTATATTATATTATATTATATTATATTATATTATATTATATTATATTATATTATATTATATTTCATTATATTATATTATATTATATTACATTATATTATATTATTTTTTATATTATATTATATTATATTATATTTCATTATATTTCATTATATTATATTATATTATATTATATTATATTATATTATATTTCATTATATTATATTATATTATATTATATTATATTATATTATATTATATTATATTATTTTTTATATTATATTATATTATATTATATTATATTATATTATATTATATTATATTATATTATATTATATCATATTTTATTATATTTTATTTTATTTTATTTTATTTTATTTTATTTTATTTTATTTTATTTTATTTTATTTTATATTATATCATATTATATCATATCATATCTTATTTTATTATATTATATTTTCTTTTCTTTTATTATATTTTCTTTTATTATATTTTATTTTATCATATTTTATTATATTTTATTAAATCATATTTTATTTTATTATATTATATTATATTATATTATATTATATTATATTATATTTATTTTATTTTATTTTATTTTATTTTATTTTATTTTATTTTATTTTATTTTATTTTATTTTATTTTTTTTTTTATTATATCATATTATATCATATCATATCTTATTTTATTATATTATATTTTCTTTTCTTTTATTTTATTATATTTTCTTTTATTATATTTTATTTTATCATATTTTATTATATTTTATTAAATCATATTATATTATATTATATTATATTATATTATATTATATTATATTATATTATATTATATTATATTATATTATATCATGTCATATCATATCATATCATATCATATTATATTATATTATATTATATTATGTTATGTTATGTTATGTTATGTTATATTATATTATATTATATTATATTATATTATATTATATTATATTATATTATATTATATTATATTATATTATATTATATCACATTATATTATATCACATTATATTATGTTATGTTATGTTATATTATATTATATTATATTATATTATATTATATTATATTATATTATATCACATTATATTATATCACATTATATTATGTTATGTTATGTTATATTATATTATATTATATTATATTATATTATATTATATTATATTATATTATATTATATTATATTATATTATATTATATTATATTATATTAAATGACCACTATCAGCAGCTTACAATAAAACAGTGGATGTGAAAGGAAAATCTCCAGATATTCATTTACATAAAAAGGTGTTTGTGTGTGTTCACTCGTTCAGTCGTAGTGTGAGCAGAAGGGCATTGTGGGAACTCTCAGCTGGGTGATTTTATGGGTGATTGAACAGGGCAGAAATTCCTCTGTCAGACGCCAAACACACACACACACACACACACACACACACACACACACACACACACACACACACACAAAGACAAAGACACGAACACACTCGCAGACAGACAGAGGGGAGAACATGACAGCGAGATTGAACAAGATGATAGATGATCTCTCTGATTCACCCGCAGCACACATTTACTGGACCAATAAAAAATCATACTCAAGCACCTCTATAATGAGCGCTTTAGGGGTTAAGATTTGTTTTTAGGGTCATGGTTAGAATTACGATCATGGTAAAGGACTATAGATAACACCGTGACATTGAATGTCCTCACAAAGAGCTACAGTCTTTGGAAAGTCCCCACAATTCACATAAACCTAATCCAGGCCCATCGCCAGCCTGGTCAAAAGGGGTGATTCTATTTTTCTCAAAAAGGGGACATTTTTGCGGTTGAATGCCTCATTTAGACTACTATTTAACCTTTCTGTTTTGTTTGGACTTAAATCTCTCATAAATATTGTGTTTTACATCTGATTGCCTCAAGGCCTTATGATATCCTACACACTATGCACTTGAACATATAAAAGTGATGATCACCCCTTTCATTGAATTTTGAGTGTTTTAATCAACCTTGTTACTCTTGTGGTGTTCCCGGTCAAAAGTGACCGCCATAGGAAATTAATGGGTATCCAGACTATATTCATCCATCAGACAGAAAACATCCTCATACACATCACCCCAACTCACTCACTCACTCACTCACTCACTCACTCACTCACTCACTCACTCACTCACTCACTCACTCTTTTACAATGACTCACTCACTCACTCACTCACTCTTTTACAATGTATATATAGTAAATTGAAATAGTGTCAGTTCAGTTTTCAGAGTTTAAGTTCAGTTCAGTTCAGTGTGGTTTAATATTCACTGCTGAGAGTCCAAACACTGAAGAGTAATCCATTGATGTGCAGCTCTACAAGTCCCTAATATGCAAGCCAATGGTGACAGCGGTTAGGAACAAACTTCACCAATTGGCGAAAGTGAAGGATAAAAAACCTCCAGAGAAACCAGGTCAAAACATCTTGTGCAGAGCTGCAGTCTAGGTGCCGGAGGCTGGAGAACACTGGACGTCAGCGAGACTTGTCTGTCCCTGGAGTCTCACAGGAATCAGACGCATGCTCTCTACTCCTCTATGACAACCTCAGCAGCTGCTCAGCACATTCATGGATCATACTGCTAAGTGATGCCCTGAGTGTATGCTTTACTAAACAGATAGGTCTTTAATCTAGTTTTGAACTGCGAAAGTGTGTCTGAGCCTCGGACGTTATCAGGAAGGCTATTCCAGAATTTAGGAGCCATAAATGAGAAGGCTCGACCTCCTTTACTCGACTTTGCTATTCTAGGTACTACCAGAAGCCCTGAGTTTTGAGATCTCAAAGAGCGAGTTGGATTGTAGCAAGACAGAAGGTTGGTTAGATAAACAGGAGCTAGATTATTTAAAGCTTTATATGTAAGAAGCAATATTTTAAATTCAAAATGAAACTTAACAGGCAGCCAGTGTAAGGAGGATAAAATTGGGGTGATGTGATCAAATTTTCTAGGCCTGGTAAGAACTCTGGCAGCTGCATTTTGTACTAGCTGAGTTTGTCAATAGTCAATAGAGTCAACAAGTTTGTCAATAGAGGAAGCTGGGTAGCCAGCAAACAGCATTACAGTAACCCAGCCTAGAAGTCATAAAAGCATGGACTAGCTTCATCAGATTGTTTGTTTTCCTGCACAGCTGGATGTTGAGTTATGTGCACTGGCCAAAGCTGATTAACTGAAGTCACACTAAAGTGACAGCCAAGAGGATTCCACTTGGTCTTAAAACCTTTTTTGATGGGTTAATTTGACTATTTATAGTGGCATAGCAGTCAAAATATGACAAATGAGCTCATGTATAGAACAAATTCTGGACCTTTGTCAGTAAGGGGTGGGTTTTTTCGAACCACCCAAACTCCCCCTGTCTACGGGCCTGTAATGTGTGTGTACTTTTTACTAGATGTCCCTACAAGAATGGTGAAACTATGCATAAAATGTTAGAGTTTATTGGGGGGGAAATGTGTGTGTGTATATACCTGCTTACCAAATTTCCCTACACGAATAGTAATATAGTTTCATTTAGGAAAAAATGATTAAAAATACTAAGTTATGTTCATCAGAAGGTGTAAACGTGCAAACAGGTTACTGTAAGGCATAGATTTAACTGTCAAAACTGTAAGGGCTAGATGTATGAGTATAGGGTTAATTTTGAGAATAGAAAATACAGTTTAAAAACAATAGAAGTCTATGAAAAGTCCCCGCAATTCACAGAAATCCAGTGTATGTGTGTGCATGGGTGTGTACCTGTTTATCAAATGTCCCTACAAGGACAGTAAAACCTGATTTTCATTGGAAAATATATATAAATAAATAAAATACTAGATGACACAGTGGCTCAGTAGTTAGCACTGTCGCCTCACAGCAAAAAGGTCACTGGTTCAAGTCTCGGCTGGGCCAGTTGGCATTTCTGTGTGGAGTTTGCATGTTCCCCCCGTGTTGGCGTGGGTTTTCTTCGGGTGCTCCGGTTTCCCCCACAGTCCAAACATATGCGCTATAGGTGAACTGGATGACATAAATTGTCCGTAGTGTATGTGTGTGAATGAGTGTGTATGTGTGTTTCCCAGTGCTAGGTTGCGGCTGGAAGGGCATTCGCTGTGTAAAACAAATGCTGGAGAGGTTTATGGTTTATTCCGCTGTGGCAACCCCTGATTAATCACAACTGTGAGAAAAATCCAGCAAAAAAAGTGACAAAATAAAGATAAACAATACAATATTTAGAAATATTTACAAAACTAAATCAAAAGATCTGAACAGCATCAACAAATTATCTCACCAATAAAAAATTACCACATGGTTCGTACCATGTTTTGTAGGTTTTTGTTATATACATATGTATACATTGTAGCAAAGGAAAACTTACAAAAATACTTAAGTACAACTTAAGTATTTATAAAAATACAACAGAGATATCTTTGAGGCAGAGAAATAAACAGCATAATGAAACTACAACTTTGTAGTTTTCTGGGGAGTAACAGTATTTAGGTATAGAAATTGAACAATTAAACATAAAATAACATCAACATCATCATTGTAAAATGAATAATATTAAATAATATATAAAATAAGTGATGTGACGATGTGCGCCGAGGCTTCGAAGCATGTATCAAAAAAACGATACATCTCGCAGTGAAGCAGTGTACCGGAGCTTGATTCGTTTTGCCATCATCACGTGATCAGTGACGTCTGAAGCTTCATTTTCACCTATACACACGTGACTGCTACGAATTTTGATTCAAAGGTTTAAACACCCTTCATGGGTTAGTGAAGTGTATAGCTAGAGATTAGGCGTTGATTACATACATTTCTACTGTTTCAAAGCACTGCACTGGTCCCACACACCAGTAATTAAATTAAAATACAATAGTTATTTATAGTAAAAAGCTTTTATACCATACTAAAGTGCATTAGCGTATTTTTTACAACCATCTTCAAAGAAGGCCACTACATATTGTAGTATAGTGTGTAACGGAGGCCAGCTGGCGAGCGCACTCCGAAAGCGTCACCCCCAATCTCTGCCTTAGAGCATTCGCCTCCCATGCAGAAATTGTCGGTTCAATCCCCACTTGGAACGAGTGGGTGGGTAAAGGACCAGTTGAAATACGATGAATGTGATGATTACGATGATTATTTTTGATTATCTTGGATTTTACTAGTCCTCGGTAGGCCCACATGAAGTCTGCGCGCGCAGAAATCCGCAGATTTTTAGCCCATCATTGAGTCTATGTATTTACTTGTGTAAATGTGTGTAAATTTATATTTATTCAGTTTTTAAATTAATTTCAGTAATAATATTGAATAATATGTATGTGTTCGTATGATTTATTTACAATACTTTATGTATTGTACTTTGTCCAATATTTTATGTCTTTTAGTTTATATATTATACGATAGACTTGCTTTGTTTACCACATAAGTGGATCTAGATGGATTTGCATTGTAAACAAATATATAAAAAAATATTTTTTATTTAATATATTAAGTTTTTAGTTACGATACTCCCAAAATAATTCCGCATAAATCCGCTAATTTTCAATGTAACATAATTTATGTGTAAAAAACTACAGTAATTGAGTAATTTGTTTATATTACTGCATGAATGAATTGGTCAGTTGTGAACGTTTGACATTTTTGCAACACAGTGCTTCCCCACACTTTAACCAGCAGCGGTCCTCATCGAGCTCTGATTTAAAAAGCTTCGAGTAATGAACATTTTTCCGATACAATTGAGTCGAGCGGTTCACTGGTTCAGAAAGCTTCATTTCACCATCACTACATAAAATGCTAACATATCGATCAGCCCTAATATAAACAGCTGAACAATTGATTTTGTCCTGGTGCTGAGGTCATGACCCTGATGATGTCACACCCAAAATGGCCGCTCTGAAAGCATGGTGGGTGAGCAATGTATAAAAGTCTCAGGAAGTCTGCTGAACAGGTTTGGTTCTGAAGTGTGGATACTGGTGAGTGAATGGTGTCTTTTTACATTTTGTTTTTAATAAATGAAAGTTCAGTGTGTTTTGGCAAGATGACATGGGATGTTTTGGATTGTATTTGTATTGATGAAACATAAACACAACAATCTAATAATAGGAGAAGCCTCGAAACAAGTGAACCAATGCCTTTTAAAAAACGATTCACTTAAACTCCCTTGGTTTCATTGTTTCAAAGCATTGAAAAGCTTAATTTTTCCCATTAAAAGTGTTGAAAACTGAGGTAAAGTTAGCTTTATATTCACACGCTCTGTCCTTCTCCTTATTATATTTTCAGAAAATAATTCTAAACAGGCTAATGATATTAGCAGCTGAATACTATCAAAGTACAACATTGTTCACAGTTAATTAAATAGTGCTAATGTTGTTTTGAAGTCATACTTTCATGCCATTTCTGACTGAATATTCAAAGTAGCAATTGGGGTAAAGTTGGATTTATATCCACACATTCTGACTTTCTCCTAAATAATATAATTTCAGAAAAGTATTATTTGCTAATTCTAAATAGGGAAATCATATTAGCAGCCAGTGACTATTAAAGTACAACATTGTTCACAGTCAATTTAATAGTGCTAATGTTGTTTTGAAGTCATAATAACGTGTGATTTCAGACAGAATATTCAAATTAACTGTTAAAATGAACGAATGTGCGAATATTAAACCAACTTTACATTAATTTCAAAGATCAGTAGACCAATCACAACAGACTGGGCCAGATCAACATTGTTCACAGTCAATTTAATAGTGCTAAAGTTTTCTGAAGTCGCACTTGCATTTTATTTCTAACCGAATACTCAAAGTAGCTTGGTAAACAATATAGGAACCGTGCCACACTGAGGTAAAGTTAGCTTTAATATTCACACATTCTGTCCTTCTCCTTATTATATTTTCAGAAAAGAATTCTAAACAGGCAAATTATATTAGCAGCTGAATACTATCAAAGTACAACATTGTTCACAGTCAATTAAATAGTGCTAATGTTGTTTTGAAGTCATACTTTCCTGCCATTTCTGACTGAATATTCAAAGTAGCAATTGGGGTAAAATTGGATTTATATCCACACATTCTGACTTTCTCCTTAATAATATAATTTCAGAAAAGTATTATTTGCTAATTCTAAATAGGGAAATCATATTAGCAGCCAGTGACTATTAAAGTACAACATTGTTCACAGTCAATTTAATAGTGCTAATGTTGTTTTGAAGTCATAATTACATGTGATTTCAGACAGAATATTCAAATCAACTGTTAAAATGAACGAATGTGCGAATATAAAACCAACTTTACCTTAATTTCAAAGATCAGTAGACCAATCACAACAGACTAGGCCAGATCAACATTGTTCACAGTCAATTTAATAGTGCTAATGTTGTTTTGAAGTCATAATTACATGTGATTTCAGACAGAATATTCAAATTAACTTGGTAAACAATATAGGGACTGTTAAAAATGAACGAATGTGCGAATATTAAACCAACTTTACCTTAATTTTAAAGATCAGTAGACCAATCACAACAGACTGGGCCAGATCAACATTGTTCACAGTCAATGTAATAGTGCTAATGTTGTTTTGAAGTCATAATTACATGTGATTTCAGACAGAATATTCAAATTAACTGTTAAAATGAACGAATGTGCGAATATAAAACCAACTTTACCTTAATTTCAAAGATCAGTAGACCAATCACAACAGACTGGGCCAGATCAACATTGTTCACAGTCAATTTAATAGTGCTAAAGTTTTCTGAAGTCGCACTTGCATTTTATTTCTAACCGAATACTCAAAGTAGCTTGGTAAACAATATAGGGACCGTGTCACCAGTTGTCACTGAATGAATTGTGAATATAGTGAATAAAAACTTTACCTCAATGTTCTAAACGCCATGTGATAAGGACAGCTGGTGGTTAAAATCATGTAAATGCAACAAAAACTCCATTAGAATTGGCTTTTTCTTTTCTTTTTTTTTTGTTTCCAAGCAGTAATGATGTAACACAGCCTTGTTTACTGAAATCAAGTGGCCTTACCAATTTGATACATGCAACAAAACCACTCATTCGTAAAACAGCCATCACTACCAAGCTCAGTAACTATAAAGTTAATGATGATAGCGGTAATGTTGGTTTTATATAAGCATTTTCATTCATTTAGCGGTCTCTATATTGTTTACCAAGCTCCTTTGAATATTCGGTCTGAGATAGCATGTTAGTATAACTTCAAAACAACATAACCACTATTTAAATCACTCTAAACACTGTTGTATTTTAATAGTCAAACTCCGGTACACCGGTTCACTGCGAGATGTATCGTTTTTTTTGATACATGCTTCGAAGCCTCGCCGTACATCGTCCCATCAATAAATATTGTTACACTCCTACTGTGTATTATTAAATAAATGTAACAAAATAAACCTATTAAACTGCATAATGGGGCGTCACGGTGTCACAGTGGGTAGCGATGTTGCCTCACAGCAAGAAGGTTGCTGGTTCGATCCTTGGCTGGGTCAGTTGGCGTTTCTGTGTGGAGTTTGCATGTTTCCTCCGAGCGCTCTGGTTTCCTCCACAGTCCAAACACAAGCGCTATAGGTCAATTGGAAAAGCTAAATTGTCAGCAGTGTATGTGTGTGAATAAGTGTGTATGGATGTTTCCCGGTGATGGGTTGTAGCTGGAAGGGCATCCGCTGCATAAACCATATGCTGGATAAGTTGCTGCTATGGCAACCCCTGATGAATAAAGGGACTAATCTGAAAATAAATTGATTGAATGAATGAATAAACTGCATAATGGCAGACTTTAAATACTATATGTCTTATGTATCAGTAGGTTGATGATTGTTTAGTGCTGAATGCTACTCGTCCCATTTATTGTTATTTTAGTGACTGCTGTGTGTGGTGCCGGATGTTATATATGATTAGTTGTGGGACTGTGGTCAGCTTGAACTCCAGACATTATAATTATGAATGAAATAGAGTGCTGTTATACAGACGTCTCTCTCTCTGTCTGTGTGTGTGTGTTAAGGATATTATTGCTGCTTAAGATTTGTTGCTGTAGCAATGTAGAGCACTAAAATCCTGAGTTGAATGTATTACCACACACACACGCTTATACAGAGAGAGACGTGATTTATCTGTCTATTAGCTCCATCAGTAATGTGAAGGGAAACAGACAGCAGTGTGTGTGTGTGTGTGTGGAGCAGTAAAGCTGCTGGACAGGCTGGCTGAAGGTGTTTTCCTGATGTGTGTTTTATGTCCAGCTGAATGAAGAAATCACAGGAAGACTGAAGGTTTTTGGGGCTCAAATGGCTTAAAAGCATATTTCTTCATCTCCGCATTTTGAAGCTGCTCAGAGGAGTCAGTATTTCACTGACAGGTTCATTAGCTGTTCTAATAAAGTGCATTAATCAGAAAAATGAATGTTTTTGTATTAAAAAGTAGAGTTAAGTCTTTGTGAAATCAGTGACATTGTTGATTATTTGCATTGCATGTGTCATATACACAGGAATAAATGACATTATTTACTTTATTAGTTTTTTTTTCTTCTAAAACTTTTTTGTATACGTGTGCGATGCCAAATGCATTAGTGTTGATGAGAACAAATGATTGGATCAGATTTTGAATCCTAAAATAAACTGATTTAATTTATATTTGTTTAATGAAGGACAATATTGCTAGCCACCTTAAATGTATTTAGTTTTGTTTTGTGTACATTAAAAATAAAAACAATAGAGTTAACAGAATGCACAAATAAATGAATATAACGAGTATTTGTTCAAGCAAATTATTAAATCATAATTTTGAATCATTTAATCACACATGAATTGTTCAGAATCTTTTTTTTTTGTAAACCAGAGACACATTTTTTCTAAAATAATATTTAGAATCTCTAAAATCAAAAGTACTCGATATCGAAAGTCTTTAAATAGAGTATATTTGCTTTTATTTTCTATTGCATAACTTCTATTTCTCCATTATTAAATTTTATTTTAAGGTCAGGGGTGGTTGTGTAAGCATTTCACTGCATATTATAATGTGTGTGACTCTTTATGTGACAATTTGAATTGTACATAGTACACTTTTTAAAATAAAACATTTATTGGCAATATTTTGTTTTCATGTAATCCAAAATGAAATACTGATATGGAATCAAACAATTGAAAGCTAAATTATTAGCTTCTGTATAATTTGTGTTATTTTTTTCCAGATGGTATTTAACAGGGTACTGTTTGACATTTTCACAGTATTTGCTGTAATTTTTAGTAATCTCGATAAAGTCTTATTATTTATTTAGGTTGGAATTAAAGCAGTTTCTAATTTAATTTAATTATATATTTTTAAATGAAGTACAATATTACCAGCCACCTAGTAGTTTATTTTGTAGTAATTAATACATTTTTTATTTTATTTTATTTCATTTGATTTTTATTTTATTCTACTTGTGTTATTTTATTTTATATTTATTTTTTATTTCATTTTTTATTTTATTTAAATTTTTATAGTATTTAATTATTTATTATTTTTTTTTTGTTTATTTATTCTATCTTTTTATTTTATATTTTATTAAATTTTTTATTGTATTTTATTTAATTTTAAAATTTGTTTAATTTTAATTTTAATTAATTAAAAAAATATATATTTTATTTTATTATTTATTCTATTTTATTTTTAATTTAATTAATTTTTTTATTGTATTTTATTTAATAAATTTTTTTATTTAATTTAAAATTTTATTTATTTATTTAGTATTTAATTAATTTAATAAAAAATATTTAATTTATTTTATTTTTATTGCATTTTAATTTAGTATTTATTCTATTTTTAAATTAATTTAATCATTTTTTATTATATTTTATTTAATTTTAATTATTTATTTTTTTAAATAAAATTTATATTGTATTTAATTTAATTTATTCATATTTTTTGTTGTATTTTATTTTATTATTTATTCTATTTTATTTATTTATTTTTTTATTTATTAATTTTATTTTTATTGTATTTTAATTATTTTTTATTTAATAATTTTTTTTATTTTATTTATGTAATTATTTAATTTTATTTTAAATAAAAAATTTATAATTTAGTTTTTTATTTTATTTTATTTTAAATTTATTATTTTATTTATTCATTTATTAATTTTTTATTAATTTTTTTTATTTTAATAATTTTTTATAGTATTTTGTTTTTTATTATTTATTATTAAAATTTTTATTTATTTATTCTATTTATTATTATTTAATTTTATTTGTTTTTATTGTATTTTATTTTTTATTTATTCTATTTAGTTTTTTATTTAATTTAATTTATCTTTTATTTTATTTTGTTTTTATTGTATTTTATTGTATTTAATTAATTAATTAATTTTTATTACATTTATATTGTATTTAATTAATTTTTAATTTGTTGTATTTTATTTTAGTTTTTATTTCATTTTTAATTTATTTAAATTTTTTTATTTTATTTTATTATTTTTTATTTATTCTATTTTGTTTTTTATTTAATTTAATTTATATTTTATTTAATTTTATTTTATTGTATTTAATTTATTTTCATTAAATTTATATTGTAATTTTTTTGTTAAATTTTATTTGAGTTTTTTTCATTTTATTTATTTTAATTAATTTTTTATTTTGTTTTTTTATTTTTTATTATTCTTTTTTTAAAGTTTATTTTATTTTATTGGCTACAGAATACAGAGTATATAAATGTGTGTATATATATACACACACACACACACACACACACACACACACACACACACACACACACACACACACACACACACACACACACACAGAGGAGAGCTAATAATTTTGACTTCAACTGTATGTATATCATTAATATTCTATATCTGTGTCATCCAGAGTTAGTAAGCAGATATAAAATAATCTTACATTCATTACAAACCTCTCAAATCAACAGAGAAATATTCACAGATTGACTCCACGCACACACAAATACACACATGACTACACTTGACACATTCACACATGAGTTGTTAGAGGAGTGTGAAGGAGACTGGATGAGTCTGGCCAGTGTTAAACACCCCGACACACTCACGCAAGCCCACAGAGAAAACAGATCTTCACACCCGCATGAGGACATTAGAGATAATCAAGAGAACGAGGAGCTCAAATGTTTGCTTTGACCTGAGAATATGGCAGATGGCAGCATCTAACACGCATTCTGTGAGCGCTACTCTTCACCTTCATGAAGAATAACAACACGCTGTCAACCACACACACACACACACCATAATGACATGATCTTATTATGTGAAGCAGGGTTTTTGTCACTGGTGCATGTTGGACATTTGCACACATTCATGTCTTTGCATTATGTAACAAACGTTTATTTAAAGGAAATGTAGAATGTAGCAAGCCTCAGTGAAACTAAATGATTTTTAATTATGTTGTTCAAAATTAGGGCGACACTTTGGCTCAATGGTTAGAACTATTTCCTCACAGCAAGAAGGTTGTTGGTTTGAGTCCTGGCTGGGTCAGTTGGCATTTGTGTGTGGAGTTTGCATGTTCTCCCCGTGTTGGCGTGGGTTTCCTCCGGGTGCTCCGGTTTCCCACACTAGTCCAAAGACATGCGATATAGGTGAATTGAATAAACTAAATTGGCTGTAGTGTTTGAGTGTGAATGAGAATGTAGGAATGTTTCCCAGTACTGGGTTGTGGCTAGAAGGGCATCCGCTGGATAAGTTGGTGGTTCATTCCACTGTGACGACCCCTGATGAATAAAGGGACTAAGCCAAAGAAGAAATGAATGTTCAAAATTAAAATAAAATGATAAATATATTTTTGTTTAATTGCTTGTCGCGTTATTGTTTTTTTTTTTTTGTAGTAATTATATATATGTATAATTTTAAAGTAAATATATATGTAAAAATTATTATATATTTTATAAAATATGTTATAGTGCTTATGCCTATAATTATGCATGTCTTGGCCATTTAAGTCTGAAAATAAATACATTTTAGAAAAAAACGAATATATTTTAGTGCTTGGCAAAGATTATTCGTGACTAATCTCAGTCAAAGTTTCCTCAGATTTTTAGCCCATCATTAAGTCTATGTATTTACTTGTGTAAATGTGTTTAAATTTATATTTATTCAGTTTTTAAATTTATTTCACTAATATCATTGTGATATAATAATAATAATAATAATAATAATAATAATAATAATAATAATAATAATAATAATCATAATAATAATCATAATAATATGAAAATGTCCATTTGATGTATTTACAATACAGTTTGTAAAATCATATGTTCTGTCGTTAAGTAGATCTATTATAAGAGAGTATTGCTTTGTTTACCTAATAAAAGGATCTAATTAAATTTGCAATGTAAACATCAAATAAAAGTTAAAAATGTATTATTTTTATATTAAGTATTAAGTTTGTAGTTATGATACTTCTAAAATCCCAATTCTAAAATTCTCTTTCCAAAATAGCATGTCTGCAGATTCTGTCTGACCCTTATATGTAATATAAACACATACATAAATCAAACTATACTCAACTTTTTTTTGTATAAATATTTAAATTTATATATAATTTGTATCATATACATATATATTTATTCATTTTCCTTCAGCTTAGTCCCTTTATTCATCAGGGGTTGTCACAGTGGAATGAACCGCCAACTTATCCAGCATATGTTTCACACAGCGGATTGCCTTCAAGCTGCAACCCAGAACTGGGAAACATCTACACACACTCATTCACACCCATAAACTGCGGCCAAATTAGTTTATTCAGTTCACCTACACTGTAAAATGCAGGGTTCCACACAATTCATTCATGTTGTCCCAACACAAATCGATTATTAACTTAACACTTTTAGCAAATTTATGTGGATTGAACATAAAAAAATTAAGTTGTCCCAATGAAATCTCAAGAATTGTGTTGATTCAGCTTATTTTAAATAAGTAGTTTGAACAAGCAAATATATAGATTTTTTGAGTGTATAGTGCATGTGTTTGGACTGTGGGGGGAACCCACGCCAGTACAGGGAGAACATGCAAACTCCACACAGAAATGCCAATTGAGCCAGCCCAGACTCGAATCAGCGACCTTCTTGCTGTAAGGCAACACCGTGTCACATCATATACATATATACATGCGTGTATTTATATAAATACAAACTGTACACACACATATTATGTGAATATTAATGTTATATTAATGAATATTAAAGTTTTTAACTGCATATTTTTAGCAATTTTATTACCTTTTTTATCATTTAACAAAGACCATTTGTGAAGGATGATTTTAACAAGATGGCTAAGGGTAATCAATCCTGGAATTAGGGAGCACTCACACTATGCTATCTGAACCGTGTCCAGGCCCGTTTCCCGGATCGTTTGTGAAGAGTGGTTCAGTTGGCCGGCCCTGGCCAGGTTGGAAGAGGTGTGCCTGAGTGTGGTTCACTTGGGCTTTGGCGCGGTACGCTTATAGTGTGAGTGCAAAGTGCGCCTGAGCCTGAAACTGAAGACGAGACGTGACTTTTACAGGACTGTTTCATATGGATCTATTAATCATTCTTACTGTTTAATGAACGCTAACTGTCGTAGATTATTAAAGACGCAAACCCCTCACTACACGACAGCTGCACCTTCAGCAAACCTCCTAATACCTGCAGCATGAGGACTTTTATGATTATTTATGAGCGTCAAAAGTGGCTGACCTGTTCAGCGAAATGTTTGACTGTGTGTCACTGCATTCCAAACGACTAAAGTGATATAACTAAAGAAATCTCCACTGTGATGAGCGAGAGCGCTTCTTACTGAACAGCTCATCATCGATGACTTAAGCGTGCTCAGACCCGAATGTAATGTGAGTGCGGGTCGTTGGGGGAGACTGGAGGGGGGACAAGCGTGCTTTGGCCCAGTTCAAGGCACCTGCAAGTGCGCCCTTAGTATGTATACATTTTAAAAGTAATTATAGAAATATTTTATGAACATACTGTTTTGTATATTTTTATAATTTACTGTATTGGGCGACACGGTGGCTCAGTGGTTAGCACGGTCTCCTCACAGCAAGAAAGTTACTGGTTCGAGTCCCGACTGGGTCAGTTGGCGTTTCTGTGTGGAGTTTGCATGTTCTCCCCATGTTGGCGTGGGTTTCCTCCAGGTGCTCTCGTTTTCCCCGCAGTCCAAAGACATGCACTGTAGGTGAATCAAGTAAGTTAAATTGGCCGTAGTGTTTGAGTGTGAATGAGAGTGTATGGGCGTTTCCCAGTACTGGGTCACGGCTGGAAGGGCATTCGATGCATAAAACAGGCTTGAATAGTTTCATTCGGCTGTGGTGACACCTGAAATAGAGACTAAGCTGAAGGAGAACGAATGAATGTTCTGTATTAAATATTAAACTTTTAGAGTTGGTTTATTTTATTAATTGATCAATTTATTATTATTATTATTATTATTATTATTATTATTATTATTATTATTATTATTATTATTATTTATTTATTTATTTTCCAACTTTTTTGAAACTTAAGTTGCAGGTAAAAAAACCCTGTGCTGGCATATCCTGCAGTATTTCTGTATGACTAATGAATGTGAGTAAATGAGCCGCTTCTCTCTGTCCTGATTCTCCACAGTCTTGAGGAAAACGTTTGAGCAGGAACCCTTGGGGAAGGAAGTGTCACTCGAACAGGAAGTGCTGCTGCAGTGCCGCCCACCCGAGGGCATACCACCTGCTGAGGTACACACATACAGTATGCACTTTCTAACACACGCACACACACACACACACACACACACACACACACACACAGACATAGATGCCTCACATGTGCCAATAATGTACTCAAAACATCAGCTTTGCCTATAGGATGTCAAACTCCTTACATATAATGATTGTCAAGTAACATTTAAAATGAGATGTAATTGGTATGTCTATTGATGTTCAGTTGAAGTCAGAATTATTAGCCGTCCTGTATATTTTTCACCCATTTTTTTCAACACATTTCTACACGTAATAGTTTTAATAACTCATTTCTAATAACTGATTTCTTTTAACTTTGCCTTGATGACAGTAAATCATATTTGACTATTTTTCAAGATACTAGTATTCAGAATAGAGTGACATTTAAAGGCTTAAAGGTGCAGTAGGTCATCTGCCTAAATGCTAACCGGTTAACATAATATCTTTCAAATACAATCCCTCCCTTGCCATCCAAAGCCACACATATCATGAACGCGCAATGTGCAATATTTCATGCATGCAAGGATCGCTGGTCTAACTCTCTCACGCGCTTTGTCCTAAAGCCACTACTGTATGCTTAGTGGTTGGTCAGTGGCGTGCAGAAATTACACTTATCACTAAGCCATACGTACATGCTATTTCAGACCGAATATTCATGGGTGCGTTCTCCAATCAACAACGTAACTCGCGGCTGAACTATCATAGTACGATGCATCGTTTGAGAAAAGAACGACGTAGTGACAAGTGTTTCCCAAAACCCGTAGTTTCTCTGTCGCAGATTCATCGTTTGAACCACATGACGCTCTAAACAGGGTGGTAAAAACAACTTTAGAGAAGAACGCCGTAATTTCTTTGTGCAAATGATATTGTTTTACATGCACACTGTGTAAAAATCCAATATTAGTTTTGGTTAAAACATGTACTCGCTTTCAATATTAATTGAATATTTACAAATATTATTGAGAACATTACACATGCTATTCTAAAACAGAAAAACACTTACAAAAGCTAACACGTATTCTAATATCATATATAAATCAATAAATAGAGGCGATTTATTAAGATATGAAATTTAATATTTATTATTTGTTAGGAAATGGAAAAAAAACGACTTTGATGATTATTATTATTATTATTATTATTATTAAGTAGTCATTATTATTATTAAGTAGGATATTGTTTGTTTATTTATTTATTTATTTTTGGAAAAGTCTACTTTTACAATTTGACACATGTAAACCACTGCAGAAATGTAGAAAAGGAATTATTTTTGCACCGTGATTTAAAGTTTTGATTCAGCATTTGTTTTTACCGCTGTCACTCATGTCCATGTGACCGCGGCGCTTGTGCTCGTGCAAATGTTGACTCTGAATGAACAGAGGCACGCAGTTGTACAAATCTACATTTGTTCACTGACAGTTTGAGCTACTTATCAGAATGATGGGAATTTTCTGCCCAACAAATTTGAATTGGATGAACAACTTTTAGTTTTATGCCTTACCCAGAATATAAAAATACATATAAATACATTTAGATCATTTACTTTTATCAGTACTATTGGAATTATAATGTGAAGAGACTTTCAATCAGCACAACAAAAAAAGTTTCTGGAGACAGTCGCCTACTAATAATCCGACTTCAACTGTCTAAAGACTGTAGTAGTGCCGAAAAGACGATCTCTAAAGTAAGATCCTATATTTCAGCGTGGCTTGTTTTGAGAGTAAAAGCTGAAGCGTCTGCAGCACTGCTGAGCGATGAAGCAGATAAGCAGAGTGAGGATGTGTGTGTTTCTGCGCAGCGTGAGTCAGTGTCTGAGGGGTTATTCAGGTTAACACATCCTCTCGCAATAACGCTGCACTGCTTTTACTGCATTTGGAGCAAACAGTACACACTTAAAGAAATGCACATTTCAAAGCACTTCACAGGACCTATATGTGATGTTTGACGTGATTTCAACTGAAGCATGTAGAGAGGGCGGGACATCGAGTAGCTCCTCCCCTTTAACCCATGTGTGCTGATGTTTTCATCTACTCTGTGGTGATTTTGAAGCTTAAGTTGGCCATAGCTTTCTGTGTTTCCACTAGCAGAATGATTTTTGGTGACAGATCTTCTTTTGACACACAATTTGTGAAGAAATGCTTTGAATAAAAAAAAAACTAAATATTATAGACAATTAAATGAGTTTTGATAATAATGTAGAGGCTGTTTATAAGAAGGCAAGTCAGCGCCTCAGGCCCCATTTACACTTATACGTTTTAGTTTTATAACAGCGTTTTAGAATGAAAACAATCCGAGTCCACACTGGTGTTTCACCCAGAATTTCTGAACAGCTCTCCATCCACATTACACCACTGGAAACGCACATCACGTGACCACACACACACACTCTTGCATGCAATGAGCACCCATATGAGAGTTGTGCACGTCAGACTGTTCATCAACGATCTACCGCTGGATCTAATCTCACTATTTTTGTTAAACGTGATATTTAATTCATCTTGTTGTCTCTATCTAACGACATATTCCCCGACTTTGGTCTTTTAAATCTATTACTTGTTCTCAGGTAACGTGTTCTGACTGAGTGCAAAGATGAGTTGGGATATATTCATTAACGTAACCGTGTTCACTGATTCTGCACATTTGACTGATTTGCTTGCCTTTATTTCCTATATTGTGTAAGCTTATTGTACATTACACTTTTATAATGGTCATTATTGATTATTAGAACTGATGCCCATATCTAGATAAAATAGCCTAAGCTATATTGAAATAATGAAAAAAATTACAAATATCGGATATAATAAAGTCACAATGAATTAATAAACCAATATAAAACAAACAAAAGCTAGAACAAAAAAATCAACCATTTCGAGCCATTTTAAACTTTCGTTTTACAAAGGCCCATGTGAAAAAAAGATTTTAGATATTTTCTAAAAACAATAAACACCAGAGGAGTTTTGAAATATTATTTATAAAGTCTTTGGATACGATTAAATTAATCAAATCATGCTAACAGAGCATTTTTTGGGTGAGTGAAACCAGAAACAACCTTATTTTCTGTCATCCAGTCCTGCGCAGCGCCGCTTTACAAACGGATTGGGAAAAACTGCAAGTAAAAAATGTGTTCTATGTCCTGAAACAAGTGTTTGTTTTTATATGACGTGGTAAGATTTTAAAAATGAAATTTTAAATGTAGAGCTTTATTAGTGGATAGCTGCTAAGCGCAACAATATAAGCTATATTTTACTTGCTCTTATGTCCTGAAACACTTACGGTTTCCTTGAGAGAACCGAATCATATGCAACATCCTTAAATTATTCTCTTAAATAAAGCGGAATTACCTATCATATTGCCTAGGGAAAAATGTATATGTTTTAGGTGTCTCTGGAGCATTTGGGGTTAATGTTCGATGTCTATCAAAACGAGAATGTTATTAAATACATTTTTTACAGAGTTATTACCGAAAAACTTGGTTTTATATTATGGGTGGTGCGCTGGGTCCCTCTGTTAGTGGCGAGACCACTCGATGTGCAATGCCAACAGTCGGTCAGTGAGTAAACAAATATAATGAATGAAAGCACACAGGCCTGTGTGGATAGACCTATAATGTAATACTGTACAGTAATGTGTCATTGGTTAGTTTCAGTTGTCCTAATCGTTGAATCATTTCGTGATGATGCAATGTTATGCTTTTTCTGCCTGATTCCCGCTGAACTGGGCGGGTTGTTTGACGTTTGATTCGGGGGACGTTCTGGGAGCAAGGTTTACGTGACACGCTGCAAGCTACTAGCCCGACAGTGGAAACCCAACATGATTTCAGCCTCACTGCTCAACTTCCGGGGCAATTGGCACAGCTTGATAAAAGCCCTGGCTCGCACTGGTAATGTTAGCACACAGACTTTAAACATGGCATATAGATCATTAATAGAGAGTGTTCTCACATATAATATTGGTATCACAACACATAAACAGAAGAAGAAATTATCGGAAATGATCAATCAGGCAAATAAAATAACAAACAACAAACAACATTCGCTCCAGACTTTATTTGACTCCTTTATGGATAAAACAGCAATTGTGTTTTTAAAAAGATAATACACAATTACATTTTTTTTTTTAAAGATAATACACATCCTCTTCACTCAGATTTTCAAATTGTACCATCAGGAGGCAGGTTTAAAATTCCTGGAGCCCAAAGAAATGCTTATGAAAAGTCATTTATCCCAATTGCAGTAGTTGTCTTAAATCGGGTCACTGTTTGAAGTGAATGGGGTGGTTGTCAAGAACGATCTGCAGTAATATATATGGGGCTTATTTGGTTAAGTTGTTGCTTTTCTGTGATTGTTGTATGGTTGTATGTATGCAGTTGTTGTCTTAAATCCAGTGTTACAGACAAATTTGCTTTCTGTGCCAAGCAGAATGGACAATACAGTTTAAACTAAACTACACATTTACAATCCTTTTGTTATGTTCGGGATGAAAACATTATGCAAGCAGTGGGTGTGTCCTAGAACTCCGCCTTCTTTGACATGCTTTGTGTTCTTGCATTTGGGATCAGAGGTGAGGTTCTCAAGGTGAATGCGTACCCTGGCATTAAAGGTCAAACAACAAAAAATAAGGTCAAGAATCTTGGTGTGACTCTGGAGTCAAATCTGAGTTTTAATAGTCATGTCAAAGCAGTCAGTAAATCAGCATACTATCATAAAAACATTGCAAGAGTTAGATGCTTTGTTACTAGTGAGGACTTAGAGAAACTTGTTCATGCTTTTATCAGCAGCAGGGTGGATTACTGTAACAGCCTCCTCAATGGCCTTCCCAAAAAGACAGTCAGACAGTTACAGCTCATCCAGAACGCTGCGGCCAGAATTCTGACCAGAACCAGGAAATCAGAGCACATCACACCTGTCCTCAGGTCTTTACACTGGTTCCCAGTTACATGATCCAGAAATGATCAGATGTGCTCCAACAGTAGGCACATTCAAATCAAGACTGAAAACACATCTGTTTAGCTGTGCCTTTACTGAATGAGCACTGTGCTACGTCCGACAGATCGCACTATTATGTTTTTCTCTTCTTTTTCATTCTTTTATAACACATGTTATCTGTTTTTATGCCTTTTTTTACTTTTTTATTATTATTTGTTTTTATTTCTTTTATACTTGTTTCTTTTATTCCTGTTTATGTAAAGCACTTTGAATTGCCACTGTGTATGAAATGTCCTATATAAATAAACTCGCCTTCTTGCAGTTTGCAGAGTTTGACAATATAAAACATCCAGTACAACAATAACAACCTGTTTACATAGAGAATGCTGCGATCACCATAGTGAAGATGAGATGTTATTGATGACGATACAGATATCACCGATCATGACCGGTTCTTAATGATACTGTTATTGATACTATGTTCTATAATTGCATTCTATAAAACACATTTTGGCGTCACGGTGACGCAGTGGGTAGCACGATCAAATCACTGCAAGAAGGTTGCTGATTCGAGCCCCGGCTGGGTCAGTTGGCATTTCTGTGTGGAGTTTGCATGTTCTCCCCATGTTGGCGTGGGTTTCCTCCGGGTGCTCAGGTTACCCCACAGTCCAAACACATGCGCTATTGGTGAATTGAATAAGCTAAAACGTAAAAACGTGTTGGATAAGTTGGCGGTTCATTCCGCTGTGGCAACCCTAGATTAATAAAGGGACTAAGCCGAAAAGAAAATGAATGAATGAATGAATGAATTAATGAAAACGCATTTTGGGTGGCAGTGCCAACCACTATGCCACCATGCTGCCCTAGTGATAGATTAATTAAATATTTTTTAAAAATTTATATAATAAAATATATATATATATATATATATATATAATTAAATAATCTATTTATATTGAAACTAATAACTTTTACTCAGAAATTAAATGAAACCGATAAAACTGTGGACACTTTGTGATCTTGTAACATAAATAACTTCCTGGCTGTTTGCTCTGAAAGCACTGCTGTGAACTTAAGGATCTCATTCAGACAATCATGAAAAATGACCTTCAGACTCGCTAATAAATATCTTGGAATAACTGGAAATGTGAAGTTAATTCTGAGAAAAGCTTGGCTATCATTTGAGTGCATGTTGCACCTTTTATATGATGCAGTACTTAGCAGAGAAGAATGCATTAAATCAGATACAGCAAAATCAGCCAGTAAATCAATTAATTTATATATATATATATATATATATATATATATATATATATATATATATATATAATCATGCCACATTTAATGTCACTTAAATCCCCTTTCTTCCCCATTCTGATGCTCGGTTTGAACTGCAGCAGATTGTCTTGACCATGTCTACATGCCTAAATGCATTGAGTAGCTGCCATGTGATTGGCTCATTAGAAATTAGCGTTAACGTGCAGTTGGACAGGAGTACCTAATAAAGTGGCCGATGAAGTTTATCATTAATATGTATGAAAAATTCAATTGTAATAGCAGTTATTTAGAAAAGAAGACTCAGTCATGAAGTATCCAGAAGTGTTTAGTTTGTATATGATTCCTCCATGACATTCCTATACACACATCTCTGATTTTTCATTTTTCAGTTATTTTACAGGGTGGACATTTTCACACTGTGTGTGTGTATGTGTGTGTTGTAAATGGTCTTGTGTGTCTGCCATCACGCGTGTGTGAAGAGCCGTCAGAGTCGTTTCTGTCTCCTGACTTTGACCCAGAGTTCGAGGTTTCCCAGAAGACCCGTAAACGACAGCTGCGGCTCCCAGAGGACATACACATTCAAACTCACACACACACACACACACACACCATAGACCCAGGCAAACACTCACATACAGACTGAGAGACACACATACCATGTACACAAGCACACATACACACACACACCAGACACGGGCAAACACACACATACGGACTGACAGACACACACACACACACACACACACACACACCATAGACACAACGCAAAAGCAAACACACACCTCAGACACAGGCACGCACACACAAACACTCACCATAGACACAGGCAAACACACACATACAGACAGACACCTACACACACCATAGATACAGGCGCACACACACACCCACACACAGGTACATACACCATATGGACAGGTAAACACACACAAACAAACAGACACCTACACACACCATAGACACAGGCACGCACAAACACGTATACAGACAGACACGCACTATAGACAGAGTCGCACACACCTATACACACATGCATTCACACAGACACAAGCACACACACACACACACACACACACACACACACACACACACACACACACACACACACACACACACACAGAGTCAGCCAGTGTAAGTTGAGACATGAAGCGTCCTGTAAATTCCAGCGAGTGCTGCAGTGTCTCTCCGTTCCGCTCACTGACTCCGTCTAGACCCAAACTCTTTTTTTTCTCAGAGCCCCGCTGGATGTTCCCGGAGCTGCTGGAACACGGAGACCCCGTCAGCACATATATTCTCATGTAAATATCATTTGCCTTTTCTGAACAATACGAGCGACTGACCTCTGCTGCTTTCTGAACAGCCATTAGAGAAGCACAACTCCTCC
Source organism: Danio aesculapii (assembly GCF_903798145.1). Taxonomy (NCBI): domain Eukaryota; kingdom Metazoa; phylum Chordata; class Actinopteri; order Cypriniformes; family Danionidae; genus Danio; species Danio aesculapii. Next base: position 7,866,086 of record NC_079439.1, read on the forward strand.
ATATAACAGGAGCCCTCATTAAAAACACACTGCTCCCATCAGCCCTACACACACACACACACACACAAGCTAACCTGGACACAGCACAGTTACAGAGCACAGACCTCCACTTTACATAAGCACATTTATAGACACGTAGATTGCTCTCGGGGCATCACGGTGGCGCAGTGAGAAGCACGTTCACCTCACAGTAAGAAGGTCGCCGGTTCGAGCCTCGGCTGGGTCAGTTTCATTTATGTGTGGCGTGGGTTTCCTCCGGGTGCTCCGGTTTCCCCCAAAAGTCCAAACACATGCGCTATAGGTGAATTGGGTAAACTAAACTGTCCGTAGTGAATGAGTGTGTATGGATGTTTTCCAATACTGGGTTGCGGCTGTGTGAAACATATGCTGGATAAGTTGGCGGTTCATTCCGCTGTGGCGACCCCTTATGAATAAAGGGACTAAGCCGAAAAGAAAATGACTGCATACACTTCTCTCTTACACACACTCATGTTGGGTTTTCATGTTTTATGGGGTCTTCTCATAGAGGTAATGATGTGTCTACTGTACAGCCTGTCTATCTGTCCTACTCTTCCCCTAAGGTAACCCTCTCAGGACACACTCTGCACTTTTACATTTACAAAATACTTAGTTTTAGATTATTTGTGAGCTGTTTTCTTCATGGGGTGCAAAAATATCCCCAAAAGGTTACAATTATTGTCCCCAAAACTTGATGAATACCTAATCCCCCTACACCTTTACCCCCCCCCCCCCCCCCCCCACCCACCTCCCACACCGTCTTTCTCTCTATTACACACACACACATCTTGGGTCTTAATGTTTGCATGAACAGGAAGCTGCGACTGCTTTTTATTTTTTGTTGTAGTATTGTGATGCAGTTCCTAGAGAAACAAAATATTAAATGACAACAGTGGGCGTGGCTTGTTTTATCTACTGTGAGCTGATTGGATGTAGTAAAGTAGGCATTTCATTCACAAAGATCTGGAAAAGGGTTTGAGGAGAGTTATTATAACAGACTCTTCCTCCTCACCATTTCTGTTTGTTGTCAAAACTGACAGCTGTAGGGGCGTGGTTAAGTATGTTAGCCACACCCAGTACCTCAGGCAAACTATCATACACCTGGCACAATAAGGTGCAAGATGTGTTTGGTGCTACTTGTTGCTATTTTCAGACCAGCGCAACTGCAAATTTCACTTTTCCTGCCACGTTGTTTAAATAGCAAATCCATTTGCGCCACTTTGTGGACTCATGGGTGTGCTAGTCTGAAAAGGTGTGTTAAGGCGCATTGTTGGCGCGTTGCTATTTTGAAGAACTGAAATAGATTGCGCCTGGGGCGATTTTAGGGTTTTCATTTTAGGAGGCTCAGCTCCATATGAGAGAGGAGAAAAAAAAATGAATGAATTTCTCTCTTACACACACTCATGTTGGGTTTTCATGTTTTATGGGGTCTTCTCATAGAGGTAATGATGTCTACTGTACAGCCTGTCTATCTGTCCTACTCTTCCCCTAAGGTAACCCTCACAGGACACACTCTGCACTTTTACATTTACAAAATACTTAGTTTTGGATTATTTGTGACCCGTTTTCTTCATATCCCCAAAAGGATAGGTTTTCGTCATCCCTAAAATAAAACAAATAATATACATATAATTTATATATATATATATATATATATATATATATATATATATATATATATATATATATATATATATAACCCTAATGTATTTATAAGTAATAATTTAATAGTAATACACTTAAAAATGTTTGATTAATATGGTAGGGTTGTATGCTAAACTCGCAGTATTCCACTGTATTGTATAAACAGGCATAGTCATTTGAGTTCTGAATGAGCCGAGTAGGCTCAACAAACCTGTTTACTGTAGCAAAAGCCACTTTATATGTTAAAGTACAGTTTTTGTTTGTTACAATTGTTGCAGTTTGTGGGTTGTTCACTACTAATTGATGCAAGGACCGGTAGCAGTACACGACCTGGTGGTTGAGGACCACTGGCTCAATACACACAGGATGTACAGCAAAACACAAATATCTTTACAAATGAAAAGAATTGAAGGATAAAAATGTTACAAAAACTAATATTTTCTACACAAATATAAACATCACTGCCTCCATGCACTCAAAAAAAAGTTTTGTTGCCTGTTCAAATTGCTTATTTAAAATGAGTTGAAACGACACAATTTTTGAGATTTTGTTTGGGTAACTTAATTTATGTTCAATCCACTTAAATTTGTAAAATAATAAGTAGTTAAATTGTCCCAACACTAAACGATTGTGTGGAACCCAGCATTTTTTACAGGTCACCTTCATGTCATGATGTTTTTTTCAGTTAATTCATGACTATTTGTATAGTGTTGTTATCATTATTATTTATTATACATATTTATATTTGTTTTAATAAATACAGGTTTAGATTTGTCCACCTGTCGGGTTTTGGAGTCGTCTGCATCACCATATGGGGCATAAGAACAGAACGTGTGTTTGGATATAACTTAGTTTTTTGACCACACTTCATTATCACTGTTCATTTATTTGTTTGCTGGAAATTAGAACTGAATTTAGAAATAGTTTTGAAACAAATCTTTGTGCTTAACAAATGAAATTAAACATGAAGGCTAAGGGATGTCTTCAGTGGAGTGAGTTTTTACCGTTTCCTTATTCACGAAAGTAAAGGAGTAAAGAGAAAGTAAAGAGGCTGAATGGAGGAGGCTCGTTCTTGATCCTCGTGCTGCAGATGCTCTGTTCAACTGTTTTCTTGCTAGTGAAGTGTTCAGTTTTTTCACTTACAAAGTACACCGTGTAAATAGCAAATGCATCATGGCGCGACGCAACTGACTCTTAAAGGGAATGGAAGACGAGACTCTGATTGGTTTAATGCATGTTATGCTGAAAACACACCCAGAACTTAAGAGAATAAGCACAACTCTGTTAGACTGTATTTTTCCATCCTTAAAATAGCAAAAGTGGATTTGGACACGTCCTTTTGCTCCATGCGCTTTAGACTTTGCACTAAGATCGTTAAAATAGAGCCCTATAAGTTTGTTTTGTGAATTGTGATCACATTCCATATGTTTCCATTGTTTTTTAATGTACAAAATGTATTTTCTACTGCCCTTCCCCAGCTCAACCTTACACCTAACCCCACCCCTTACAGGAAACGGTGCAGTTTTACTTACTGAACAACTCATTCTGGATGATTTATAAGCCTTTTGAAAAATGGGGACATCAGCAGTGTCCTCATAAGTCACCTTCTCCTTGTAATACCCGTGTCATACCCATGATATTATACACATTTGTGCCCTGATAAGTCTCTCACTCACCGGCCACTTTGTTAGGTACACCTTATTCGTACCGGGTTGGACCCCGTTTTCGCAGTGAGTGTACTGTATATAATACAGTGGCTGGAGTTCATATACCGGGGAAGCTGTATTTGTGCGATGAATAGTGCGCTATTCATAATATCCGAGAAATCTGCAGAAACCATCAGAACACAGTGGGAAACACACATGCAGATACACTTGAAACACTCTGGAGACGTGCATAAAAACACACACGCACACACACAATATCGAGACTGTATTTCATTCCAGTGTTGTTGAAGCTGCTCTGGCTTTCCAAGCTACGTAATTCTTATTTAAAGTAGTTCAGGGAATATAAACTGCAGTTGAACTTGCCTTTTGATAGAAAATAAATAAATAAAAGAATTTTGGTCATCCTGTAATAAGCAGAAAATCTAAGATATTAAAATTGGCGGTGTTTGATTTTACTCTGGAGCATGTAAATTGAATAATAGTGGGTTTATTTTATTATTTAGTAAAAAGCTTCTTCTCTCCAAGGCTGTGTGTAATTGATTAAAAATAATTGAATCGAAAGCAAGCAAGAAATAATCAGATGCGTACCTTCAACGCAGTGTAAGTCACTGTCGGTAAAACCATCTTCCAAATGCATAAATGTAAATATAATCAGACGGTGGCAAAACAAAACTGAGAAAAATATAAACATACAGTATATACGCTGGCACTATATTGTTTTGTTTTTTTCAGCATCCAAAAAAGCTCTGTCCATAAACAGCTCGGAGCTTATTGTCACACTTTTTACCCCAGTGAATATTTCTCAGCCTAAGTGTATATTTGAAAGGCAATTTCGATTTCTTATTAAAGTCTGGGCTGCAGAAACAGAACAGTTTTTTTTTTTCTGTTATTGCCCAGTACAAAAAGATAGAGTTCATTGAACACACACTTTCTTTATAAGCATGCCATAGCGGGGCATGTTGTCACAGTATATGGTATATATGCATTTATTATTTATTCATTCACTTTCCCTATTTCAGAGATCGCCACAGCGGAATGAACCACCAATTCCAGCATATGTTTTACGCAGCGGATGCCCTTCCAGCTGTAACCGAGTACTGGGAAACACCCATACACTCACATTCTCACACACAATCATACACTATGGATAATTTAGTTCATCAATTCACCTGTAGCGCATGTGTTTGGACTGTGGGGGAATCCGGAGCACCTGGAGGAAAACCCAAGCCAACATGGAGAGAACATGCAAACTCCACACAGAAATGGCAACTGGCCCAGTCGGGACTCGAACCAGGGACCTTCTTGCTGTGAGGCAACTGAGCCACCTTATACATTTATTAAATGCATAGAAAAAATATTAGATCATTGCTTTGGCTGAAATAAATTGCATTGTAAAACTGCATGTAAAAAATTGACCCCAATAATGCTCACAACCTTAGCTTGTAGGACAAAATTCACAGTAATTAAATTATAATTTATATTAACTAAGATTTATGCATTTGCAGTTGGAGATAAAATTATTAGCCTTCTGGTGAAATTTAAATTCTTTTATTTTTTCCAATATTTCCCAAGTGATGTTTAAGAAAGCACAGACAAATGTTCTGTTATACTCATAGACTGTAAAAGATATGGACGTAGTATCTGTGACGTCACCCATAGGTTTCTGAGCAGCACAAATGAAGCTACAAGTGGGCGTGGCCAACCGGCGTCGTTTTGTTTTCGCGCCATTGCTCCAACCCCGGGGGTTACCAAATAAGAGCAAAGAGATGGAGCGTGAGAGGAACAACAGATCCCTGCTAGCATTTTGCTTAAACAGGCTTTTCTTTGGGAGAAACGCTTAATACTTCATTACCTGCGACTCGTTTGTGTTCTGACCACATGTGCTTGGTTGTGTACGATATCAATAAAGTGTTTAGACTTTTAAAATCACTGTTGTGATACATTGAGCCACTAAACTTTGTTCTTATGATGTTTTTCTACAGGAGGAAAACGAGAATTACTTCCAAACACTTAAAATACAGTCTGTGTTAGTAAATCAAGGCTGTTGATGAAATCCAGGCATAACACTGTAAGACAATGCTATAGATGACTGTTCTAGAGCCTACAGCTAATCAATCTGTCAGATTCTGGAGTGCATTACAGCTCTAAAGAAAAATATAAATGATTAACCATCTTAAAACAAATACATTTATAGAGATGGTATATAAGTATATAATTTCACTCACCAGGGAAATGGAGGCCACGTGAATGGTTTGTGAGCACAATTAAGTGCACACATCATGCCATATCATCTGATAATTGTAAGAAATTATTCCAAATAGCAACTCACTATGTAAAGCCACATAAAACGAAACAAAAATACGATGTATATGCTGAGTTCAGCGGCTAATCAGCCGAAATCAGCTGATGTGACATGACTGCGATCAGTGAGACCAAGCTGTCACTCATTTGTGTCACTCTTAATTATGCAGACTTAATATAACTTAAACGGATGAGTTACAAAAAAATTCACCCCCCTCAAAGTTGTCATGAAGGCTAATATTAGCTATATGAATCAAAATCGTTCTTTGTATCAGGCTGTAAACACCATTTTTTCTGCTGTAAAGTTGACCATTTTAACAGTGGGGTCAATAGGAATTTGCTCTTATGGAGCCAGGACTAGCGGAATTTTGATGAATTGCAGTTTCAGTTACTTTCGTATTTGCTTCACCAGGGAGAGCGGGATGTTGCAGCTTGATTATACAGCATAATAAATTATATTTAATCTTCTGAAGAAAGGTTTTTTCTTTTAGTTTGGGTGGAATAAAATATCTGTCTGTCTATCTGAATACTCTTGCAAAATAACTAGTAAAATGTAATGTACTATCATAGAATTAGTTATTAAAGTTATTACAATTTAAAAATATATGTAGGCCTAACAAATAAGATTTATGTATTCTGATTGTATATAAAGCAATACATGTTTTTGACATTAATTTATGTATATCATTTATATAAAATTTTTAGCTATTTATATAGTTTTATACTTTATTTGTTATATTATTATTGAGTAATTAAGATTAATAATATTATGCTGTATTATTCTGTGTCACGGATCAAGTGGTTTAGTGATATGCATTAGCTCCGCCTACATTTCACGTCAGTTCACCTGCTTACGTAAGGGCACACAGGTGATGGGTGATCAGCTGGCAGGAGTGGCAGGGAAACTGTGACTGTGTTTTCTTTGTGGCATATGTAAGACAAATAAATGAATTTTCAGATATAAATGCTTGGATACGTCGTAAAACATCAGTGATCATGTCGAAACGGCTCCATATTAACCGAATTATGTCGGAGACTGTTATACATAAGCTAATAAACTTTATGCAATTGATATTTGTTAGTTTACATAAACAGAAACAGGATTTATATAATATTGTAATGTTTCTTATTAGTTCGTCTGTTGTGTGGAGTATGGAGCTGCATTAATTTTGCCCCTAAGTAAACCAATCTCATAGAATTAAGCATTTATTTTTTTTTTCTACAGCTAGATATATACTCACTGGCCAATTTATTAGGTACACCTGTCCAACAGCTCGATATCGCAAAATTCCAATCAGCCGATCACCATATATACGTCTTGACTATGTAGACATGGTCAAGACGATCTGCTGCAGTTCAAACTGAGCATCAGAATAGGGAAGAAAGGGGATTTAAGTGACTTTGAACGTGGCTTGGTTGTTGGTTTCTGATGGGCTGGTCTGAGTATTTCTGAAACTGCTGATCTACTGGGATTTTCACGCACAACCATCTCTAGGGTTTACAGACAATGGTCTGAAAAAGAGAAAATATCCAGTGAGCGGCAGTTCTGTGGGCGCAAATGCCTTGTTGATGCCAGAGGTCAGAGGAGAATGGCCAGACTGCTTCCAGCTGATAGAAAGGCAACAGTGACTCAAATAACCACTCGATACAACTGAGGTCTGCAGAAGAGCATCTTTGAACACACAACACGTCCAACCTTGAGACAGATGAGCTACAGCAGCAGAAGACCACACCACTAAGTCAGCCAAGAACAGGAAACTGAGGCTACAATTCACACAGGCTCACCAAAATTAGACAATAGAAGATTGTAAAATGTAGCCTGGTCTGATGAGTCTCGATTTCTGCCAACCATGTCCATCCCTTTATGACCACAGTGTACCTATCTTCTGATGGCTACTTCCAGCAGGATAACGCACCATGTCATAAAGCGTGAATCATCTCAGACTGGTTTCTTAAATATGACTATGAGTTCACTGTACTCAAATGGCCTTCACAGTCACCAGAGCTCAATACAATAGAGCACCTTTGTGATGTGCTGGAACGGAGATTCACATCATGGATGTGCAGCCGACAAATCTGCAGCAACTGCGTGACTCTATCATGTCAATATGGAGCAAAATCTCTGAGGAATATTTCCAGTACCTTGTCGAATCTATGCCATGAAGGATTAAGGCAGTTCTGAAGGTATAAGGGGGTCAAACCCGGTCCTAGTAAGGTGTACCTAATAAAGTGGCCGGTGAGTGTATTTATACCATGTTCATATATTTTAACTGTTTAAATTTCAGTTGATTTTAAAAGATTTAGATTAATTCTAAGGAATCTGACAACATTAAAAAAAAACTAATTAAATAATCAAAAGGTGATAAAGTTATTAATAAACTTCCTTGTTGTTTATTTTTTTGAGTGTTAAAAATGTGCTCAATCTTCTCTCTGTTAAACAGAAAAAAGTATCAATTTTGATGAATTAATCAGCATTTTAAGAAAGTTTTGATGCTGTTTTTTATAAAATAACACATTTGTCGTCTCTTTCCGCTCTTACGGTTTTTAGGTTTAGCTCTTGGCTTCATAATTGCTTTTCCAGTGTGGACCGTGTGTTATTTCGTCCTCAGTGGTTAGAGAATATAATTTAACAGTATGCTTTATATCTCTACTTGTTGGGGAAAATTGCTTGTTAGTAAAAAGAAAAACAGTGTTGACTCTTTTGAAAACAGCTAAGCGACTTTCCCTGGCAGATGGAGCTCGCTGTGTTTCAGTTTCTCCTCGACAAAAATGTGCGAAACAGCTTCCGGCGGCGTGTTTGATGCTTCTGTACAGTTAGCAGAATTAATATCTCCTTCATTAACTCACAGCAGAAAAGCACTTTACTGTGTTTTATGCTAATGAAGATGGAGAGTGTTTACGGTAACAGACGTTTTACGGCCGCGCGGTTAATTAAATGTGCTGATGTTCTGTATGTCGGTAATGTGTCAGCGCGCGTGTAAATTTCACAAATGCATTTGGAGGTGGAGTGAGTTATTGTGGGGACTCACTTAATGCAGTACACATGCTGACATGCACATTTTGACATGCAGGTCAGAGGCATAAATTCATATTTGAGTGTGTGTGCGTGTCCATTGGTCAGTAGCTTTTAAATGTGGGTGGTTCGAACCTGTGGTAATTTATGCATTCATTTGTTTAATATACACTCATTGGCCACTTTATTAGGTACACCTGTGCAACTGCTCATTAAGGCAGATTCCTAATCAGCCAATCATGTGGCAGAAACTCAAGGCATTTAGGCATGTAGACATGAAGACAATCTGCTGCAGTTCAATCCGAGCATCAGAATGGGGAAGAAAGGTGACTTTAAGTGTGTCATGGTTGCTGGTGCCAGACGGGCTGGTCTTAGTATTTCAGAAACTGCTGATCTGGTGGTGTAATAGTGTAAGTGAGATTTTCTTGGCACACTTTGGGCCCATTATTACCAATTAAGCATCAAGTCAACGTCACAGCCTACCTAAGGATTGTTGCTGACCATGTCCATCCCTTTATAACCACAGTGTACCCATCTTCTGATGACTACTTCCAGCAGGATAACACACCATGTCATAAAGCACAAATCATCTCAGACTGGTTTCTTGAACATGACAATGAGTTCACTGTACTCAGATGGCCTATTTCTGCAGTGCAAGAATATAATCTAAATAATAAATTTTTTTTATTTATATATCCATTTAAAACGATTTATTATATTGTATCATAGATTTGTGAGGGGTGTACCTATTATATTCTGAGCACTGTATATTGTTAACCCAGAGTGTGTACATGGTAATAATACCTCAAGTAATACAACAAGTATTTAGTTAACTAGCTTTTGCAGCTGGACATTGCTTTACAATAGGTGAACATTAGTCAGTGGGGGAGTGTCTTTTGTCTCTCCAGGTGTGAATCATTCATGACCATTGTCACTCCTGCATAAAGCTGAGATGACCCAAAACAGACTTTACAAAATGTAAATCATTGTATTTTTTTCTTAGAATGAGAGAACAAAATAATGTTTACATAATTGTGAGGTAAATATTCTAGCCTACAAGATTGGTTACTCAAAAGTGTTGTTCAGGCACGTTTGGACCTTATATCAGCTCTTTTTTTTTTCTTCTACAAAACCTACTAACCACACACCCACACACACACACAATTATTATAATTTATTATTATTAATATTATAATTTATTATTTTTTTTTCTAAAAAAAAAAACCCGCGTGTACATCAATATTTCTCACATATTATTGTACAAATGAATACGTACAAATGGCAGGACATGTCAAAATATCTTAGGGGCCCCAAAATCAGCTCAGACCCCTAAGGGGGTTAACAGAGCAAGTAATTTCTCTCAGTATTTCCTATAATATTTCTTTTTCACATGAGAACGTTTTATTTATTTTATTTTAGCTAAAATAAAAGTTTTTTTTTTTTTTTTTTTAACCATTTTAAGGTCCATTTAAGGTCAATATTATTAGCGCTATTTATTTATTTATTTATTTAGATCGTCTACAGCAGTGGATCTCAAAGTGGAGGTCGCTTGACAATGAAGGGGGTCGCCGGGTGATTTCCAAAAATCTATTTATTTTATTAAACCATAAGAATTACTATATTTTATCCATAACTTACTGAAGAGAAAAAAATTGTCGTTTATAGTGACCATATACTATATAGTTACTATAGTAGCTTATACTGTTGTTACTAGTTCTATTGGACTGCGACCCCTGGGGTAATAACATTATATTATTCATGTGACGCTCCAGAGACAGACGAGTCTTCGCTGAGGCCAGCTTTCAGCCTCCGCCGCTGAGACTGCATCTCTGCACAAGACGTTTGGCCAGCGGAGACATTAAAATGGTCGTGTCCAACTGAGTCTGGTTTCTCTCAAGGTTTTTTTTTTTTTTTTTTTTTTCACTTTCGCCAATTAGTAAAGTTTTTTTCTCTCTCTGCTGTCGCCACTAGCTTGCATGGTTCAGGATCTGTAGAGCTGCGCATCGTTGGATTTGCTCTTCAGTGTTTGGACTCTCAGTAGTGATTATTAAACCACACTGAACTGAGCTAAACTGAACTGAACCTAAACAATAAAAACTGAACTACACTGTTCCTATTTACTATGACATTTTATGTGAAGCTGCTTTGACACAATCTACATTGTAAAAGCGCTATACAAATAAAGGTGAACTGAATTGAATATTAAAGACACAGCAATAGTGTCAGATGCAGCATATTGATTTTATAACACCAAGTTAAACTTTCTGGCACATTTACATCACTGACATACAAAAAATTAAACAAAGAATAGACTTGGTGTGCATGTGTGTGCACCATTGCATGCAAGGTTTCTGTATTTATAACAACCTCAGAGGATATTGGGGGTCGCGAGTCACTGGTATTGTTATTTTGGGGGTCGCAGGCTGTTTGGGAACGCCTGGTCTACAGAGCAAACCATTGTTTTACATTGCTTTGCCTAATTACCCCAACTTTAACCTAGTTAAGCCTTTAAATGTCACCTTAAGCTGAAGACTAGTATGTTGAAAAATATCTAGTAAAATATTATTTACTGTTATCATGGCAAAGATGAAAGAAATCAGTTATTAGAAATGAGTTATTAAAACTATTGTTTAGAAATGTGTTGAGAAAATCTTCTCTTCATTAAACAGAAATAGGGGAAAACAATATACAGGAGGGCTTATAATTCTGAATTCAACTGTATAATAATATTGACCTTAAAAATATTTTAAATAAACTTAAAAACTGCATTTATTCCAGCAAAACTGAAAGAAATCAAAATAAAAGTGTGTGTGTGCGAGTGAGCGCAGCAGTCAGCAGAGTGTTTCAGTATTCAGTATGCACTACTGTAGTGTTTTAACATGTGTCGGCCGTGGGGAAGTGTGTGTGTTCATTATGCAGGACTCCAGGGACGAATCGCGCACGCTAAACACACCTGATCTCCATGATGACCCGTAACCGCAAATCTGGCCCTGCTGTCTGCAGCTGTCATTTATCTCAACACACTTTCATTCTCCCTCGGTTTCTCGCTCGCTTTCTCACTCGCTCCGTCTGCTTTTCACATTCTGTTCATTCATAAACACAACCGAAGCGTTAGATCAGGCTATACGAGGGCGTTTCAGAATTATTATTAGTCAGGTTATAGTCATAATCTTAATTAGTATTGTTATAATTTAAATTAGCATTGTTATTCTGTTCATTGAGATTGTGCACTGTGATATCGGTTAACTAACAGTTTCCGTATTTTAGTGTGTTCTGTTTATTTAGAATCAGAATCAGAAAGAGCTTTATTGCCAGGTATGTTCACACATACGAGGAATTTGTTTTCGTGACAGAGCTTCTACAGTGCAACAGGATTACAGAGACAGGACAAAAAACCGATAATAAATATATTTAAAAAAATAGAAGTAAGTAGTGAATGCAAATATACAGATTGACAAGTGTATGTACGTGTTTATTACTATATACAACGTTATATGTGCAGCTGTTATGTGCAAATTGGCATGTAAAGTGTGTTGTTAAATAAGTGTATATGTGTATAAAAGTGTATAGCAAGTAGTGATGTTGGTTCCACAATTATTATCATCAAGTGTTCATGAGATGGATTGCCTGAGGGAAGAAACTGTTTCTGTGTCAATCTGTTCTGGTGCGCAGTGCTCTGTAGCGTCGACCAGAAGGTAAAAGTTCAAAGAGGCAGTGTGCTGGGTGTGAGGGGTCCAGAGTGATTTTGGCAGCCCTTCAGCTCGCTCTGGATAAGTACAGTTCTTGGGGAGTAGGAAGGGTTGTACCAGTGATTCGCTCAGCAGTCCGAACTATTCGACGTAGTCTTTATTTATGGTTGTGAATTGCATTATGGGATGTTGATCTCTGCTCTGTCGACTTTTGATGATGAAAATTCAACTCTACAGTTTAACAAAGTGACTTTTATTGACCTTTTAGTAGTTTGAAATGATAGAATGTATAACAAACAATAGGTAGAGAAATCAGTCTGTAAAATAACAGAAAATGTGCTGGTTTATTACAAGGCTTATTACAAGCGTTTTGTAGCGTAATATATAACACCAACCCAGACAATATATCATTTTAAACTATTAAAAATGTAAAAAAAGTCACTTTTTTTTACTTTTTGGGGAAGAAGAATGATTAAAGTCCCATAATTCAATCCTAAAGCATAAATAAATGTGGGAAAAATAAAAACATGAATCACAAAATACAGAAAACTGGTAATTTACAGATATTTTTACAGTGTTTTGTTTTTTTACTGTTCTTTTGTATTAGTTTTTCCCTCCTTTTTCTTTTAATGTCAGCATTTAGGCAATTGTTTAATCAATTTCTGTTTGTCAAGTTTGTTTTAGTTTTAATAATCTTTTGTGTATTATTTAATTATTTTGTGTTTAACTTGTTCTGAAGGCAAAATGATTAGTCCTCCTGTGAAAATTTACACTTTTTCCCAAATAGTAATGCTTAAAGCAAGCACATATTCATAATAATTCCTAATAATATTTTATCGTTTGGATAAAGTTAGTTTGGCTTGAATAAGCGCAGTTGTTACTTTTTTTAAAATTATTTTTAAGGTCAATATCATTAGTCTCTTCATGATTGGCTACAGAAAAACGCAATGTTGTCCAATGACTTGCTTAATTATCCTAACTTGCCTAGTTACCCTAATGAACTTATTTAAGCCGAATAGTGTCTTGAATAAAAGACTAAACAAATTAGTTTTAAAATATATTGAAACAGGGTGGCGCAGTAGGTAGTGCTGTCGCCTCACAGCAAGAAGGTCGCTGGTTCGAGCCTCAGCTGGGTCAGTTGGCGTTTCTGTGTGAAGTTTGCATGTTCTCTCTGCGTTCACGTGGGTTTCCTCTGGGTGCTCCCCCACAGTCCAAACACGTGCGGTACAGGTGAATTGGGTAAGCTAAATTGTCCGTAGTGTATGGGTGTGAGTGAGTGTGCTTGGATGTTTCCCAGTGATGGGTTGCAGCTGGAAGGGCATCCTCTGCGTTAAACGTGCTGGATAAGTTGGCGGTTCATTCCGCTGTGGTGACCCTGGATTAATAAAGGGACTAAGCCGAAAGAAAATGAATGAATATATTGAAACAAATAATCTTTACATTAAACAGCACAATTTTCAAAGAGGGCTACTAATTTTGCCATTAACTGTATGTTATACATCTCATGTATTTATTTGTTTTAACATATTCAGAGGGCCCTGACATTTAAGTCGTTACGCTGATCTTTAAACGCTAACTAAAATGAGCTAGGGTTTTCTCTCTGTCCAGTGACAGCGTGCATTTCATTTACAAGCGAGAGAGGGTTTAATTTGACTTGAGGCAAAAGTTGATTGGCTGTTCCTACGTGTGGACTGTCCAATGGCATTTTTAAACTCGATTCATTTTCAACTCCACAAATGCACGTAGCAGAAGGAAAAGAAAAGCAAGTGGCAAACAGAGAGAGAAAAGCATTTGTCTAATGCATTTAAATGCACAGTTTAAATAGCTTTATAAAAAGGCATTTAAAATGATCTATGAATATACCTTTTTTTGGTTGATTAATCAGCGTTTTAAAACATGAATTAAATGAACATTTATAAAATTGTCTATTTATTTATACATGCACGTGATTTTAAATGTATTGTTTTATTGCTTTATTAAATCAAATTTAAAAACACAATTTAAATAAACACAATTAAATATGTCTATTTATTTGTTCATTTAAATTGTGATTTATTTATATACATTTAATGATTCAATTATTAAATTAATAGTTTGATTCTTCCTCTTATTTCACTCTAAACCCCATCGGTCAACTTTATCAAATGAGATGAGTGTAGTTAACTCAAAATTGACTGAAAGTTAATTCTACTCATTTGAAAAGAGTTTTGAACTCAGTGCTGAAGGTAATGAGTTAATTAAATACCTCATTACTTCAACTTAAATGGAGTAAGTTCACACTACTCTATAGATTAGTTTAACTCAAATGGTTTATTGCAATCGGTTTCCTTAAACGGTTTGAGTTGCCTTAACTTATTGGGTTTTACAGTACTCAGCTGGTTTGAGTTCTCTTCATTTATTGGGTTTTACTGTGCTCAAATTGCTTAGTTTACTTAAATGGAGTAAGTTCACAGTACTCATTAGGATTAGTTCTTGAACTTAAATGGTTTGATGCAATCGGTTTCCTCAAATGGTTTGAGTTACGTTAACTTTTTGGGTTTTACAGTTGTCTGACTGGCACTCTTGGTCTTCCATACTTAAATGTGTTAAGTTAGCTTAATCAATTTGTGTTGGAACAACATGAATGAATTGTGTGTTACCCTGCATTTATTTATTTATTTATTTATTTATTTTTTTTACAGTATATTACATTTATTATACCTAATTAATTTCCCCCCAGGACCACATAATATTAAATGTTTTGCAATAAAATGTGCTACTCTACCTTTAAGAGTTTCACACATCAACCCTTATAAGTGACACTGCTATAGATCCATAAAACATACACACATTTTACTTTTGTTATGCTGTTTTTGACATTAAAGTACCATTCAAGAGTTCACACTTAGATATTGTTTGACAACTGTTAGCAGGTTTGGCATGCTGTCCCGGGAGAGAACCCTGAGCTCGGAGATAGGTGAGCCCAGGGCTCCCGCCTGGTCCATAGAGCATATGCGGGGAGTACGAGATCAGGTGGTTCTCGAGAGCTCCCCGTGGTAAGAGGAAGAAAAGGAGGAGAAGGGGTGGATGGGGGGTTTCTTCGGAAAACGAAGATAAGAGAGTAGTTCTAGCTAGGCTACTTATAGTGAGTTGGGGTTAATCTGATTGGCTAACTAGTGAATGTAAATGAGTGGCCAGCTGCGGTCAATCATATCACGTGCTCCTCTCGAAATTAGTTTGAAAACTTCACTTCAAGAGTTCACACTTAGATATTGTTTGACAACTGTTAGCAGGTTTGGCATGCTGTCCCGGGAGAGAACCCTGAGCTCGGAGATAGGTGAGCCCAGGGCTCCCGCCTGGTCCATAGAGCATATGCGGGGAGTACGAGATCAGGTGGTTCTCGAGAGCTCCCCAAAATGCAGGAGACTCGGGACAGCAGCCGTGTATTCGAAGAAACTCCCCAAAAGGCTTGGATGGCTATATCCGGCTGCTGGATATAGTGGTTTTACAGAAAGAAAGGAAAAGGGGGCTCCTGTGGGAGCAAAGGGTGATACAGACTCCTGCGGGAGCCCGAGCAGGGTTGGCGTGGGCTATGAATACTCCTGCGTGAGTATAGACTCTGGGAGACCCCTGCGGGGGTTAGAGCCATGGGGTGGACAGGAATCCTGCTGGGGTAGTAAAAATGGGGAAGGGCAAGTGAGGACTCCAGCTGGATAGTGGGGGTGAAGGGGGCTGGGGTGGGGCATGGACTCCAAAGGAGTGAATTGCTCAAGGAACACTCCTTGCGGAGATAGAGCTGGGAGGTGGCAGCGCTATATATAAATATATATGTATATATGAAAATATATAGATATATAAATATATAATGGGGTAATCTAGTGCCTTGGGGGGGGGCGATTTTTTTGGACTCCTGCGGGAGTCGAAGCTCCTGGACACTCCTGCGGGAGATAGAGCTGTATTTGCCATCTCCAGCTGGAGTCGGGAAGAGGAAGGGCAGGTGAATGCCCCAGCTGAAGGGTGAATGGCAGTTGGGCGATGACCCCTGCGGGGGTCGATGCTCGGGACCACTCCTGCGGGAGTTAGAGCTTGAGGGTGACGGCACTATATATAAATGTATATTTATATGCGTGGGTGCATATATATACATATATATAAATTAAATAAAATAAATGAAAGGTAAATGTGTAAAATAAATGTATAAGAAAATAAAATAAGCTAGGGCCGGGGAGGGTCGGTGACGTGACTCGTGCTCGTGTCACAGCTCGGGGTTGGTTGAGCTATTTTGGCCAGCTCCAGTAGGAGTCGGGAGAGATGAGGGGGAGGTGAAGACTCCTGCTGGAGGGTGACGGGCAGAATTGGTGCTCTGGGGGTGTTCCTGCGGGAACAGAGCATGATGGTGGCAGCGCTATATATAAATTAATATTTATATGCGTGGGTGCATATAGATATGAATTTATATAAATAAAATCAAACAGAGAGAAAAATAAAAGTCAATATTATTTGTCATTGTTAAAATGACTTATAATATGTAAAAGCTAGGGTTGGGGAGGGGCTGTGAGATGATTCCTGCGGGAGTCAGAACCATGGGGGGGGCAGGGTCCTACAGAAGTCAGGGAAAGGTGGAGGGGTGGTGAAGACTTCTGTGGCAGCGGCCCGGGGGGGGGGGGGGGGGGGGGGGGGGGGGGGGGGGGGGGGCGGGGTGACAGGGGGTGCCTGGGCGGGAAAACTCCTGCTGGAGTTGGGTGAGTGAATAGGGAGAGAAAGCTGAGTGCGACTCAGAGCCAGAAGGAAGAAAGCAGGGTTAGGTGGCTGGGTCGTGCCCGCGCCCTTGGGTGGCTGAGTAGCTCCTCCGCCCTCTGGGAGCCGGGATGGCTGTGTCTTGTCTTATCCCTGGATTAGGCTCGTGCCTTTGGCCGCTAGGTTTAAGGTGTCTGCTGGTGAGGGTCCTTTGTTTAGATGACTGTGGCTGAGTCGAATGTAAGATTTGAAGGTATCGGAAGACCACCTTCCTATTGTTGTATGTGTTGTTGAGATAGCCCTTTATGTGCAACTGTGGTGGCGGCTCCAAATCTGACTGGAGTATGAATCTGGTGGGAGGCCTGAATGGTGGAGCACATTTACTGCTTTAATGTGTTTTTGAACCAAGGCGTGTCACTGGATGGTGTGTGAAAAAGGGGGGCTGGGGGACTTAAGCTTAGCATTTCCTATAGTGTATGTATGCTAGGAGTGTTTGGAATGGCTTGTGGGGGAGGGAATATTGAATATGTAGATGCATTGTCCTTTTCTGGATTGATCTGTTTATCATGATTGATAGTTTCCTCGTCAATCAAAGTTAGATCTGTGATGGTGGGGTGGATGTACGGATCAAATTAGATGTTACTGTAATTTCACAACATCTGAGAAACTCGAAAAAACACAAGAATAAACATTGCATCTAGAGTGTGGTCTGTATGCAAGGATAGGTATCCTTTCTGAGTGTGGAAATGCGTTGGAGAGTATGTAGGGCGAGATGGGCAGTCTGATGTCTGGGAGGGTGGGAAGCCTTTAATAAGAAGGCCGGTTTGTGAATTAGCAATAGAATCATAGTTTGTGTGAATGCAAGTATGTGATGAATAGACTGATTGTTTGCGGGGGCCAACGGGAATGAAGTGTTATGTGGGGAATGAAATGTTTGGATGTGTTCTGTAGGGAGGAACTATTGAGATATTCTGGGGTTACTTCCTAAAATATATTTATAGGTGTTGATGCAAATCATGTATGTGGGAATGTCATCTTCAAAGGAGGGATGAGGTCAGGTGCGGCTCTGCTTCTGGTACCAGTTTCTAGAAACAAAAGCAAGAAAGGGAATCAGCAATTTCCTTATATAATTAGGAACATGTACAACAGTTATAAATTAATTTTTTTTTTTTTTTTTTTTTTTTTTTTGCTGAAGTCCAAATGAAGAGTTGTATATGAATTTAAGCATGATAATGATAATGATAACGCCTTTTGTTAGTGCAGTGGACAGCGGCTTCATTGTAATGGTAAATGAGAATTTTGGGGACGGACTATTAATTTCTCCGCGATATAGTCCGTTGTTAGCGCGTCGGCAGTCCTAATAACATCCCTCTAAGCCTACGGCGGGGGCGGCGTCTGTGTATTAAAGATATGTACTGAGGATGAAATCGGATCGTTTATAAATGAGTGGGCAGCAATTCCAGCGCTTAGGAAGGAAAGCATAAGCCGATCGCATGCCTTAAGCGCTGTTCGGTGACGTGCTGCGTTGCGCCATGCATTTAGAATTCAAAACATATGTTCTATCGGGATGCGCGTCGGGGGCTGTCCGCAGTGCTTAGTCACAATTCAGGACTCTATTTGTATTCTGCCGCGCCACGGAGCGCTATGTAAATAGTTTAGTTTAAATTACATATGAATTTGCGTGTCTGGTGTGCATTAGCCTTCCCCCTGTCATGTGCGCACCCCGTCGCCGCGCTGAGCGGTGCCTCCGGTGCGCGACGCCCTTCAGACTGAGTTGATATGGCCGAGATCGGATAGAGATATATTCTCATCTAATCCGGGGACTGATGCTGCGAGTTGGAGGTGCGTGACAAAAAGGTGTCCCTGCAGGATAATGCGCGTGTGAGTTTTGATGTCCTAAGATAGACAGTTTGTGCTTAGCGCGATCTTTTCTCTTCAAGAATATATAAGGGAACTAAATTTCAGTCGATTTATTTAGGTATGCATGTATGCAATTCTGCGAATCCAAATTGATGCTTAGGAATTTTATAGAAGTGCTTGAGCCGGAGGTTCTTCCACGATGGAAATGCCAATATTAGAAAGACTTGTCACTAAGTTTCTTATATCTTCAGATATATTATATCTTCAGAACTTATATCTCAGGGATACGTGTAAACGTCTAGTAGATGAACTACGTGCGAACGCCGTAGTTATTGGCGAGAATCCCGCAAATTGTTTCTGAAATGTGGTTACTTCTGCGTCCGAATGATAGACAGACTGCGAAGTAGAGTTGTGATGCCTGATTAATGCCAGAAATCGGAGATACCAGAGATCAGGGTTTAATGGAATTACTTAAAAGGCGGGGGTGATGTCGACTGCGAGCTTTGCAGCAGACTAGATTAATTAAATATCACGCCACAAACCAAGAAATCTCTTTAGGGCATCTTCGTTCGGCGTGATGAATAATGCTGAAAAAGGCGGAATTATGAGAAGATGAAAGATCCGTTATTAGACGTTTTTAGAAACGTTCTAATGCCCATTTCAGTAGGCTAATGTGAATGTGCTTGACGAAGCAGCAAGAATGAGGGGATCGAACATGATTTTATTGTCGATCTCTTTTTCTATAATAGCTCTGTGATTTCTGGTTCAGCGTTGGTGGAGGGCTGGGAAGGGAGCGCCAAGATACCGGGCTTGGATCCGTTATACAGACCTGGAATGAGAAATTCAGAAAAATTAGGTCAGGGTGCAAACGTAAATCAGTATAAAGATTCAAAATGTTGACAAGTAATTTGTTTTCTTTAGACTTGGCTGACGGCGTGCCTGTCGCCGCAGTAGTAGCAAGTGTGAGAGGAGGGAAGGCTGGGTTTAGAGTGGTAAGGATTGCTGGAAGAGGAGGGCTGGAGTTTGTACTGGATTGGGGAGCTGCAGGCTAGAAGAGTTGCGTTATTGTCCGGGAGATTCCGAGATTGCTTTAGGGCTTTCTCTGGTGGCCCGGGGTGGCGCAGTGTTTGTGGGCTGTAGTACGTAGTGTTTAGGGAGCGTAGCAGGAGCGTGTGGTTGTAATGTCCTAGGGGGGCGGAGTCAGCGAAGACGTGGATTCGTAAGGTCTTTTCAGGTTCATTGCAGCAGTATGGAATGTGTGTTTCCGGCGTCTAGGAGTTTGGAGGAGTTCTGTGACTGTCGTTTGTTGGATACGAGAGACGTATGATGACGCTGGAGAAGGTACGTGGCGGTTTGAAGTAGCGGGAGATAGAGGATTGAATAAAACATTGTGCTCTGGCTGGAGTAGCTAGGCCTTTGGCCTCTTACTGGAGCCTCAGTCTCGGGCAGACTTCCAGGCTGAGCTGGGTGTTGTTGAGATGGGGCTGATGTTTCAGGAAGCGCGGAGCTTTCTTTCTTGCCCGTTGCTGCGCTGTTGTGATCTCCGCCGCCTCCGTTGTTGTTTTCGTTGTAGTTGACGACGATATGATGATGATGATGATGGTGGTGATGATGATGGTGATGATGATGATGATGATGATGATTGAAAATAGGAGGTTGTTTTGTCCGTGAGTAGCTTTCGGAAGAGCTGGAGCGGACTTGTCGTTAGTTTCTTCGGAAAACGAAGATAAGAGAGTAGTTCTAGCTAGGCTACTTATAGTGAGTTGGGGTTAATCTGATTGGCTAACTAGTGAATGTAAATGAGTGGCCAGCTGCGGTCAATCATATCACGTGCTCCTCTCGAAATTAGTTTGAAAACTTCACAAATGGCTATAGCCAGTGCTGTTATGAACTTTCTCTAATTCGAAGACCTCAAGGAAAATAAAATGGGGCCTTTAAGGTGCTCCTTCTACAAAACAATCAATGTTTCCTATGGCTTTTGTTCTCCTTTTATATCTGCGATCATTTGCTTTAACAGATGTGAGTGCCTGCAGACAATTAATATAACAAACAACCATGGTGAGATCAGAGGGTACAAACCGAGCAGCAGTGTGTGTGTGTGTCTGTGTGTGTGTGTCTCAGTGGAGTTTGTGATCTCTGGAGGTTTTCAGTGCATCTGTGTTGTGATTAATGACCGTCTCTCCCCTCAGAGAGAGCAGGACGCAGCACAATAACAGCTCAATACATCTCTCATCTCATTCCTCCTCTCTTCTGCTCTCTTTCTGCTCAAAAGTTGTTTTTGTATTGTACTGGAGCCATAATGGCGTTCTTGGTTGTGTTTCAGTTAAAGGGATGGTTCACCCAAAAATGAACATTTGATTTACTCACCCTCAGACCATCCAAGACCTTTTTTTTTCCTCCTACACTGAAAAAAAGATTCATTAGATTAACTTTTTTTTTTTTTTTTAAGGTAAGGGTTGCAAACTATTTATATGGGCTGATTCAAGCCAAGCTACATAAATTGATTAATGTTTAATGTTTAAACTTAATTTGTTTGTTTAAATTTAACAATGCGAAGGCGCAGAGTGGTCGGGCACCCGGGAAAGACTATGTGTTTTATGTGGGGGATGAAAAGACTAGGAAAACAATGAAAAGGGGTTTAAAGACTTGTGAAAGGATGTATTTGTGTAATGTTTTGTCATATGATGTTTATACAAACGAAGTGTGTATTTTGACAAGCAGGAAAACTTACCTGAAGAATGTTTTATGTAGAAACATATCATCTACTCACCTGAAAATGGTTGAAGCCTTAGTGGGCGGAGTCGCTTACTATAAATAGAGCGACTCACGCTCAGTTCGGTGTGGGAGTCGTAGGAGATTGGAGGTGTGAGTAGTGGCGAAGGATTGGTTGGAAAGTTTTGAGTCTGGATAGCGAATATTTTGTATATAATTATTTTGTTACTTTATTGTCTTAATTTTTTGTTTTGTTTGTATATTTTTGTGTGTGTGTATATATATATATATATATATATATATATATATATATATATATATATATATATATATATATATATATATATATATATATATATATATATAAATTCTACTTTATTTTTTGGATTTTTGGATTGGACGCTTTTGCACTGTAAATAAACGCACCTTTGCACCATAGTGCTACGTCTAATGAGCCATCATTTATTCTTGACTTGTTTCACACGTACCCTAACAACGCGTCTGTGTTACAGCCCACATCAATTATTGGCAACTGATGAGTTCTGATACAAAAGCTGCGAAACGCTACTTGCCTTTGACAGCAAAAGCCGCTATGTCCTGAGTACAAATCGGAAGCGTGAATCGTATTATATGCTTTCAATGTAGTGACGCGCTGATATGCTGACTTTATGAGGAGACTGTTTTATTGTGTGTTCAGTTTTAAAAGACAGAGTTTGATGAACTGGATGAGTCTGTCCGACTGTCAGTGAATGACAATGTCATTTATATTGCAGCAACGCTACTTTGAATGAGTCCGATTTACTATACATTTTAACGGCAACTGCGTTTCACGAAAGCCAGAGTTTAGATGCCATTCTTATCTCCCACATGGATGCTGTAAGGATAAACAAGAGACTCATTTTTCCCAATATAGCCCACCTTGTGTTTTATTTGCTAATATAAGCTATTTTTAAAAGATAAATATAATATATAAAACTATACATTATTATATTACTTGAGATTACCGATACCTCTGATAAGCTTTTATATTAATGGACAATGCACAGATATTTGTTTTATAATGTTTTTACACATTATTTGAATCTAACAAGCTAAGTTTACAATGTTTACATTGCTCTACCTACATTAAATCTAAATCCTAAAGATCAGAAATGACACCAGATTAAGATTTAATTAATGTCAGTTTTAATGGTATTGATTAATGCACTTACTTGACAGATTTCATTCATTCATTTTCCTTCTGCTTTTTCCCTGGTTTATCACAGCGGAATGAACTGCCATTTATTTGACAGATTTATGTGTTTTAGGTGGTTTGTGTAATGTGTTTTATGTTTGGTAAAATAATTTCTAATTGCACCTTTAGTGATTTTCAACAAATTACACTGTCCTGTCCCAGTAGGTGGATTTAGAGGTTTTTGCAATAAAAGCAGTAGTGGATTTAGCTGGTTTTGATGCAAAAGAAAACATACCTTGTTAAAAACCAAAGAATTGTCTAAAGTGACATTTAAAAAAAAAAAAAAAAAGTTATTTTATTTACCAGCTAATAACCTTTTCATTACATATAAAATGAAACTTCTGAACCTAATTATAGGAGCCTGATAGAAAATGCTCATCTACAGAAAAAAAAGAGGTCTGATGGATTTAGAGGGTTTGAACTCTTCAACTACTTATCTTAAAAAAGTCTTTGTAAATCCAATGAATGTTTTTTTTTGTCAGTGTATACACTGTAAAAAATACGGGTTTTACACAATTTTTTATGTTGTCCCAACACAAATTATTTAGGTTAACTCTAAATTATTTTTACAAATTTCATTGATTTGAACAAAATAATTACGTTCCCCCGCCAAAAAAATGTGGAGCCTGATAGAAAAGTGTGTAGTTTCAACTTATTTTGAAAAAGTAGTTTGAACAAGTAGCAAAATACCTTTTTTTTTAAGTGAATGTTGTTCGTTCTTTTTCATCCACTTTTCCGGTGCCGGGTCCCGGAGGCAGCAGTCTTTTGCCTCATTCAGACTAGCAGCGACTTTGTAGCTGCCTGTTGCTCTGGGTGGCGACCTGCTTCAAACGCAGGGGTGTGTAGGTATATACAGCACAAATGCAATCGGCCTCTGAGCTGAGAGAGGATCCCGTGAGCTCTACTGGTGTTCCTATTGGCTGTCGCTCAAGAAAGTCGCTCTTCATTTGCATAAGGTTGAAGGATTCTCAACTTTGTCGGGTCGCTTGACATGGCCACTTGGTCGCCAACGGTCGCTGTCGCTCGCGTAGACGGAGGTCTCCGGAAGTCGCTCGTTCTCTGTTAAAATTAAAAGGTCGCTTGTTGGTTTGCCACTGCGAGTCGCTTGTAGTATGAATGAGGCTTTAGGAGAAAACCCCAGAGTTCCCTTTCCCCAGACACTTCCACCATAGCTCCTCTGGGGGGATTCCGAGGCACTCCCAGGCCAGCCAAGAGACATAGTCCCTCCAGCGAGTCCTGAGTCTTCCCTGAGGAACAATGCCTGGAACTTCCCCCAAGGTAGACGTCCATAAAACGTCAGAAACAGATGCCTGAGCCACCTCAGCTGACTTCTCTTGATGTGGAGGAGCAGCGGCTCTACTCCGAGCTCCTCCCAATTTACAGAGATCTTCACCCAATCTATAAGTGTGCGCCCTGTCACCCTGCAAAGGAAACTTATTTTGGCCGCTTGTATCTGAGATCTTGTCCTTTCGGTCATGACCCAGAGCTGAGGTGAGAGTAGGAGCATAGATTGACAGGTAAATTGAGACCTTTACCTTTTGGCTCAGCTGCTCCTCTACCACAACAGACCGATACATCAACCGCATTACTGCTGTCACTGCACCGATCCGCTTGTCAATCTCACGTTCCATCCTTCCCTCACTCGTAAACAAAACAAAATTAAAACAAGTTGTCCCGAAAAAACTCTCAAGAATTGTGTTGATTGAGCTCATTTTAAATAAGTGGTTTTTGAGAGTATGGGTCAACATTACACTTCTTTTTTTAATGCCAAACTCATTTGAATATTACATTAAGAGAATTTTTGTTGTTCTTAAATCCTACAATATTACATATAAACTAGTGGTTGATTCTGATTTCGGGGTGACTTTAAGAGTTGACTTATTGTTAGATTTTCGCAAATATGAACAAAACATTGAGAATATACATCCACCTTCCACGGAGAAACAGCCACCAGTGGCATTGAGTCAGCCTTCAGAATTGGCCACTACTGAGAATGAAGCTCTGCTGCCCCCTAATGGCAATGTAATTCCGAGAATTCAGAGAATTTCACTGAGTACTGCGGTGAACCGCGGTTAGTCATGGCATTCTTTTCTCTGAGACGCGCACTTCTAAAGGCCCCATCTGTATAATTCCTTCATGTTGTCCCAACACAAATCAATTGTTAACTTAATAGTGTTTTACAAATTTAAATGGATTCTACATAAAACAAGTTGTCCCAAAAAACGCCTCAAGAATTGTGTTGATTGAGCTCATTTTAAATAAGTAGTTTGTGGAAGCTGCAAAATAAGTTTTTGAGAGTTTTGGTCAACATTTACACTTTTTTTTTTTTTTTTAATGCCAAACTCATTTGAATATTACATTAAGAGAATTTTTGTTGTTCTTCAATCCTACAATATTACATATAAACTAGTAGTTGATTCTGATTTTGGGGTGACTTTAAGAATTGACTTATAGTTAGATTTTCGCAAGTATGAACAAAACACCTCCACCTTCCGTGGAGAAACAGCCACCTGTGGCATTGAGTCCGCCTTCAGAATTGGCCACTCTTGAGAATAAAGCTCGGCTGCCCCCTAATGGCAATGTAATTCCGAGAATTCAGAGAATTTCACTGAGTACTGCGGTGAACCGCGGTTAGTCATGGCATTCTGTTCTCTGAGATGTGCATTTTTGAGGGCCCCATCTGTATAATTCCTTCATGTTGTCCCAACACAAATCAATTGGGTTAACTTAATAGTTATTTTACAAATTTAAATGGATTGAACATAAAACAAGTTGTCCCAAAAAAACCCTCAATATTTGTGTTGATTGAGCTCATTTTAAATAAGTGGTTTTTGAGAGTATGGGTCAACATTATACTTCTTTTTTTAATGCCAAACTCATTTGAATATTACATTAAGAGAATTTTTGTTGTTCTTCAATCCTACAATATTACATATAAACTAGTAGTTGATTCAGATTTCGGGGTGACTTTAAGAATTGACTTGTTAGATTTTCGCAAATAAAAACAAAACATTGAGAAAACACCTCCACCTTCCACAGAGAAACAGCCACCTGTGTCATTAAGTCCGCCTTCAGAATTGGCCACTACTGAGAATAAAGCTCTGCTGCCCCCTAATGGCAATGTACTGTAATTCCGAGAATTCCGAGAATTCCACTTAGTACTGCGGTGAACCGCGGTTAGTCATGGCATTCTTTTCTCTGAGACGTGCACTTCTAAAGGCCCCATCTGTATAATTCCTTCATGTTGTCGCAACACAAATCAATTGGGTTAACTTAATAGATTTTTTACAAATTTAAAACAAGTTGTCCCAAAAAAAACTCAATAATTGTGTTGATTGAGCTCATTTTAATTAGTTTGTAGAAACTGCAAAAATATTTTTGTAACGTTTGGGTCAAAGTTTTTCTGAAAAATTCAATAAAAAGACTTGTCTCATAAAAATATGAATTTAAAAGACAAAAAAACATATATTTTAATGGCAAACTTATTTGAATATTACATTAAGATATTTTTGTTGTTGTTAAATTCTACAAGATTACATACAAGCGAATAGTTGTGATTTCAGGGTGACTTTAAGAGTTGACTTATTGCGTGAGACAGCCTGCAGTGTCCAGCATGTAGTTTAAGTGTTCGAGTATGAAAGGTGTATATATAGCTTTGGGCCTCAGTGACATGCTCCGATGGCCCAGTTCTGTCTATTCACTGGCCCCCAACCCTCTCTCAATCTGTGTGTGCGTGTGTGTGAGCGAGAGAAAGATAAATTCCCCATCCGCCCAGCTGCATCGAGGACTTCTTCCTCTCCTGCGTCTTTATTTAAGCAGAACTTTGATTCCAACACAAAAGAAAAGCGCCAGAGCAGCGTTATCTGCTGAAATATTCACACAAGCCATTTGCTCTTCAGAAACGAGCGCTCAGATCTCAAAACACCTCTCGACCCCGAGCCGGAGCGCAGGGCGGTGATCAGAGACTGAGTACAGGGATCAGAACATAAGGAGCTTTACATCAGGCGGGAGATATTATGAGGGCTGCATGTGTTTCTGTGGAAAACTACTGCGTAGGAAGTTTTTAGCGGAAGCTTGTAAACCATTAAAGAGAGAGGTAATGTGAGGATGTTAATCAATAATATATACACATTACCTGACAAAAGTCTTGTCGCCTATCCAAGTTTTAGGAACAACAAATAATAACTTGACTTCTAGTTGATCATTTGGTATCAGAAGTGGCTTATATGAAAGGCAAAGGCCTCAAAGCCTTATTTTACTAAAATTAAATATGATCATGCCTTGATTTAGAATTATTTAATTAGGACAGTACGGTCTTTATCTAGACAGAAATCTTAAAAATGTACAGTATAGAATATAAAGTCGTGGTGCAGTGGAAAAAAGAGTTAATATTGTGAATATTCAATGCCTCCTCCATCTTACCCCAGACATGCTCAATAATGTTCATGTCTGGTGACTGGGCTGGCCAATCCTGGAGCACCTTGGTCTTCTTTGCTTTCAGGAACTTTGATGTGGAGGCTGAAGTATGAGAAGGAGCGCTATCCTGCTGAAGAATTTGCCCTCTCCTGTGGTATGTAATGTAATGAGCAGCACAAATGTCTTGATACCTCAGGCTGTTGATGTTGCCATCCACTCTGCAGATCTCTCGCACGCCCCAATACTGAATGTATCCCCAAACCATGATTTTTCCTTCACCATACTTGATTGATTTCTATGAGAATCTTGGCTCCATGTGGGTTCCAATCAGGCTGATCTCAGGAGAAAACGTAAGTATTTTACGTTTTGTCAGTTTAGTGGCTAATACGTACGAATTCGTACGAGTTCAATCGTACGAAATTGCACGATTTTAAAAAGGAGGCGTGGCACCTAACCCCACCCCTAAACCCAACCGTCATTGGCGGATGAGCAAATCGTACTAAATTGTACGAATTAGATCAGACTAATTCGTACGAATTCGCCACTAAATCAAAAAGTTACGAATTGACGTGAGATTGTGTTGGTTCCAATAGGTGTTCTGCAGTGTTTATGATGATTGGGATTCAGTTCAACAGATGATTCATGAGAAAAAACACTTTTCCAAATGATCAACTAGAAGTCAAGTTTGTATTTGTTGCTTCTACAACTGGGATCGACGACAAGTCTTTTGTCAGTAGTGTACAGTATGTTAGTGTTCTGATGCCATTAATTTCACGTATTTAAAAATATATATTAATAATCGTTTATTGTCATCTGCTTTACCCACAGTCATGCAAACAACATTACACCAATCAGTCAAGTGCATTGAGCAAATATGTGTGAAATATGTGACCTGTGGACTTATTTTGCACTGGTATGTTATTGGAAATAGCTCAAAATAAATAGGGTCAAAATTGGGTCAAAGTTAAGATCACTCATTCAATATTTTTTTCGGCTTAGTTCCTTTATTTATTAAGGGTCGCCACAGTGGAATGAACCACCAACTTATCCATCATATGTTTTACACAGCGGATGCCCTTCCAGCCGCAACCCATCACTGGGAAATACCCATGCACTCTCATATACACACATACACTGAATAAATTAGCTTACCCAATTCACCTATAGCGCATGTATTTGGACTTGTGAGGGAAACCGGAGCACCTGGAGGATACCCACACAAACACGAGGAGAACATGCAAACTCCACACAGAAATGCCAACTGACCCAGCCGAGGCTCAAACCAGCGACCTTCTTGAATATCGCATAAAAGATGTGTGAATAAAGCAGCGTTTCAATCCAAATAACATAATAGTCACTTCCTGATTAACTGGTGCCGAATATCAACAGTAAAAACGGAAGCTGCGCGAATCTTTTCCTTATTTAATAACAGTTGACAGTTCTGGAGGTTATTTATAATAACACTAATACTTAAAAGGCTTTTTAGAATGACCAAAACAACATTTCAGATGTGTTCAAGTGAGCTCAGCCTGCTGCTTTGTCCATTCGCACACATTTTTATCATCACATGATCTCTAATAGCAAAATCACATGATTTTTTTTAATGCACATACTGGAATTTGTTCGGTAAAACAACGCATTTTGTCTTATGGAATAAAATGTTTATTTTTCTCAGTTATGCGCATTTGTATGTTATGTGCATTTTCAACATTTCTGCACATCTTGGTATTTCCATCAACCTATTGTTTATTTTATTTATTAAATTTTTTTATGCGCATATCAAAAATGTTTATTTATTATAGTAAATAAAACAATTTATTTTTTTCATTTCAATTAAGTTGAGATCCTCTGAACACCTTTATATAAACATTTTTTTATTCCTTCATCTATTTCTGTCTTTTTCTGATTTGTTGTTTGCAGTACATCATGGCATCATAGTTAATTTAAGCCATTTAATTTCACAGTCAGGTCTAACATACGTTGCTTCAAATTAAGACTGCGTGATATTGGACAACAAACTGACATTGCAATATTTAGTTTTTCTGCTACAAACACTGCAATATAAAAAACAATTTCACCAGATGACTTGAATAGCTCTTTTATTTTGAATGATTGGGGGGATTTTGTAGAATCCAAACTAAATAAATTACAAGAAAAGATAAAGACAAAGAAAAAATGAAATAAACAGTGCATTATGCTTCTCTGGGGACTCTTACAGTCTTCAGATACAGAAACGGAATAGCCGAATGTAAAATAAATTGTGTTGTCTTTCAGTTGGGGCAGATAAAATATATCATATCGAATCGCGATACAATATCACAATAATGATGATAAGCTATGGATATTTTTACTCTATTGATCTAAGAGCCAGTCACACAGCAGACATATGTAACAACAGAATCTGTAATTGTGTTGATATTAGAGATACGCTACATCACTCAGTGTTGTTTAGCGAGCTCGGTTTACTTTCCTGCCAGCAGTATTTGCTGTTAAACTGTTTCTTATTTTAATAATGCCTATTTTTAAAATTTTTAATTAAGTAAAACATTTAATTATTTATTTTTTATTTTATTATAACTATTTTGGGGGGGTTTCACCTTTAATGTATAGGACATTAGAGAGTACTGACAGGAAAGCAGGGGAAGCAGAAAGAGGGGAAGGTTTGGCAAAGGACCACGAGGTGGGAATCGAACTCGGGTCGCCGTGAGCATGTGTCGACGCACTATCCACTATGCCACTGGCGCCGACAAAGTAAAACATTTATTTTTGAAATATTTCTGTGAATGTTTGTATTTAGAAAATGCAATAGGTATATTTTTGTTTGTGTACTGTATATATGCTGTCAGTTTCAGTTCTTCAGAATATTATATTTTAAATTGCATATAATAAGTGTATTACAGAAAATCTTAATCTCCAAAAAAAAATCTGAGTTGTGTAAACTGTTTTTGTTAATAAACACTACTTTATGTTATTTAATGAAGTGTCTTTAACATCAACAACTTCTATCGAAATATATGTCGTTGTCGTTCAATATGGAAATGAATTATCAAGATTTAATTTTTGTCATATCGCTCAGCCCTACTTTAAGTAATTTTCATTTCGGCTTAATCCCTTTAATAATCTGGGGTCACCACATTGGAATGAACCGCCAACTTTCCAGCATACGTTTTTACGCAGTGGATGCCCTTCCAGCCACAACCCATCACTGGGAAGCCAGCCCTACTTTCAGTGTATAAATTAAATAGCCAATTAATCTTCATCACAGCTACAAATAATACCATGTTTTGTACAAGAATGACTTAAATACAGCAGCCTGTTGGCTTTTATGTCTGAAATTTAAAACGACTCCTACTCCTAATAATAATAATAATTATAATAATAATCATAATAATAATTTAATCTAAATGTGTATGATAATGAGAATTATGTCATTGTTTTTAGTTTTTTTTACATCACACTACACTCAAAATGTGTTTTTTTTCCCATTTGTTCAAGCTACTTATTTAAAATGAGTTAAAATAAAAAAATAATTCTTAAGGTTTGTTTTGGACAACGTAATTGTTTTGTGTTCAGTTCACTTAAATTTGTAAAAACAGTTAAGTTAACTTAATCGATTTGTGTTGGGAGAACATGAACGAAATGTGCGAAACCCAGAATATTTTTTTACATGTTACAAATGCAAGGTCAAGTCAGTCACATTGCATTGTGGGACACAAATACAGCCTGTGAATGTGTGGGCCTGTCAACTGGTAGTTTCTTAATTAACATAAATAACATCAGCAGTTGTGCCAATTATGTTAATGAGTCTGCTAACACCAGACAGTGGGTACAATAACACAGTGTGTGTGTGTGTGTGTGTGTGTGTGTGTGTGTGTGTGTTGTGTTGTGTTGGTTTGTATTTGTGATGTTACTCTGTCATTGTAGTGTGTTTGAGTGATGGTTTTTACACTCTAATTTTAACTCTAGTTTTAACTGGTCTAATTTATACGGGTGTTTTTACTTTTAAAGTCATGAATGCATATAAATCGACCAATTCACTATGAACATTTACCTTATTCTTTAATTTAAAAAAAATAAATCTTATCCATTTTGCATTAAATTACACTTTGAACTGCTTTTCTTGGTGTGTTTTTTAAAAGAAAAAAAAATCTCATTCTTAATTACTTAGTATTTGGTATGTCACAGTGGCGCAGTGGGTAGCACAATCGCCTCACAGCAGAAAGGTCTCTGGTTCGAGCTCCGGCTGGGTCAGTTGGCATTTCTGTGTGGAGTTTGCATGTTCTCCCCGTGTTCATGTGGGTTTCCTCCGGGTGCTCTGGTTTCCCCCACAAGTCCAAACACATGCGCTATAAGTGAATTGAAAAAGCTAAATTGGCCGCATTGTATGAGTGAATGCAGGAGTGTATATGCATTTCCCAGTGATTGGTTACAGCTGGAAGGGCGTCCGCTGCATAAAAAATATGCAGGATAAGTTGGCGGTTCATTCCACTGTGGCAACCCTTGATTAATAAAGGGTCTAAGCCTAAGGAAAGTGAATTAATGAACTTGGTGCTTGATCCCATTGATAGAGCATTAAAGGAGACCTACTATGGAAAAATCACGTTTATAAGGGGTTTAAACAGTTTATTCAGCAACAGTCTGTGAATATAACCAGCTTCAAATGGTAAAAAATTACTTGATAGTGCTTTGATTGACATTCTTCCTTTGTACGTGTCATCAGAGGCGGAAAGACTCGCCCATTAGTGATGATCTCTCCCTCATTTGCATAGGATGTTAGTCTTGTTTTTGAATCTGCCACTATGCTGACACCAAGGCGTTTGTAGCTCCGCCCTCTTTTTGAAATGATCTCCTTAGAATTTAAAGCGACAGTCACCAAAACAGCGCAATTAGGATCAAAGCCTAAAAGGGCCAGTTTCAAAGAGTTATAAAACATTATCTGTGTGATATTTTGATCTGGAACTTCACACACACACTCTAGAGACATCAGAGACTTAATTTACATCTTTTAAAAAGAGGCATACTATGTCTAAATAAAGGCATTAAATACAAATAACCACTTAAAAAGCCGGTGCTGGCTTATATTTGTATATATGTAGGGTCTTTCAAGGTTTCTGTCTTGAAAAATCTTGTGAAGTCCTGGTTTAGGTTGATAACTTCCTACGGCAGAATGTCCTCAGCTATATTTCTAGATATTATTTGGTGTAATTCTGTCTGAGTAATAAGTGTTTGCGGTGGAGAAAATGTAAGTTTTATTTGCTTTGACATCGTGACTTCTCCTCCTCCACTAGTTTTGTGGCCTCATGTGACAACATGAGGTGCTTCATTAGATTAGAATCACTTGTCACTGACGCAGAGAGACTCTTTTTTTTTTCTGGGCATAAGTTGTGCGATACATAAACATTCTTGCCTTTCAATATAAGTTGTGCTTATATTTCCAGTTTGCAAACGCTACCTTTGAACTTGTTTGATTTGCCATCGTTCTGACTCCTGGTCGTTGGTGTGTGCGACGTACATGTGCTTGTGTATGAACACCCACCCTACTCTGCCTCTGATTGGCAAATGATGGAAATGTACTCTATCTAAGCCAATCATCACTTTCTCAGTTACACCACCTTCACAGACAGGCCAATCATCATCACTGATTGGTTGTGTCCTGCCCCAACCCCATACACATACACACACACACACCAGAAAAAGAGAGGTCCTATGGCTGAGATAGATACTGCTCGCATTAAAACCACTTCAGTGTTCTCAATTATAGTAACGTGCATTTAATTGTCAGTAACGTAATGGCATTGTAATGGGGGAAACGGTAATTAATTTGATTACTCGTTACTGAATAAAGTATCGCCATTAGTAACGCTGTTTATTTATAGCACCATTATTTCCGTCACTACCCATTAGTGATGATATCTCCCTCATAAGCATAGGACGTTAGTCTTGTTTTTGAATCTGCCACTATGCTGACACCTAGGCGTTTGTAGCTCCGCCCTCTTTTAAAAGAGCACAATCTTATTTGAATTTAAAGCGACAGTCACCAAAACGCCACAATTAGGATCAAAGTCTAAAAGGGGTCAGTTTCAAAGAGTTATAAAACATTGTCCCCCGGTTTTACAAACAAAGTTTAAGGCTAGTCAATGAGATGTCTTAAAATACATCAGTGTCTTTTTTTTTCTCTAGGTGCACACCAGTAATATATTTTTCTTAGGCCAGTTTTATAAATCTGGCTTAAATAGCCTAATTTAACTAAGACCTAGTCCTGGCTTAACCTAAGCCCCGTTTGTGAAACTAGGCCAATATGTGTGGTATTTTGAGCTGAAACTTCACACACACACTCTAGAGACATCAGATTTTTATTTTAAATCTTATTAAAAGGGGCATAATAGGTCTAAAAATAGACATTAAATACAAATAACCATTAATGAAAGCCAATGTTGGGTTATATTTGAATATATGTAGGGTCTTGGTTGGTTTTTCTGGGCTTCTATCTAGAAAAATCTTGTGTAGTTCCAACACAATCTCACGGCAATTCGTAACTTTTTTTTTTAGTGGCTAATTCGTACGAATTCGTACGATCTAATTCGTACAATTTAGTACGATTTGCTCATCCTCCAATGATGGTTGGGTTTAGGGGCGGGGTTAGGTGCCACGCCTCCTTTTTAAAATCTTACCATTTCGTACGACTGAACTCGTACGAATTAGCCACTAAACTGTCAAAACGTAAAATACTTACGTTTTCTCGTGAGATCAGGCTGGAAGTTCTGGTTTAGGTCAACAACATACTAGTCTACTAGTTAGGTGATATAAAGTTGACCTGTCTCATTACTGGTAGCAGTCAAGCTTTGATAAAAAATTTCACTTGGAATAATTTAGTTTGTGACATTCCCTCTTTCCATAATATTCATATTTCATGGCTGTTAAAAAAAACGTGTACTTGGTTTGAATAATTTTCCTTTCATTTATTTCCAACATTTGTATTAATAGTAGTCTTGGTTTCCCAGTGATGTTTGAATGAGTGTTTTGTTTCTCAAAGAAGTTCATGAAAAGAGTTCATCCAGCTGAGAGATTTCCAGGGCGGCTCTTTCTGTCTGTTCTCTGTGAAAATAGAAAAATCTCTTCACAGCGTTCCTCAAATATCTGTGTCACACACACGCGCATACACACACACCGCTGGAGGAGACTGTCAGCCGTGCCGTCTGATCATGGAAAGATGAAAGAGTCATAAACTGATTCTACATTTACTATCTCTTCCTCTGTAGATACAAAAGAAATCAGCCCAATGTGGCCTGGCATGATTGTTAGAAACGCATTATATCAACACGATCCAATAAGATTTATCCTAATGAATTCTGATAAGATAGTAGATCAAACTAAGAGCAGCGTACAGGTTGAGAAATAAAAGAAACGCTTTGAGTAAAATGGAAATTTGATCATTTATTCGCGTCATGTCATTACAGATGTGTATGACTTTCTGTCTTTTTTAGTGTGTTTCGTCTGTTTGAACTCAAGGTGAGAGGAAGTTCAAGAAATTATAGTTTATATTGTAAGTAGTATTGTAGAAATACATCATTATAACATGTAGTAAAATGACTACAACTAAATATAGATTAGAATAATCTTTTTAAAATTATACTCCAAATACAGACACTGTAGTTTGCTCAGTTGAATATAATGTAGACTTTAAAAGTAAGCTTCAAAAATGCACAATAATACACAATACACAGAGTGTGGAATT
The DNA here is from genome assembly GCF_903798145.1 of Danio aesculapii. Lineage (NCBI taxonomy): Eukaryota > Metazoa > Chordata > Actinopteri > Cypriniformes > Danionidae > Danio > Danio aesculapii. The sequence continues at coordinate 7,901,091 of NC_079439.1, forward strand.
ACTGGAGTTTTCCGCGGAAAAAAACAAAACGTGGGTGATGGTTGGTCCACAGCAATTTCACTAGTTTTGCAACTGCACACGAAAGTGCACACAGGCTACAGTACAAAAAAGGGCAGTAGTTTTAGGTTTTCCAGAGTTTGTCATATTTAAAAGGTGTGTTTGTGCATGAATGCGCGCGTCTAAATGCATGCATGTCGTGTGTGAGAGACGGAGTGAAAAAGCGCGATGATGCTTGATTTGTTTATTTATTCATTTTTTATTTGGAGATGGTAGAAAAATATGAATACAACAGAATGACATAAAACTGTTGTTTTATGTCATTTTAGCTAACACAGTGTCATAAAAATGTAGATAAAATATTTGTTAAGAAAAGCATACAAACATTGAATATAGTAAGATATAAATAAACCAATATAAAACAAACAAAAGTTATAACAAATAAGTTATATAGCTATATTACTAATACATTAAAGCCAATCTTAATAATACATTAAAGCCAATCTCCAAATAAAATGAAAGACAACGTCACATCATTTGTTTCAGAAAATGAATAATCAGTGTCTCAGCATCCATATGAAAGCATCTTGCTGTCAGTCTTTGACTTGACTGGACTTTGCTCCGCAGCGCCCCCACACCTTGATGCTCATTACAAGAATGGCATGTGTAGGTATCTTTTTTTTAAGTGGTGTAAATCGCCGTCATGCATGAATAAATGATATTTTTGCACTTTTACACATAATAATCCATGATCACATTACACACTACTGAAACCGCACATCAAAATAACACATTGTCAATATTTTTGGAGACCCCCAAAATTTCACAAACCATGTTTTCAGGGGAGCCCATGCCTTAATTAGGGAAGCCGAGCACCTCCATAGTTCGCACCCTGCTCTTACAACTGCGATCAACAACAAGACTTTTGTCAGGTAGTGTATAGCAATAAAAGTTCTTTATATATACTTTATAATTTTCAAATATGGTTTTGTCTTATCAATACAATCAGAAATGACAGCATATTTTAAGTTCCTTATATTTTAAGTATTCTTTAACACGTATCCACCTTTGCCAACCCAAGGGAGTTAAATAAGAGCGAGGAACTAACTCTTATTATTCAGCTATGCCTAATATATTCATATTTTCATTCTATGACACCCATAAGCCTGAACTGTCCATCGGTTTCTTCATTCCTCTGCATAAAGACATCCAGAGCTTTGCTGAATAAAGCAGTTCAGGTGTGTGAGATTACAGTAGCTGAACACACTGCATTATTCACGCCAGTCCACTTTCAACAGATGTAGTGCACTTGAGCGGCTCTGGTGAGTTCTCATGTTCCTTCATATATATTACAGCTGCCCACTTCATTCCCCCTATGGAGTGTTCTTTGATTGCGAGCGCTCAGTGGCGTTTACTTAAACCTTCAGAGCTCATGAAAAGACTCCGGTTTCTCTTCTGAAGATATGTGGGTTTAAAAAGGTTTCAGAGGCTTCAGAATTATAGAGGTCTTATCGCGTTCCTGAGCTTCACACCTGGAGATCTGCTAAGAACCTTAGTCAGAATATATGTAAATGAGTGCTTTATGTATTACCTCTCTGTGTGCATCCCTTGTATTCTTTACATTGTGGACATCCTAATGTCCTAAGTATAGCAAAACCTGTAAATATTGACCTTGTGGATTTTTTTTTTTTTTTTTGTCTCCATGAAGAAAATGGCTCAAATCACACCAAATTGAGCATTTTGAAAATACAAAGAATTTTGTGAATAAAAAATGCTAATAATTTCCTGTGTTGTACAGTGTACAGGATGAAAATCAAGTTGTCTATAGGAAAACCCCACAAAGATAGATATTTTTACATGTGTGATATGTATATATGAGATATATGTATATATGCAGTTCATTATTAGCCCCCCTGAATTATTAGCCCCCGTTTATTTTTTTCCCCAATTTCTGTTTAATGGAGAGATTTATTCAACACATTTCTAAACATAATAGTTTTAATAACTCATTTCTAATTACTGATTTATTTTATCTTTGTCATGATGACAGTAAATAATATTTCACTAGATATTTTTCAAGACACTTCTATACAGCTTAAAGTGACATTTAAAGGCTTAACTAAGGTAACTAGGCAGGTTAGGGTAATTAGGCAAGTCGAAAAAAAATTGCTTAAAGGGGCTAATATATTTGACCATAAAATGGTTCATAAAAAATGTAAAACTGCTTTTATTTTAGCTGAAATAAAACAAATGGCCTGTTTCCACTGAGTGGTTGGTACGGTTCGGTCTGGTACACTTTTATGTCCGTTTCCACTGTCAAAAAGCGTACCGAACCAAACCGTACCGTACCACTTTTTCGGCACCCTTTCGAAAGGGTACCAAACACGAGAAAGATACCAAAAGGCGGAGCCACACGCGCAGCTGAACGCTATGTTTGAAATAACGCTATGTTGAAAAAAACCCGCCATGTTTGAAATACACAGCCGACGAGCCGAGACATTACAGTGGAATTATATATACATATAATAACAAGCCATGGTCGACCTGCGCTCAAACAAACCTTGTCGTCGTCTTGATAAACAGCCACAAAGCCAAGAAGAAGAGCAGATTTACCCTGTGACCCGTAGTTTTTTACGAGCCAGTCTGAGGCGCGAGCGGTTTCGCTTTCTTGCTAGCGCTCGCGCGCGTCTAACATTATATCTGAAATAACAAACATCTTGAGCTGATGATAATAACCTGCGCTTGATTATTGACGTGCTTTTGAAACCCGATCCTGTTAGACACTGACAAACGCGAGAGTGAAGCGTGAAGAAACAAAGGAGAAGCCGGAAAAAAAGGAGCACATTATTATTCAGCAAACATGAACAAAATGCCATGTATAACTGACTTATTATCTTCACCTTTTGGACTAATATGAACTGGGAATGATGGAATTACTCTCTATCAGAGGCTACATGTGCTGCTGAAGATTACAGACACAGATGAGAGGTTTTCACTGACTGTAGGCTATATTTTGTGTTTTGAACCTAAATACGGATGAAATGTCTGTTGTGTGTGTTCTTCTGTAGTTGGTAACATATCGGAGACTGTACAGGGCTGTATGTGTTTATATATGTTCATTTATTTAGTTATTTAATATAATTACAGTTACAGTAGGCTACTTCACACTGTCATTGATCTGCAGTTATAATCAACTCATGTTCATTGAAAAGTTAGTAATAAACATTATACAGAAGTATTTATGTGTATGAAGCATCTGTTTTATGAGAAGTGCTTTTCATATGATATGTGAGCGACCCGTACATCTTTATTGTAGACATTTCCTCGAGCGAGAATGACGTCGACTGAAACTTTGTCATACACCACGCCCACCAAAAGGGTACCCTTGTTAGTGGAAACGCAAGCCTGATAAAGGTGACCCGTACCAAACCGAACTGTACCATACCAGTCAGTGGAAACGAGTCAAAAGACTACTGGTGCGCTCCCAGTAGAGGTGTGAACCTACACTGGTCTCACGGTTCGGTTACGATTATCATGCCATCGATTCTGTTCAATTCGATATCTCATTGCATCGGCGATGCTTTCCATACACAATTAGATTTTTTCTTCACAATACATTTTTTTTAATCTTTAAATATATTAATATTTATATAGTATTTGTAATACAATTTTGTCCTTTAATACAAGCAGTTGGATATATGAACTATACTCTTAATTTGACCTGCTCAAAGAAAACACTCTTTTAGAATTTATCAAACAAAACTCCAATACATGCACAGAAGAAAGCAAGAGCATTTATGGCAAATAAACTAATGTAAATATTATCCCGCTTGCTTTTTGAGCGCTATCGAGTTCTTATACTCTTATGTTAGGTGATTGTCTTCACCTGCTCAACAGAAAGGGCTGCGCTTGGCTTTGGAAATGAAATCGGTGTTCACCGATGAGTAGGCCCACACGGAATGGTACTTTTACTTGAGTATGATTTTTCAGTACTCTTTCCATCACTGCCATTTTTACAGGATGCAAGTCTCTGATGTCCCTACAGTGTTAATGTGCAGTTTCAGCTCAAATAGACTCTTTGAAACTGTCCTTTTTAGACTTTGATCCAAGTTGTTGCATTTTGGTGACTGTCGCTTTAAATTCAAATGAGCTTTTTTTTTAAAAAGAGGGTGGAGCTACAAACACTTGTGCATCAGCATAAGGTCAGATTCAAACAGGAATAACATTATCTGTGTAAAAAAGTTACTTAGAGGAAGGGAGTCTATGAAGACCATAGATATATACACTAGATATCGCGGAGATATCCGCTGATTTTTAGCCCATCATTGAACCTGTTTATTTACTTGTGTAAATGTGTTTAAATTCATATTTATTCAGTTTTTACATTTATTTTAGTAATATTATTGACTAATATTAAAATATTCATATAATTTATTTAAAATACAGTTTGTAAAGTAATTTTTTCTGTCTTTTAGTAGAGATATTATATCAACTTGATTTGTTTACCAAATAAAGTGGATCTAATTGGATTTGCATTGTAAACATTAAATACAAGTTAAAAAGGTATTCCTTTATGAGTAAATATATTAAGGCTTTAGTTATGATACTCCCAAAAGTATTCCGCATAAATCTGTAGATTTTTAACAAAATTCTGAGCAGAAATAGCAAAAAATGTCCGCAGATTTTGTCTGGCCCTACTGATGAGTGACGCGGTTATAGTCTATATGCAGATAATACGCGGTTATCACAGGTAATCCATAATAGACACAGTGGAGAAAACTCGCACCTCAGACACGCTCGTGTCTAGATCCACAAGTATCGCTTTAACAGCTGAGAGGAAAAGTTACCTCACGAACACGCCAGCATGTTCAAATGTCCAAAGTGAGAGAGAGAGAGAGAGGCAGAGATGGATTTTTGCAGCATTTCTCTCTAGTAGTGAAATAGCGGCTTGTGTGCTGTGCCGCCTTCACTGTCAAAGAAAGACTTTCCAGCAAACTCACAAGCAGTTGAGCTGTGCATAATTATCTACCTTTTAAGTAGTAGGAGTGTTGTATTTACTCGCCCTCGCCTCCTTCGCCATAGTATTCTACTGCAGCATAGCGCATAGGAGATAAATGACATCAGTACGTAATAACCGGTTATAATCTATTACTGAACCAATACTGAATTGTACCCATCTGTATCTAGATGCACCGAAGAAACAATTCGTTTTGACACCCCTAGCTCCCCGTATTCATTCAACTTAGTGCGTCTGGAACGCGGGAGCATGTCAGCCACGCATGTCCATTGGAAATAACGATCTTGCACGAACACTAGAAGAGATGCAATATGTGAACGACCCCAAAAAGGCTGCCATCATTTGCAATCCCCAGCAGTTGATCTTCTTGCACAGACATGGTGGAATCACCTGATTTGTTGACAAATGGCTTGCGGATCTATTCCTTGGTAGTTCGCGGGTCCTTCACCGAGCCTTTTCCTCTTTGCAAAGAAACTTTCCAAAGACGTCCGTTTCTTACTGATTTTGCTGCTTGTGGGTTAAATTTGGGCGCTCAAGTGACCGAGATGCAAGCGAGAAAATACGGCAATTTTTCAAAATTAAAAGATTTTTCAAAATAAAAGATCGTTCAGACTTGGATAATAAATAAAATAGAAGTATTTCCTAATTTCTTGTGCTGTCCCGTACCAATTGATCCATGGACTGGTGGTTGAGGACCACTGACCTAAATGAGCGCATCATTTTTTTTACAGTGTGGTTTCAGATCAGTATATTCAGCTGTAAATAAAAAATCTGGACAGGCGGAATGTTTATTTTCAAAAATTAAACATCCACCACTTCCACGCGTGAACACACGCTGTCTTCTGGCACCAAGATAAAGCAATTATCTGCGAGATATTTCAATATTTTTGAAAACTTCTGATTGGCTTTGCTTTGAGCCGGTGTGTTTGTGTGTTTGCTTGTTGATTCTGCGTTTGCCCGCCGGGCACAGGAACTCTGTTCTGCCAGTAAACAGCACCAGGAGAAATGAGCAGGTGCGTGAAGAGCGTCTCTCTGCCGCTTTCATCCTGATCAGCAGACGAGTCCCCGCAGAGAGAAATCAGGCCGTCCAGAAACACTGTGAGCTTCACAGAGACACGGCTGCCAGAGATAAGACCAAATGTCAGTCACGCTCAAACCTGGGCCTGCTTATACAAGAGTCAGCTGCACTCCTGCCATACTTCTCAGAAGTTTGGACTCGACGTTTGCATTTTCTTAATTTTCATATTAGAAAAAGCGAAAATAAAAGTCTTTCAGAGAAAATAAAAGTACTGTTAGCTTGTGCAAAACTTTCTGTTTTTCAAGATATGATTCAGGTCTGTTCTGCAGTTTAAGTTTTTGTTGTTCATCTAACTAAAATTCATGAGGATTCGTTCATGCTTGGTTCCGAAATAATAGTGAATGTTATTCTGTATGCAAACACCAGTGCTAAAGAATTCAAATAATAGTAAAGGATTTATGCTTAAAGTCACCATGAAATCATAATGTAATCGTAATGTCACTACATAACAAAAGTCTTGATCGGATCCCAGTTGTAAGAGCAACAAATAATAACTTGACTTCTAGTTGATCATTTGGAAAAGTGGCAGAAGGTCGAAGACTGCAGAAGACCTACTGGAACCCGCATGGACCTAAGATTCCCACAGAAATCAGTCAAGTTTGGTGAAGGAAAAATCATGGTTTGGGGTCACATTCAGTATGGGGGCGTGCGAGAGATCTGAGGTATCAAGACATTTGTGCTGCCCATTACATTACAAACCACAGGAGAGGGCAAATTCTTCAGCAGGATAGCGCTCCTTCTCATACTTCAGCATCCACATCAAAGTTCCTGAAAGCAAAGAAGCTCAAGGTGCTCCAGGATTGGCCAGCCCAGTCACCAGACATGAACATTATTGAGCATGTCTGGGGTCAGATGGAGAGGAGGCATTGAAGATGAATTTAAAGAATCTTGATGAACTCTGGGAGTCCTGCAAGAATGCTTACTTTGCCATTCCAGATGACTTTATTAATAAGTGATTTGAGTCATTGCAGAGATGTATGGATGCAGTCCTCCAAGCTCATGGGAGTCAGACAGAATATTCATTCTTTTTCCACTGCAGCATGACATTATATTCTATACTGGACATTATTTCTGTTAAGTGACAAGACTTTTGTCTAAGCAAAGTCAGACCTTACTGTGCTAATGAAATAATTCAAAGTCAAGACATGATCATGTTTTATTTTGATAAATTAAGTGTAATCTAGAGGCCTTTGCTTCTCATATAAGCCACTTCTGATAGCAAATGATCAACTTGAAGTCAACTTATTATTTGTTCTTCCTAAAAATTGGATAGGCTACAAGACTTTTGTCAGGTAATGTGTATAGTAGTGCTTTTTATAGACAATGTACCTGTGCACTTCATTATTTCGTAAAAATGTATTTGCCAAATATGATAACCTTCCCTTGCTCCTCAAAATGACCTTCTTCACTTTTGAAATTATATAGAAAATCTGTTAAAATAATAGTAAAGATGGATGTTTACGTCGTGACATTTATCGAACAGTATCAAAGTAGTTTTTAATCTGAATTATTAGTAAAATAAGTCTAAACTCATGCATAATAATCCAGTTTTTCTTCTTTTTCATTTTCACAATTGATCAATCGTATTTACATAAAACTGACAAAAACACACTGTTTATACAAGTCACCTGCCATACATATCAAACGTTTGGCCTCAACATTTGCATTTTCTTCATTTACACATTTAAGAAATAACAGTGAAGTCATCTGAAGAAAATAGAAGTCTTTTAGAGAAAATAAAAGTGCCGTTTGCTTGTGCAATGCTTCGGAGCGATTCTTTTGTGTATGAATCTCTGTTATGAACGATTCATGTGAGCCATCGATATCCCTGTCTCAATGTGCAGATCCAGCTTTCTTTTTTTAGATTAGATTAGATTCAACTTTATTGTCATTACACATGTACAAGTACAAGGCAACGAAATGCAGATTCGGTCTAACCAGCAGTGCAATAACAGCAAGTGCTAAATGGTCTAAATGGTGTATAACATCTGTAATATTCAATCTATTTTGGTGGACAGTATGCACATTGAGGCGCTGTTATGTTATCAGTCACCCTTATAAGTTACTTCAAAAACTAGCCGTTACTTTTAAGGTTAGCCAACAATAATAAAAGTTTCTGGCACCACAGCGGCTTGTCATATTTCATTTACATTGTTTGCTGATTTAATTCAGCAATCTCTAGTATAAGCCTAGAACTTAGTGCAAGTTGGTGCTACTTTGCCTTGTGGTCAGTGCAGTAAGTGACTGTATTATCATCAACGTTGTACTTGTTGAGCACAAAAGTTCGTAATATACAAAAACGTAAAAAATAAATTTTTCCCATCAGATGTTCTGCCTTTATACTTTGTTTGCTCGTTACTACACCCATACGCCGCTCAAAAGTCCAGCATCTTCATATCAGCTTCAGTCTTGACTCGTGCGGTTGAATGACTTTTGTCCTGGGAGCACTGTACAAATGTGGCAGCGGTACTGACGCATGCTCAGGGCCCGTATACGATATCTAGTGTATATATCTATGGTCTTCATAGACTCCCTTCCTCTAAGTAACTTTTTTACACAGATAATGTTATTCCTGTTTTGAATCTGACCTTATGCTGATGCACAAGTGTTTGTAGCTCCGCCCTCTTTTTAAAAAAAAAGCTCATTTGAATTTAAAGCGACAGTCACCAAAATGCAACAACTTGGATCAAAGTCTAAAAGGGACAGTTTCAAAGAGTTTTTTTGAGCTGAAACTGCACATAAACACTGTAGGGACATCAGAGACTTGCATCCTGTAAAAATGGCAGTGATGGAAAGAGTACTGAAAAATCATACTCAAGTAAAAGTACCATTACTTGCCTTAAATGTGGTGCAAGTAGAGTAAAAGTCTGTTGTAGATATTACTCAAAGCATGAGCAAAGAGTAGACCTTTCAAAAGTACTCGACTAGTGAGTAGTAAGTATTACACTGTAAAAAGCTGAAGCGTTTACATGTAATTTGTGGATGTGTGTAAACGTAACATTCTGTAGTGCATTTAGTTATTGCCCAGCAGACACACAACATCATAAGACATTAATATTAGGTTAGATTTAGGTCGTGACGTCAGGTGACCAAAATTAAATGTCTAGCCAGTGTCCAAGAACAAAGTTATTTTGATGTTCAATAACAACAATATATGATGTTGATACTTGGTTAATTTAAGGTTGTGTTAGAAAGTGACAAAAATCCAACGTCGAGCCAACATCTTAAATCAACGTCAAATTGGCTTCAAATACTGACTGTTATTTATCAAGTATGGCAACCAAAATCCAACCTCAAATAGACGTCATAGTGGTAACGTCCACACAACGTCAAGCTGTAACATCATTAGACGTTGATATTTGGTTGATTTTAGGTTGGACGTTAGACATTGATGTCGGCCTGACTGGGGGTTCTGAATTTTCTGATATTTCCGAACAAAACGCAACGTCCCCACGACATTGGGGTACAACTTCAAGCTGATGTCATGTTGACGTTTGTGCCTGCTCGGTCTTCATACAGTAAACATCCATAAATTTTTCATCAGTGACCTGCATCTCAACAGTCTCTGGGTCAACCTTCTTGGACACTTTTAATGCTTCCAAACAGTTTGATGCAATTATAAGTCACCCATGTCTTGAGGTAGTTTATTATGATTTATTTACCTTCTATGTGCGATTTGTTAGGACAGGAATGACAGATTTTTTTCTAGTCCCCATAGACAAGAAATAATAAAGTAGTGACTGCAGTTTGAAGGAAAGTAGTGGAGTAAAAGTACCATAACAGCACAAAAAATGTACTCAAGGGAAAGTAAAAGTACACGTTTTTAAAACTACTTGGTAAATTACAATTAACTACTCAAAGTAGTTTGAGTATTTGCAATTTGTTACTCTACACCACTGAAAAAGGGGTCTAATAGGTCCCCTATAAATGGATGTCCCATATTGTAAAGTGTTACCACACCTTCTAAAAAACAACACCTATTCACTTCCATTCTGATAGTGGTCTATATATAGTATTGTATCTGGAATATTTCACTCATAAATGTTTCCCCGTGTGTGTTATTTCCACTTCCCTCTCATGTTTTACATTACTGCTGTTTTGCGAGCGTGGCTCAGGCGAGTTGTAGATGAGTCTCTGAAACAGGTGTTTTCTTCAACAATATGCTCTCTAACAAGCACAGCGGGAAGACAATACCAGCACATGGAGAACAACTCTCACATTCAGGAGAGTGTGTGTGTGTTTCTATAAGCCTAAACATGTGGGACCGTCGAACCACTCGTTTTCCTGTAATACCGTTGTGTTGAGGTGACAATAGGAGGAATACAGTAATGTGAGGCTTTAGTTTGACAGCTGGGATTTGGGTTTCTCTTTTGCTAGATATAATAAGATAGAATGAAGAAGTGTGCGTTTTGTCACAGCTGGAGAGCGAGAGCAGCTGATTGGCTTAGTTTGCCTCCTGCTGGGCCAATGAGAGGGTGGCGTTTTACTTTCTCTTTAAATATATTTCAAGATGTATACACTTTTCTTTTAAAAACTCTTCAGTGTCATTTGATTTTTCAGAAATTGGTCTGGGGTTTAGAAATAATATATGTATTGTAATATTTCCTGCTTAAGAAAACTATTTGGTAAATTTAAGTACCAATTCTCACTTTGTTTTTATTTTTATTTAAAGGTGCAGTACGTAAGATTGACACCCAGTGTTTGAACTAGGTATTGCACTCCTGGTTCAAAACACACGCAGGCGCAGGTTGCCAGATTGATGACGTCAACAGGAGTGTGCCTGACTATAGAGCCTAAAGGCTGATTTAGGGCTAATTTAAATCGTATTCTAAATAAAAGCAACGGCATATGATCGAAGGAATGTTTTCCATATTAAAAGGAGTTTTTGTCCTTACCAACACCTGAAATTTATATATTAGAAACTGCTTTTATTTCTTGCAGCTGAACAACAGAAAACTGACAGGTTTACCTCAGGTACACCTCATGTGCTTTATTCAGTGTTAAATGCTAACAATGTGTGTTTGAATGCCATTTCACATTACATTTATCACCATACTACTGAAAGCAGCAGCAGATAGTTCACCTCAGATCTTGAAAATAAAATAAACCATTTGAAAATGAGCTTCAGAATTGTGAATTAGTCCAACACATATCAGTGATTCAGCATCTAAATTTAATATTCTTAAAGAGGTTTAATATGTATTTATTAGATTGTATACCTTACCATTTTGTGGGAGTGCAGTGAGCGCACTATTCTGTGCTTCTGAATGGCTGTATTTAAATTTCTGTGGTGCTTCTTCTGGTGCAAACAGCCAAATTGGTTATCACTGCAAATCTCATCACATAGCATGTTGTTAGGACACGGGGATATGTAATCTGCTCACCTAATGTTTACTATTATAACCTAATGTGGAACTGAATCTCATTTTTTGGGGCACGATTTGAGAGCCTTCCTGATTGAATGAATCTAATATGCTGTTTTCCACCAAGGCAAATATAATTGGCTAAAGTGGCAGTGGGCGGGTTAAAAGAACCAAAATAAAAACAGCCATTCTTACATTTAGCACATTTAACATGTTTTTGTATTCATTATTTTAGTATATAAAGTTAAACTAATTGAACATGAGAATTACTTCCTTGACAACTAGCTAAAATAAAATGTTTTTTCAAATATATATTTATTCATAATAATATATTTTTTATAATATAGATTTTGTATTATTTCACGTAACATAATATATGCAAACTGTTGTAGATCCTACAGCGCTCACCTGATTTGCATGTAAATACCCTCAAATTAAAACTGACAGTCTGCAGTTAAATTTCAAATCCATTGGGTTGGTGTATAGAGCCAAAAATGTTAGAATTGTGTCAATGAATGTGTATGTGTGTGTGTGTGTGTATATATATTTATATTTATATATTTATATATATATATATATATATATATATATATATATATATATATATATATATATATATATATATATATATATATATATATATATATATATATATATATATATATATATATATATATATATATATATATACACACACAGTTGAAGTCAGAATTATTAACCCCCCTGTTTTTTTACCCCAATTTCGGTTTAACGGGGAGAAGATTTTTTTCAACACATTTATAAACATAATAGTTTTAATAACTCATTTCTAATAACTGATTTATTTTATCTTTGCCATGATGACAGTAAATAACTAAATAAAAAAATAACTTGACTAGATATTTTTCAAGACACTTCTATACAGCTTAAAGTGACATTTAAATGCTTAACTAGGTTAACTAGACAGCATAGGGTAATTAGGCAAGTTATTGTATAAAGATGTTTGTTCTGTAAACCAGTGGTTCTCGAACTTTTAAGCCAGCGACTCCCAATTTAAGCTTGTCAAGAACTCGCGACCCCCCCCCCCCCCACTACCAAAGCCTAAACACACATTAAAAATAACTTCTTTTAAATCGTTCACTATATTTTAACTATAATTACTATACATTAAATTAATTTTGGCTTGCCTTTAAATGGGTACTGTTGACATTAGAGCAAGTGTATACATACTTTATGAATTCGTCCCGATGTTTCTGATGTTTCCATCTTTGGTCTGATGGGGTATTGCTCTTATACTTAGTCAAAGTAGATGGTTCTGATGACTCGGACAAACTGTCCACACTTTCCTCAACATTTTTAGATCTTCGAATTACAAATGTATCCATCTCTGCAGTTGCGGTTTTCAAGATGCAGATGCGTGCTAAAGTGATAACTAGCGAGTTAGTCACTGCTCAGTTATGATGTTTGATTCACTTTTTTAAAAATCAGTAATATCTTAAAAAAAAATCTGACAATATTTGTTTGTTAGCTATTACTTGTAATTCTTAAAAATATATATTTTTTTAAAGATTTTTTTAATCACTGAAAATTACACAATTTTTACATGACTCTCGCGACCCCTTGAAATTATTTTGTGTCAACTGCAGGGGTCGTGACCCCCAGTTTGAGGACCACTGCTGTAGACTCTTGAAAAAAATATATAGCTTAAAGGGGGCTAATAATTTTGACCGTAAAATGGGTTTAAAAAATTTGAAAACTGCTTTTATTCTTGCCAAAATAAAAAGACTTTCTCCAGAAGAAAAAACAAAGAAAATACTTCATCAGTTGGGAAATATTTGAAAAAGAAAAAAAAAAAAATCAAAGGGGGGCTAATAATTCTGACTTCAACTTTATATACATATATACAGTGTTTTCCACACATAGGCTTTACTTGGCTGGGCTGCCCTACTATATTAATGGCCGCTCAACTATATTTAGTGACACAATATCTTTTACTATTGTTATTATCCTTTTAGACGTTATTATATCTGCCCAATATAACCAAATATCCGCGATGGATTTAGTATTAGAAAATCTTCTCTTGTTTACCCATCTTGTTGTGTGTGACCTGTCAACACTCCCACAGGTAATCTCACTTGCTCTGCAGAGACCTGCACCTTTTTGGGACTTAAAAAAATCACAGGGCCAGTGTTTCCTAAAGCTCCTAAAATTGTAAAGCTGTCATTATGCATTTTTGCATTACCTTTTTATTTAAGTCTTTCGCTTGGCTTCGCAGCTGATCGCGCACACAGTTGCAAGAGTGAGAGAAACATAAAATAATTCATTCTTTAATCTAAACAACTCAGAAAACTTTACTATATACCTGGAGAGGACAAAAGGACATCTAAACTGGCTGCAAAATATATAGTTATGGTTAATTAACAACTTACTCCCAGCACCGTTTATATCAAAAGTTGATGTTTAGCCGCAGCATGTTGGCGATTCGTAAAATCTAGTTATTACGAGGTGGGTTATTAGCCCAACGCTCATCCCCCTACACTGAAAAAAAATATTCAAAGATGATTCCTTGGATTTACTCAATTTTTTTATGTTAAGTGGTTGTAAACAATTTATTTGGGCTGAATTTAAACAAACAAATTAAGTTGAACATTGTTAAATTTAATTTATTTGCTTAAATTCAACACAAATAAATTGTTTGCAACAGTTTTGCATGCAACATTTTTTCAGTGTAACTGGACCAGGACATACACACATATACTACGGACATTCCTTTTCTGTCATTTATTTCTCATTTGCTGTATATTTTATCAATTGTATGATGTCAATATATTACATAGGCTATTTTATATACATGTCTAAATGATTTGACATTCAAGTTTGCTTTGAACTTAAAAAAAAAAGAGCAGCAGATTTTACCTGTCAGTGGGTGCACATGGCTCTGGAATAGTATAAAACTGAAAGAAATAGTGTATTTCTTTTTGATTTCAACAGTCTTTTTTTTACTTTAACCCATTAAAAAGAAACCGTATTATTTCAGAATAAATATTATTATTTTACAAATTATAGGAATTTTTTTCTCCATGGTTTTTATAATTATTTTTGTTGTTGTATTTATTATTTTTCATTTTAGCATTCATTAGCTTAGTATAAGTTAAACTAATTTGAAAATGAAATCATTTTTTCTTAGTCAAATAGATTAAATAAATACAAATTTAACTTTGAAATTTGAAAAAATATGTGAAATAAGCACAGACCCAACCTCTGGGTTATTTTTTTAAATTAAATTTGATATCCAGCTTCATCTCAGCTGCTGGGTTTGTCCATATTTAACCCAAATTTGGGTATAATAACACAACATTTTTTCGAGCATGTAAGGAGCTCCCTATCATGCCATTGCAGAAGGATGCCTGTTAAGGTGACAATACGAGCGAATACAGTAATCTGAGTTTGACAGCTGAGACTCGGGTTACCTTTGCTAGATGTAATGAGATAAAATGCATAGGGAAGTGTTTTCGCCACAGCTGGAGAGCGAAAGCAGCTGATTGGCTGAGTTTTCCCCCCTGCTGAGCCAATGAGAGGGTGATATTTTTACCCGATTCCCTCGAGACGAGCTCGCAGCAGACTCCAGGTTCACCGCTGCGACACATTTACACAAACACACACACACGCACACACACTTATTCATGCATACACACATTTGGGTTTTCATGTTTTATAGAGTCTTCCCAGAGCTGTAATGCCATTTCTACTGTACATACTCTATATTCTGCCCTAACAATTTTTCAAAATTCCTCATTCTGTGTGATTTATGAGCCATTTTCCTCATGGAGACCAAAAAAAAAGTAAATGTCCACACAAGCTCGGACATTACTGGTATTTATAAACTTGTGGGGACATTTGGTCCCCACAATGTTATGAATACCAAGATTACACACACATAGTATATTATCTTTAGCTTGTAGTATAAGTATTTCATTTCATAGTATCAGGGTTATTGTAGCATTATTTATTAATGTATTTATTTATTTTTTATTATTACAATTATTATTTATTTAGCATTTATTAACAATTTCATATAAAGAAATTATATATATATATATATATATATATATATATATATATATATATATATATATATATATATATATATATATATACATACACAGGGCATTGATTAATTTTTTAAATCTAGATTAGTCTCACTCTAATCTTGGAATTAATCTAGATTAAAATGGCTCATTTGAACTCTGCCGACGGCATTCAGAATATGTGTTGTAGAATTGGGTTTTAAAACCACAGCGGTTCGAACTGTAGTTCTGCTGAATGGGCACTATTAATAGCTATAAATGTGGGAGAGCGTTGATATTATGTGATTGTATTGTATTGCAATATGGAACAGTTAAGTGTTGATGTTAAATCAAAAGTAACTCACAAATACTTGAAAATGAGATGATTTAATGACAATAATTCTCTATGGTTACAACTGAATTAGTTACAAAATAACTGTAAAAAATAATCAAATATGAAATGATAAAACATATGATATAAATTGTACCCAGCTTAAATGTAAAACTAAAGTTACCACAGGTAGAAGGAGAGACACAGGGGGAGGGAGAGAGAGACAAAGAGAGCAGGCCCAGAAGTGAGCCTGACTACAGTAGAGTCAGAGAAGATTCAGAGGTGGAGAGGACCAGAGGAGGAAAGCAGACCAGGAAAGACAGGCCAGGAAAAGAAAAGAGGCAGAGCAGCGTTTTACCACCTATTTTGTATCTTTCTTGACCATGTGACTAAAGCCCAAATGCTGAGACATTCAAACTGACCAATCAACATGTGACCACATCGTAAAACCCCCAAAGTCCACACACCAGGCCCTGATCTTATCAGTATCTGCCTTTGGAGCCAGTATGGACCTTCTTGAGTCAAAAATACATGTTTTGTCATGTAAACAAATGCATATAATAATTTAGCCTCTTACAGTGTACTACCCAAATAATGACTAAAAGTAAGTCTTTGAGAACAGGTTTCTCAAGCCAGGTGGCGCGTTAGACCAGGGGCTCATCTCCTGTTTCCAAAATGCATCACAAACTGCTTGAGAAACTGATCTACTATGATAATTGGTGATGAAAATAAATGATGTTTAATAGGATGTAATTGTGTTCACTAACTGTTTGTTCAGTTAAACATGAATTTTAAACTGTAGGCCTACATAAGCTCCAAACAGCGATTTATTTATTTATTTATTTATTTATTTTGGATGACCTTAATCTGACTAAAGTCATAACTGATCTAAACAGAAATGGCTTGACTTAAGACATGTGGAGATGACTTAAGACATGTGGAGTATGCATTTATTACTGGCATTATTAAATTAAACACCGCAATCAAACTATTACCATCATGTTGGACTTTTTGCCATATTTTCCGACAAAATCCAAACACGCAGCTGTCATTAAAGGACCGCGCGCACACACACACATTACGAAATGCAGACGTTTTTTTTCTTTCCATACAGTGTGCGTTATTAAATTCCATAACACTCTCACCAGTCCTTACTCCTTATTTGCGTCTAATACCCCAATTTGTCACGGGGGCATGAATGAAGTGTTCAAATGAAGAATGTAAAAGTGCCGAACTGCAGTTAAAGTCACCCAAAATTACAGGAAACTCTTACATTAAAGCTCTTAACGTAAACACCTTAATTATAGTATTGTCTATTAGGGCAAATAACTAGATTACAGATGTCCATGTAAGCTTAGTCAGTAGTGTCTTAGAATTAAGTGAAAGATTTTTTTTTTGTAATTAATATTTGACCTTTTAATATTCATTATCTTAGTGCATCGAGTTAAACTAATTAGAAATCTTTTTTTTTTAGTCAAATAGATTAAATAAATGTTATTTTATATACTTTTTAAAAATTGTAAAAGTATATAAAATATGAACAGACCCAACCTCTGGCCTCTAGACCCAATACATTTAATGTTTAACCCAACTGTTGGGTTTTTTAACTCAAATTTGGATCCTAATAATAAAAAAAAGACCAAGAAAAAGAGGTAAATGTCCACACAAGCTCGAGTAATATTGGTATTTCTATACTTGTGGGGACATTTGGTTCCCACAATGTTATAAATACTAGGACCACACACACGCAAAGCATACACATACTGAAACACACTCATGTACATACACTGTAAAAAATGCAGCATCCCATTCATGCTATCCCAACACAAATCGATTAAGTAACTTAACAAATTTAAATGGATTGAACATAGAACAATTAAGTTGTACCAAAAATATTTCAAGAGTTGTGTTTTTTCAGCTCATTTTAAATAAGTAGTTTGAACAACCAATAACAATCACATTTTTAAGTGTATTTTGGTCCCCACAATGCAATGAATACCAGGCATACACACACACACACACACACACACACACTCAAACACATTTACTCATGCGCACACACACACACACACACACACACACACACACACACATCTATGCACATTTATTGTATCATTTGCCTTGATGACTCGATTTCTGTATGTGGAGAATTGTGAAACCTAGTGAGCTGCCTAACTAGGCAGCATTTTAAAGCATCATTGACTTGGCTGTTTCAAACTGTAGGCAGTGTAATGATGTGGCCCTGTAAGAAAGCTCATTTTGGCCACATATTACATCCATCTTTCATAGATGAAGCAATCCCAGAAGCAATTATTTGTTGAAGATGACATACAGGTATAGCGTGGAATTATAGCATATATGGGTCAGAGATGAAAAGAGGTTTATATAGCAAAAAAATAAATAAAAAATCATGTCAGGCATATTTAGAACAAGAATCATTTGGTGACACACAGTGCTGGACCAAAAATACTTAGTACTTATCAATTTATATCTTTTTTTTATAAATTTTTTTCCACCATCATTCAAATCTACTGTTATACAATGACTTGCCTAATTACTGTACCATAACCTGCCAAGTTAACATAATTAATCTATTAAAGCCTTTAAATGTCACTTTGAGCTGAATACTAGTATCTTGAAAAAGTATCTAGTAACATAATATTTACTGTCATCATGACAAAGATAAAAGAAATCAGTTATTAGAAAAGTTATTAAAACTATTGTTTAGTAATGTTGAAAAAAAAGAAATTAAATTCAACAGGGTTTTCTAATAACTCTTACCCCAACTGTATACACTCACCGGCCACTTTATTAGGTACACCTGTCCAACTCCTTGTTAATGCAAATTTCTAATCAGCCAATCACATGGCAGCAATTCAATGCATTTAGGCATGTAGACATGGTCAAGACGATCTGCTGCAGTTCAAACCAGAATCAGAATGGGGAAGAAAGGGGATTTAAGTGACTTTTTTTAAGTGATTTAAGTGATTGTTGTTGGTGCCAGACGAACTGGTCCAAGTATTTCAGAAACGGCTGATCTACTGGACGCACAACACGTCCAACCTTGAGGCAGATGGGTTACAGCAGCAGAGGACCACACCGGGTGCCACTCCTGTCAGCTAAAAACAGGAAACTGAGGCTACAATTTGCACAGGCTCACCAAAATTGGACAATAGAAGATTGGAAAAATTTTCCCTGGTCTGATGAGTCTCGATTTCTGCTGCCACGTTCGGATGGTAGGGGCAGAATTTGGCATCAACAACATAAAAGCATGGATCCATCCTGCCTTGTAAAAACGGTTCAGGCTGGTGGTGGGGGTGTAATGGTATGGGGGATATTTTCTTGACACACTTTTGACTCATTAGTACCAGTTGAGCATTGTGTCAACGCCACAGCCTACCTGAGTATTGTTGCTGACCATGTCCATCCCTTTATGACCACAGTGTACCCATCTTCTGATGGATACTTCCAGCAGGATAACGCGCCATGTCATAAAGCGTGAATCATCTCAGACTGGTTTCTTGAACATGACAATGAGTTCACTGTACTCAAATGGCCTCCACAGTCACCAGAGCTCAATCCAATAGAGCATCTTTGGGATGTGGTGGAACAGGAGATTCACATCATGAATGTGCAGCTGACAAATCTGCAGCAACTGAGTGATGCTATCATGTCAATATGGGAACAATATATATATATATATATATATATATATATATATATATATATATATATATATATATATATATATATATATATATATATATATATATATATATATATATATATATATATATACACACACACACACATATACTTAGCGGCCACTTTATTAGGTACATCTTACAAGTACCAGGTTGGACCCACTTTTGCCTTCAGAACTGACTTAATCCTTCGTGGCATAGATTCAACAAGATACTGGAAATATTCCTCAGAGATTTCGGTCCATATTGACATAATAGCATCACGCATCACATATATATATATTATATGTGCCCCCCTTTTAATTTTTTTTGTTTTTTAAATATTTCCCAAATGATGTTTAACAGAGCAAGGAAATTTTTACAGTATCTCTGATAATATTTTTTCTTCTAATAAAAAGTCTTATTTGTTAGTTTTTAATAAAACAGAACAAACCATCATTATACAATAACTTGCCTAATTACCCTAACCTGCCTAGTTAACCTAATTAACCTAGTTAAGCCTTTAAATGTCACTTTAAGCTGTATAGAAGTGTCTTGAAAAATATCTAGTCAAATATTATTTACTGTCATCATGGCAAAGATAAAATAAATCGGTTATTAGAAATGAGTTATTAAAACTATTATCTTTAGAAATGTGTTGAAGAAATCTTCTCTCCATTACACAGAAATTGGGGAAAAAATAAAGAAAGGACTAGTAATTCAGGGGGAATAATTATTCAGACTACAACTGTATATACTTATGGCGCTGGAATGATAAAATGATGGCTGATTTCTTTAAATTTTTGGCCAAACTCTTTATCTAAGTGTTGTTCAGTAACCTTATTTTCCATCTCCTGAATCTCAGTATTAGCAAGCCACGACTTTTACATCTAAACACCGTGTCTGAAAATATCCTGCAAGTCTCTAACCTGCTTGCAGTTTCCTCCTAATGTCTCCACAATGTTCTCTTTATAAAGCGTTTGCTGTATGGTTTTTCCAGATTGCTGCGGCTCTGAGTCACTTGCCCCGAGGAGTCGCTTTGAAGCTAATTAAAACGTTTGATAATTTGACTGTTTTGCAGGGCAGGGATTGCATGAGGATGCCCTGGTGATTTTATAGATTGCACTAATGTCTTGATTCCCTTCTCTGCTTCTGTTTAATCGCAGGTGGAATGGCTGAAGAACGAGGAGATTATTGATCCTGCGGACGATCGCAATTTCTACATCACCATCGATCATAACCTGATCATTAAACAGGCTCGACTGTCTGACACTGCAAACTACACCTGCGTTGCTAAGAACATCGTCGCTAAGAGACGCAGCACCACAGCAACAGTCATCGTCTATGGTGAGTGTTTGGTTGCGTACATATACATACAGTTGAAGTCGGAATTATTAGCCCCTCTATGAAAAATATTTCCCAAATGATGTTGAACAGAGCGAGGAAATTTTCACAGTATGTCAGATAATATTTTTTCTTTTGGAGAAAGTCTTATTTGTTTTATTTCGCCTTGTATAAAAGCAGTTTGAAATTTTTTAAGATCCATTTTAAAGTCAAAATTGATAGCCCCATTGAGCTATATATATTTTTTTCGATAGTCTACAGCAGGGGTCGGGATCCTTTTTTCTGCAAAGAGCCATTTCTGATTTATTTTTTTTATCAAATGCATTTTTTTAAAGAGCCATTGCGGGGGGGGGGGGGGGGCATATAACAAAACCTTTATTTATTTATAAACAAAACCTTTATTTATGTCCATGCACACACATCACAATGTATTAACAAAGGACAATTTAAAGATTTTTTTCCTTTTTGCCATTGCCACTCATGAATGTTGTTTGAATTTACATGCGTGAGGTTACCATAGAAATCAAAGTTGCTTGCCCTTTATTGGTGTCACGATTCAAGTTAAACCACAGTGCCACACATGTAAATTGGTTGAAACTTCCTTTTATTGTAAACTGAGTTCTTATACATTTTGCTGTAAAAAATACAATATAAAGGGAATTGTAATTGTATTTTCAATAGAAAACTGATTTCTAGAGCAGTGTTTCCCAACCCTGTTCCTGGAGGCACACCAACAGTACATATTTTGGATGTCTCCCTTTTCTGACCCATTAACTTCAGGTGTTTGGAGTCTCTTCTGATGTTATAAGTTGATTCAGGTGTGTTTGATTAGGGAGAGGTTGAAAATGTGTACTGTTGGTGTGCCATCAGGAACAGGGTTGGGAAACACTGTTATAGAGAGTTATAATTGTTTACTTTATAATATTATTGAAGAGAGACAGCTGGAGAGCCACATATTTTTGGTCAAAGAGCCACATGTGGCTCCCGAGCCATAGGTTCCCTACCCCTGGTCTACAGAACAAACCATCTTTATACAATAATTTGTCTAATTACCCTAACCTGCCTAGTTAACCTAATTAACCTAGTTAAGCCTTTAAATGTCACTTTAAGCTGTATAGAAGTGTCTTGAAAAATATCTAGTCAAATATTATTTACTGTCATCATGACAGATAAAATAAATCAGTTATTAGAAATTAATTATTAAAACTATTATGTTTAGAAATGTGTTGAAGAAATCTTCTCTCCGTTACCAGAAATTGGGGGAAAAAATAAACAGGGGGCTAATAATTCTGACTTCAACTGTATATAGGGCTGTGCCCAACCCTTAGGCCAACCCTTTACCACAAAACCAGTCAGAAGTTTAATTGTTTTGCAGTGTTGGGGAGTAACTAATTACATGTAACAGCGTTACTTAATTTAATTACAAAATAAAAGTAAAAATACTTTGTGGCAGTTACTGAGAAAAAAAAAATTGTAACTAAATTAGTTACAAATGAAAATGTTAAGGATTACAAATGGGGTTGCATCTACAAATGTTCTCAAAATCTGAGATATGTTGAATAATATTAGTATGTTGCTTTGACTGTTTTTGATATGCACAATGCCTTCTGCTATGGCCATTTAATAAAGCGGTGCTATTCTGCTGCTTTTGATTGGCTTTCCGGTTTGATTGCGGCGCACCACGTCTACCAGTTACGTTAATCCCTTTCTGTTGTGAAAGCATTAGGCTACTACAAGCAGTCTGAGAGCTGGCACCATGGCGAGTGATAAAAATGCATTTCATTGCTGGAAATGTAAAAATCATTAAAAAAAGTAAAAACTGCTTTTATTCTAGCCGAAATAAAACAAATCAGACTTTCTCCAGGAGAAAAAATACTATAGGAAATACTGTGAAAATGCCCTTGCTCTGTTAAACATCATTTGGGAAATATTTAAAACAGAACACTCAATAGAATGTGCCATTGAAACAACAGCGCCCAGCAACAGCCCCGCGATTCCACCATTTTGGAGTGAAAGCGATCGGCCGTACATTGGATCTCATTGCTGTCAAGATGGCAAGCAGCTGCTTTATTTATTTGTTTATTTGAAAGGACATTAAAGCTGACATACAACCTGAAATACAACACTTACTATGACAATCATCAGCACTTTTAATTGTTTATTTTACAGACTTATAATATGCTGTTGTTCTATTGGAATTTTCATTCCGAAATGGCTACCGCGTGACACTAGCGGCACCTAGTGCCTGTTTCCCAAACAACAACAGAGTGTAGCCTCTTGGTCATTCTAAGCTATTTGAGTAAATCCATATGATGGTGAATGACCTTTTTTTTTTTTTTTCTTCCTGTTTTTCGGTGGTCGACAACAAACTTTTTGGTGTGTTACTGCCACCTCTCACTCTGGTCAGTGACGTTGCCAACCAATTACTAAATGACTGAGGAAGAGGAGGTGTGTGTATGTATATATATATATATATATATATATATATATATATATATATATATATATATATATATATATATACATACATACATACATATTAGGGGTGGGCGATATGACCTAAAATTAATATCACGGTATTTTTCATCTTTTGAACGGTGACGGTATAATATCATGGTATTACTTTCAATAGCAAAATAATATACATCTCAAGGAAGAACGGACAAAAGGAAGTCTCACTTCTATCAGTCTTTAAAAGTTTTGGTTTGGGTCATTGTAAATGCTCAGTCTCGTTATGAGCTGATCTTCATTTCTCTGTGTTGGTGGAATAAAGCAGGCGAGTCAGCCGCACCAATTTATGAGCAGACAGAGCAGGATTCTCGCGATGACCACCAGCGCAATTCCGCTCTTTGTTATGAGCTGTAGTTTCAGTGTAAACTTAGTAAAGGTGAGTTTCTTTGGCGATGATGTGTAGAGTGTTAGATTTTATATTTAGCGGACATTTGCGCTGAACACGCGGTGAATGCAACGCATCGAGATTCGGGCACCTTCTCCGAAAACACTCGATTGATCTCAGCTGGCGGATCAACATTTACCTCATGTCATGATCGCTGTCATCTGCGCCATTATTATTATTATTATAACTTTTGGTGAGGTTTGCAAACCTGTGCACTTTTCACTCTTCAGCCGTTTGCATTTCCTGCAGTAACAAAAGCTCCCTGTTATCTGACAGCGGGAAGCGTTGAGTGACTGACAGCTAATATGAACCAATACAGCTGCAGGGTAGAGCGATTCAGCAAGTTTTTAGAGAAAATCAAATCAGATTACACTACAACCATTATATTCAGACACACAAATGCTCCCAAATATATTATGAGGGCGCATAGATTACATTTCGGGCGCTCATGCGACCAAAATGGTTGCAATTTCGAGCCCTGTAGTATAAGGACATGTATTCAGACCACAACTGAACGTTTGAAGAAAATTGAATGCCTTATTATTTAGAATTAGCTATTATAGATGTAAATGCAGCCGTTCAAGGCACATAATTGATTTATTACGGTATTGACGGTATTAGAAAATCCATGTCGTGGCGCAATGTCACACCGGTGATGACTATGACACCGGTGTACCACCCACCCCTAATATATATATATAGTTTACTGTAGTAAAGGCTGAAGTATACTATGGTAATTACTATTAGTTCATGATAGTTACTAATAATACTACATTATGTAGTGTAGTTTATTAATGAAGAGCTGTAAATATATATAATATAGTGCTTATTCCTAAAATTTCCCTTTGCTATAAGTTACTAAAGTATTTTAAATGTGTAACATCTGGTTTTATTGGATTTTTTGTTTTTGCTGTTATAAACTATAATTTGTTTTTGTTTAGTCCAGCATATTATTTACTGTAAATAATTGAACTGAACAATTTTTTGTTATAAGGTCTGGTTTTGTAGTGGCTGTACTTTAAAATTAAATTAATATAATTTTAATTCAAGTTTGCTATAAATGCTTGAAAATGATTTAAACTTAAAAGTAATCAAAAAGTTATCAGATGTAATCAGTTTCTTTTACTTTTATGAAGTAATTGAAAAGTACACTACTTATTACATTTTAAATATGGTGATTTGTAATCTGTAATCTATTACATTTCCAAAGTAACCTCCCAAACACTGTTGTTTTGTCAGTTTTTTTATTAATTTAGATTTATACATGGTGAATAAATGATCTTTCAATTTCTGTATGGTTTGTTAGCATAGGAGTATGGTTAGGTTAGAGTTTGAATTTTGGTTGAATGGTTTAAGATGTAAGTAAGATCATGTTGGAGAGAGTCTGTCCTGGTTTAAGCTGCATTTTTTCCTGTGCTGTTGTCTGAACTGATGGAAATGTGAAAAGTGAAATGTTGAAAAGTTCAGATAGGTTTTACTCAATTATGCTATTCCTTCTGGAAAGAACTTCAGTGGTGATGGTTTTTATTTTCAGCATGATAACGATCCGCAAAATGCAGTGAAATCCTATTTGGAGAAAAAACAGCTGATGAAATGCTGACCGTCATGAAATCGCCTGCACAGTGTCCAGACCTGAATATTGTAAAGGCTGTATGAGATCTCCTGGACAGAAAAGAAAGATAAACCTAAAGATATGATGCTCTAAAGTAGAACTCTGGAAAGTGCTAAAAGAAGCCTGATATTACACAGCACATTATTTCAGAAAATGTCAGGACAATTAGAACAAAACAGTTCAAGCTGTGCTTGGTGTCAAGGAAAGAAAAAATAAACAAGGACTCTTGAAAAGGAAAGGTTGTGCTGTTGTTGTTTTCTGAACATGTTTCTAATATTTTCTGATTGTTTTTAATAAAGAGACTGATTGATTATATATTGTGCAAAAGTCTTAAGCCAGTGCTGAATGTAAAGTAGAGGTGCTACGATCAGGATTTTTGGGCTGATTACCAATCACTACCATGTTGGACTATATATTAAAGTATTTAAAAAAAGATAGTCACATTTGTCTCTGTGCACTATTAAGAAATA
The DNA here is from genome assembly GCF_903798145.1 of Danio aesculapii. Taxonomy (NCBI): domain Eukaryota; kingdom Metazoa; phylum Chordata; class Actinopteri; order Cypriniformes; family Danionidae; genus Danio; species Danio aesculapii. The sequence goes on from NC_079439.1 coordinate 7,926,928, forward strand.
TTGCTGCCTTAATTCTTTTAGTTGAATCAAATGAACTTTTCTAGTCATTTTAACTTGCATCAAAAAGACTAAAAAATATTAAGTGATTTGTATAACTTACAGAACTTTGTTGAACCCTGATAACCTCATTAAAGTAAGTTAAAACAGCGTAAAAATGCTTGTTGTCTAGACTTGTCATTACATTTTTTGCAGTGTGAATATTTTTTTTCCAACAAAACAACACAAGAATATTTGTTGCAAATTTTAAGAAAATTCAAAACAACAAAATCAGTGATTTTCTGCCTCAAAAATCAGACAAATGTCCCACAAAATGCTGGAAAATCTGTTTCTTTGTTGGATTCAATCATAAATAAGAAAATAGTGTTTGTTTTGCTTATTTTAAACATTTTCAAAAATATTTTTCAGGTTGAATAATTTAAATTGAACAAACAGTGATATGTGTCAGTAGGGCTGGGCGGTTAATCGAAAAGTATTCGAAATCGACATTCAGAACATTCTAGAATCAATCTAAATTTTCCAGGTCAATTTTTTTTTTTATAACTTTCCCTACCACATGTGGAGCTACGTGATTCCGCTCTGTTAAAACTTTTATTTTAAGGCTGATTTATACTTCTACTGCCACTTTGCAGCCACATCTGGTGTCTGGTCAAGTAGGATGATGGACCTATTCTTGATCCTTTGTACTACATTGACCATGATTGGAAGCTGTGCCAGAGATGCCTCGAGACAGCTTATTTTCCATTACGTTAAAATTATTTACATTACAATATTTGTTTACAGAAGATGCACGAAATGCACTGTTTAAAATATTATTTACAGAATATACAAGAGTAATTTTTTTTTAGAAAATATACTGCTCATTTTCTACTTTAAATATGAAAAACATTGAAAAATATTGATTTTGTTTCCAAAAGTGAAGTGCAAGTTATTTTTACTTTTTTGTTGGTTTTAGGCAATGTGTGTTTTAATTTAAATGTTTAATAAATGATCATAGATAGTAGGTAGTGAGTGTTTGCTTTATTTATTTTAAAATCAAATAATGCACCCTTCATTCAAAAAATCTCTCACTTGTAATATGTGAGCATATTTACTGTGCAAAGCTTGTCAGTGAACTATGAGGGCAAAAACATAAAATAAATAAACTAAATAATCGTTCATTAATTGTAATCGAGTTAAAATGTTCAATTAATTGAGTTTTTGATTTTAGGCCAAATTGCCCAGCTCCATTAGTCAGTTTTTCCATGTAAATAAAGAATGAATCTGATTATAGAAAATAAAAAAATTAGATATCTAAATCAAGAAGCATTTTCCTAAACAAGGCTCATTATGGATATGTACCCCTGTATATGTTTCTGGAGAGCACCAAATACGTCCCAGGAGCTATGTTTTTTTTGCTGTATTTGTTTTCGCGAATCCACCAGAGGGCGCTGTGTACGCTTTTTGAAATGTCAAATATCTCTTGCGAGTGCAATTCGTGCCTGCTGTTTTCATGTAAATCCACCAGAGGCCGCTGTCCACTGACTGACTGACCGATTTCTCCAACCACCCCCTTCTCTAAATCGAAAAAGAAAAGCCGTCAAAACTACCTGATTTTTACCACATTTTCAGATTTGACCACATTCTCCCCCTTTTATTTACTTGTTTATTTAATTTTTTACTTTTATTTTTGTTTTACCTGCTTTCTGGAATCGTTCTTCGCCAGACTCAAACCCCATCATCACGGTCAACTCCGCTCTGCGTCTTAAGTCCGCTGCATACACGGCGAGCCACTGGGCTAACTGTTAAGTTAAAAAGCAGTCCACACGGAGGTAAGCAGCAGTCAGCCGGTAGCGCTAAAAGAAACAGAAGCCGGTGGCGGCGTCATGCCCCCCCCATTACATTCGTTTTAAAGACAAAATATGCAAACATACATTAATCCTGCTACTACTATCTTGCATGCTTCGCGCTCTCCAGAAATGTATACAGGTGTAAGTATTCACAAGAAGCCAGTGTTCCACGAAATAAGTTTTTCCTCAGAACAAGCAATATAATCTGCCAATGGGGTTAAACAAAACTATATTGGCAGATTATTTTGCTTGTTTTAAGGAAAACCACTTCTTTTTGGCATATTATTTCTTCTAGAAATAATCTAGAAATCTAGAAAATGCTTCATGATTTAGGATTTTTTAGAAAAAAAAAGACAAAATAATCAAATTAAGAAAAGCAGTTTTTGCAGTGTAGACCTTTTGTCTGACTGTTCAAAAACATCAAATCAGACTATCTTGATTATTTAGCTTGTTTTAAGGAAAAACGTTCATTTTGGCATATTATTTCTTAAAACAAGACAACAGGCTCTATTTTAACGATCTAGGCGCAAAGTCTGAAGCGCAGGGCGCAAAAGCATTTAGGGCGTGTCCGAATCCACATTTGCTATTTTAAGGACAGAAAAATAGGCTCTGTGCCTTGGCGCATGGTCTAACAGGGTTGTGCTTATTCTTTTAATGAGTTATGGGTGTGTTTTGAGAATAAACCAATCAGAGTCTCATCTCCCATTCCCTTTAAGAGTCAGTTGCGTCGCACCATGGCACATTTGCTATTTACATGATGGACTTTAAGTGAAAAAACTGAACGCTTCACTAGTGAGAAAACGGTTAAACAGCATCTGCCGCGCAAGAATGAGAGATGAGCCTCCTCCATTCAGCCTCTTTACTTTCACTTTCTCGCTTTCGTGGAGAAGAAAACAGTGTTGTACGCGCAGACATCCATTAGCCTACATAATTAATTTTGTTTAAGCGCAAAGATTTGTTTCAAAACTATTTCTAAAAATTTATTTTAATTTCCAGAATTCATTATTATTGTTCATTTAAACAAATAAATGAACATTAATAATAAATTGTGGTCAAAACATATATCCAAATACACATGCTATGCCCCATATGGTCCAAAACCTGACAGGTGGACAAATCTAAACAAATCTTGTTTTTATTAAAACAAATATAAATATGCATATAATATTTAATACAGCTAATAATAATAACATTATACAAAAGCAGATTGTCATGAATAAACTTAAAAAAGCCCCTCGAGATGAAAAAGGCATGGAGGTTTTTATATTTATATAGAAAATAATATTTTTTGTAAAATTTTAATACTATTTCATTTGTAAAGATATTTGCGTATTGCTGTACATCCTCTGTGTATTAAGCAATCTGTAAGTGAGACGCAAAACTAACGCACTCTGCGCTGGACTTGCTTTCAACTGGTCTTTTTCACAGTCTATTTTAGTTCCTCAAAATAGCAACATGCCAACAATGTGCCTTAACACACCTCTTTTCTAGACCCACACACCCATGAGTTCACAAAGTGGTGCAAATGAATTTGCTATTTAAACAACATGGCGGAAAATGGGAAAATTAAGGTTGCATTGGGCTGAATATAGCAACACCTCGGGGCAAACAGGTCTTGTGCCTTATTGCGTCGAGTGTATGATAGGGCCCAATACGTTTTGCGTGTCTAGAAAACGCTTCTTGATTTAAGAATTTTTAGATATTTGGACTAGAAGCAAGATAAAAAATCAGGTAAGAAAAGCTGTTTTTGCAGTGTAGACCTTTTGTCTAACTGTCCACAACGCATACATTATTTTACATGTGGAGCTATATTAAACAGCACTCAAAGTATCGGATAAAAATCATTTATTTAGCTTCATGAAAATGTCCTAGAAAAGTCAAAAGAGCAAATATGTAATCTAATAAACTTCATTTGTGCTAAAATACACAAACGCCATGCATGCTAGCTTTGCTATGGGAGGCAGAATGAGTCAAAGGAACTAATTGAAAATGAGATGTACTGTATGCATGGATGAATTGTGCACTACAAGATCTATAATGTGCTTTTTGAAAACAGACTGAGGGAATTTTCATTTCATGCTGATTTAAAAAGGAAACAACAACAAAAAAAAGCTCTTTTGTAAGCAGAGGATTGTGAGCTGGAAAGGGTTTTTTTGGCAGGTTGACCACGGTCAAGTGGGAGAAGAGCTTTCATGAAATTCATTAAAAAGTTTCCAGCTTGTAATTATAAGTTTGACGAAGACATGAATGGGGGGCTTTTTTACTAGCTGGAAACTCATAATTACGGTAATTTTGACATGGTGTGAATGCATCATTACAGTCCTCGCGACTGCTTTTTCTTTTTCTTTTCAGCACCTTCAAGCAATTAATTGAACAAAAACAGCTTGTACAAACTACAAATGTTGTTTTACAGATAATTTTAGCCCTAGGTGTCTTTTTTCCTTTTTTAAAGGTGCAGTATTTAAGTTTTTGACTTTTCTAAAGCATAAAAATACCATATGTTTGCAGATATTTAAGAAGATGTTGAGTGAACATTCTTGCTTATCTGAAAAACAATGCATAAGTCAGATATTCTGCTTTGAAAATGTGTTACATGCCGGAACGTCTGTCTTTGTTTTGGTTCCTTTAACCCACCCAATGCAGTTTAGCTAATTATACTTCAGCACCCCGGCTTGCCTTGTTGGAAAACAGTGTATTTCATTCATGCAGTCGGGAAAGCTCTCAAAGAGTGCGTCCGTGACCAAAATGCGACCTCCGGTGGACAGTAGCGGACTCCGAAATGAAACGCAGATTCAGAGTTCCACATTCGGTGGTTATTAACTAGCAACTAATATAAATACAGGGAAAAATATGAAAAAAAATATGAAAAGTTGATAAATCAATGATGAGAAAATTAAGGCCCTTTAAAAGTATTAAAAATCACTTTTTTTTTTTTTACTTTTTATTTCAATATTTTTTTTTTTACAGAACATTCCCCTTCCCCAACAATTTAACCCCTTACACATGAGGTAATACATAAAATAAATAAATAAAAAGCAATAATGAAATTATAATAAAAAAATAAAATAATAATAATAAATAAAAAATTTAAATAGTAAAAAAATAACCATAAAATAAATAAATAAAGAATAAATAAATTAAAGGTATTGCCATCATAATTACTTTATGGGGGATACATTTACATTTACATTTAGTCATTTAGCAGACGCTTTTATCCAAAGCGACTTAAAAATGAGGACAAGAAAGCAATTTACACAACTATAAGAGCAGCAGTGAACAAGTGCTATAGACAAGTTTCAGGTGTGTAAAAGTCTAAGAAGTAAAGCTTTAGTGTTTTTTTTTGAGAGAGAGTACAGTTAGTGGTATAGCCAGTGATGCAGTTACAGATTAGGAAGGAAAGTGGAGACTAAATAGTTGAGTTTTTAGTCGTTTCTTGAAGACAGCAAGTGACTCTGCTGTTCTGATGTAGTTAGGGAGTTCATTCCACCAACTGGGCAGATTGAATGTGAGAGTTCGGGAAAGTGATTTCTTCCCTCTTAGGGATGGAACAACGAGGCGACGTTCATTCACAGAACACAAGTTTCTGGAGGGCACATAAATCTGCAGAAGTGAGAGCAGATAAGAATGAGCAAAGCCAGAGGTCACTTTGTAACCAAACATCAGAGCTTTGAATTTGATGCGAGCAGCAACTGGCAGCCAGTGCAAACGGGTGAGTAGTGGAGTGACATGTGCTCTTTTGGGTTCATCAAAGACCACTCGTGCTGCTGCGTTCTGAAGCAGCTGAAGAGGTTTGATAGAATTAGCTGGAAGCCCGGCTAGTAGAGAGTTGCAATAATCCAGTTTGGAGAGAACAAGAGCTTGAACAATGAGTTGAGCTGTATGTTCAGATAGGAAGGGTCGGACCTTTCTGATGTTATAGAGTGCGAATCTGACCATACATACACTTGTACATCAAGTTACATTGTGTTCCATTGTAGTTACATCAAATTACGGTGACAGTAGGTTGAGCAACTTCTAAATATATCATAATCCTTTCCACCTCTTCAGAAAAATATCAGTCTTCATTTGTAGACATGCAGTCATTTTTTCCATTATATAGACCTGTTTAAGTCTCTGAATCCACTGATCCACCTTTGGAGATTTTTTTTTTCCATCCAGTGTACTGTTATCATTTTTTTGCAACCAGTAATAATATCCTTAGGATAAATCTTGTCTTCATTAAACATTTCTTTGGACAGTGCGCCCAGTAAGCACATAACTAAATCGAGGGGTATTTCTATATCTAGCATCTTATTTATTTATTTTTTTTAACATTTTTCCAAAATTCTTGAATCTTAGGACAGTCCCAAAAAATGTGGGTATGATCTCCAACTTTACCACATTTTCTCCAACACAAAGCTACAGATGGTCCTTTTACATATGTAGATATTACAAAAGGAGTGTTAAAGTACCTCATTTTTACTTTCCTATTAAATTCTTTCCACAATTGACTATTAATTCCCTTATGACATCCTTCACATAACTCAGTCCAGACCTCATCCTCAATTACGGCATTTAGTTCTAGTTCCCGTTTTACTTTAACGTGATCTGTATAAAAATCACATTTTTATGAGGTCTTAAATTTAGTTTTGTTTCAGCGTTGTCCAAAGTGTTTGACTCCAAAAAAGCATAAATCTATTTATTTTCCTCCTCATATCAACAACGGTGTGAAGTTTAAACGATGTTTATATGTTTAAAAGTTAAGATTGCAAATATTTATTTTTTTATTCGACAGTTTCACTTGTGTATCTTTATATGAATAGAAATGAATAAAGTGATTTATTTTCTTTTTTCCTGTTTAGAATATAACTGAGCCTTAAATTGTCATTTATAAGTCATTTATGCAGCATAAATAGTCCTCGCTTTAGATTAGGTCACAAAACTGCATGAAGTTGAGTTAATAAAGCATTTTTTAACATACAAATTAACTCTTACTATTGTATGGAGAGAGATTAGACTCAATAATAATTCACGCAAAAGACACGATGTACACATGCGTAGCCAAATTCACGTACGTAAAATATTTATTTATACTTACAAAACAATTCACATGCACAAAATAAAAATACATTTTCATAAAATATGTTTCACAAATGCAAAACACCATTTGCAAATATATAAGAGTGTACAAAAAGTTTTGAATGTTTAAAATTCACGAGTTCATCCTGAATGAGTGTGCAAATCCTCTCTCACGTACGACTCACCCTGAATACCAGTGTGTGCATTTTTGAGACTTTCCTGTCAGCACACACCTCTCACGTGAGTCACTCGTGCCCTGTAGCCAATAAGATGCGAGCTTACTGTTCAACCAATCACAACTCCCTGAGAAAGCAGGAATGACCGAAGCGCTTCACTGTGCGCACCATTTGCGCAGTCTGACTTAATTAACGGAGATGATCCTCTAAGAAGAATAGACTTAACACTTAACACTTTTCTATTGAGTTACTGAAAATACACTCAGATTCTACTATAAAAAGCGTATACACAAACTAGTAGGAAACAGTATTGGCTTACAGGAGTATCCGCCATGTTGGTTAGAGGAACAGACTGCGCAAAAGGAGCGCAGAGTGGTTGACATCGAGTACAGCTCTCATCTGATTGGCTAAGAGGTACGAGTTGCCTGTTTCTGGCAGGAAAGTCTCAAAATGCACACACTGGTATTCAGGGTGAGTCGTACGTGAGAGAGGATTTGCACATTCTCATTCAGGATGAACTCGTGAATTTTAAACATTGAAAACTTTTTGTACACTCTTATATATTTGCAAATGGTGTTTTGCATTTGTGAAACGTATTTTATGAAAATGTATTTTTATTTTGTGCATGTGAATTGTTTTTGTAAGTATAAATAAATATTTTACGTACGTGAATTTGGCTACGCATGTGTACATCGTGTCTTTTGCGTGAATTATTATTGAGTCTAATCTCTCTCCATACTATTGCGACTTCCTGATTTGTCCTTAAGTCGCTAGAGAGGCGGTGAGGATCCTTTGAGTTTGTGACGCGCTGATGGCTGAGACAGACACGCTGAGCCCAAGATGTTATTAGCAAAACTTTATATATAGTTGAAACATGACAAACAAAACAGCAATTTGTGGGTTAAATACCTGATGTGTATGGAGCTGATTAATAGATTGTAGTGATATAGGGTTGTTGCGTGTGCCGTGCCGTTGCTGTGTGTGCTGTGGCGGTCAACAAAAAATACAGCTACCCCACTCTCATTCTCTCCTCCTAACACCTTGTGATTGTGCATGCGCTTTATTTGCTCTAGCATGTGTCAGGTATAGGCCCTCATGACTAAAAACATAAAACGTCACTGTGAAACCCAAACTAATCAGTATACAAATAAACATTATAATTAAATGAAAAGTAATATGGCTCCTATAATTAGTATATGACTTGTAACGTGTTTAAGTTGTTAAGATATTAAAGAGGATGAAACGTAACAATCAGTGAGTCTACTGATGCTGGATGAATGAGAACACAACAACCGCTTGTTAAGTGAAACAAATTAAGTATTTAATATTCAGTGAATGTCAGACAATGAATAGAGAATGTATTATAAATGTAATTTTAAATAATCGAATTAAAGGAAATAGGAGTGTTGCCAAAACAAAGAAATAAATATAACAAAACGATCTAACTAAACCCCAACCCACTAAACTGACTAACCAAAGAAAAATGCAGAAACAAAACCGTAATCTTCAGCACGTAGCTTAACTAAACTTCATAACCTCAAAACAAAATTACACATGTGGCAACGCCTCCTTAAACGAACTAACAAATAAATATTCTAAACTGCTCACATTACTAGAGTTCTCGTAAAGTACACACTGTTAGCCATTAGCAAAACACAATCTCATATAATCCAATTCTCACAAAGATCGTTCAACTTCTCAGTAGATAATAAACTGAGCTGCACAAGCATATCTAATAAAGCAGTTTCTTGATAAAGAGAAAACAGCTTGACAGCTCCTTTGACCAATGGTTGCACACCTAGAACCAGCACATGACACACAGCAGAAAAGAGAGAAGAGCACGCAAAACAGAACAAACAAAACATACGTGAAACGTAACAGACTGAATAATAAGATATATAAATAGTCATTTGAACAGTTTATTAATCATTTACTTATGCATTCTGAAAACCACCAACTATGTGTAAATCACTGGTTTGTAAATAATACAATACTTAATTTAGTAATGAAAAATGAATCCTTAAAGTATGAAAATTCAACGCTTAAGCACATTATATATGTACTAATAAGTCAAAAATAGAGCACTTGTAGCTGCAGTTACAAACTGCTAACTAACATCTAGTAATGTGGAGTTAATGCTTAACAACTATTGAAATAACTAGATGCTAATGCTAAATAAATGGTTCATAATGTATAGTTATTAGAAAGTGTTACCCATTTTACTTGGATACTTTCACAGATTTTTTTAAAAATAAAATATCGAGTATAATAAAAAATACTTTTATGCTGCAAAAATGGTTTCTCCTTGTGTTTCTCATCCAAATTTCGCTGAACTTTTATTAATAACTGGCATTAAGACATCTGCCGACACTGTGGTGAAAACCTCAGAAGCATGCCATGGTTAACCCTGAGTAAATACCTTAAACCTGTGTGTTACATTTTACCCTGCTTTACTTTGTGCCTAGTGCTCCTCTACTTACTTTTTAAAGTAATCACAAAGCAGAGTTCCACACAATTCATTCACATTGTCCCAACACAAATCAATTAAGTTAATCCAGAAAAACAAACGAAAAGCGCTCAGGGGTAACTCAAATGATTTTAAAATTATTTAACCGACATAGTCGACATAGTTAATGATGATAGTTGACTATGTCGGTTAAATTATTTGAGTGTTGTAGAGATGTTTGAATGAGTCATGTGACCATAGTACTCAAAAGAGACTCTAAACCAGCAGTCACCAAACTTGTTCCTGGAGGGCCGGTGTCCTGCAGATTTTTAGCTCCAACCCTAATCAAGCACACCTGAACAAGCTAATCAAGGTCTTACTAGGTATACTTGAAACATCCAGGCTGGAGCTAAATCCTGCAGGGACACCGGCCCTCCAGGACCGAGATTGGTGACCCCTGCTCTAAACGCACCTGATCACTGTTACCCTGATGAAGACAGATCTCTGCCGAAACGCGTAGGTTTCTTTTAAGATTAAGTCTTGTGAATAAAGGCTTTTTAAATTTTTCACAATTTCCGAGTGCCTTGGACTAATTCCTGTCAATTAAGTTAATATTGACAAATTTAAGTGTAGTGGACATAAAACAATTAAGTTGTCCCAAACAAATCTTAAGAATTGTGTTGTTTCAGCTCTGTGTTTTTAGCACATATTTTTTTGAGTGACGATGTGTTCACTTTTCGATCGATTAACAATTTTCCAAGATCTCAGATGATTTTTTTTTTTTGTAGCTGTATGTTATTAAAGCGTAGGTAAAATTACGGTTGACCTCTCGAGCTGGACAATTGAGATTTTTCAGAAAGTTAAGTGCCTCCTTTCACTCACCTATTGTTTAAAAAAGCAGCAGAAACTGACTTTTTCAAAGAGTCAAGCCGTAATTTGTACCCTATTTATGGAAAGTGCTTTCACCACTTTTCTTTGCTGCGTTTCCTTCAGCGCTCTCCATTGTGCTTATTATTCCTCATAACACCAGGTCCAGCTGTGATAAATTGCTGTATGGCGTGTTGAAAATGTGTTTTAGCAGTGATTCATGCACTTCAGATGCTCACAGAACTGAAGCAGACATCAGTCATGTTTGACACCGTGTTATTTTCACTTATATAAATTGTAATACATTGAAATGAATTTAAATTTCACTTTAATCCCCAGCTTCATTGAATATTCGTTTTTTTGGTATTAAAATATTTTGATTATTTTTTAGAACACTGAAGATTTAAACTAAACTTAAATAATAATAATAATAAAATGTATAACAATAATAATACTATTAATAATATTACTATTATTCCTATTAATAATAATAATAATAATAATAAAAAATAATAATAATAAAATATTAATAATAATATTAATAATAATAATAATAACAATAATAATACTACTAATAATAATACTATTATTATTATTAATAATAATAATAATATTAATAATAATAATAATAATAATACCAATAATAATAATAATAATAATACTAATAATAATAATAACAATAATAATACTACTACTACTACTACTACTACTACTACTAATAATAATAATAATAATAATAATAATAATAATAATAATAATAATAATTATAACAATAATAATAATATTAATAATAGAACTGTTGTTAATAATAATAAAATTAATAATAATAATAATAATAATAATAATAATAATAATAATAATAATATTTATAACAATAATAATAATATTTATAACAATAATAATACTATTATTATTATTATTATTATTATTATTATTAATAATAATAATAATAATAATAATAATAATATAAATATTAATAATAATACTACCAATAATAATAATAATAACAATAATAATAATATTAATAATAATACTATTATTATTATTATTATTAATAATAATAATAATAATAATAATAATAATAATAATAATACTATTAATAATAATACTATTAATAATAATAATAATAATAATAATAATAATAATAAGTATTATTATTATTATTATAACAATAATAATACTATTAATAATACTATTAATAATAATAATAATAATAATAATAATAATAATAATAATAATAATAATAATAATAATAATAATATTAATAATAATAATAATAATAATTCCTTACATTTATATAGCACCTTTCTAGACACTCAAAGCGCTTTACACATTGAGGGGAATCTCCTCATCACGCACCAGTGTGCAGCATCCACCTAGATGATGCGATGGCAGCCATTTTGCGCCAGGCCACACACCAGCTGATAGGTGGAGAGGAGACAGGGTGATTATGATATGGGGATGGTTTGGAGGCCAGTGGGCAAATTTGGCCAGAGTTAAACCTACTCTTTTTTTGAAGGACATACTGGGATTTTTTACAACCACAGGGAGTCAGGATCTCAGTTTAACGACGCTCATTGAGCAGTATAGAGCGCCCATCAATATGCTCAATGTACTGGGATTAGACCACACACCACCCCCTGCTGGCCTCAATAACACCACTTCTAGCTGAAACTTAGCTTTTCCCATGTGGTCTCCCATCCAGGTACTGACCAAGTGCAGTCCTGCTTTAGCTTTAGTGGGTGACAATGTGGGAGTTGCAGAGAGCTAGCTGCAAGCTAAAGGTTACCTGGGTAGATCAATAAAAATTATCAAAGATAAAGCACAATAAATACAGTTATATTCAACAACAAAAAACCACAGATGTGCCACTGTGATTGTGCATTACTTCTCGAGTTATCCTGCAATTTGTCACATGCAGTGCTGCGGCAGCAAAGCCCACCTTTTCATAAAAAAAAAAAAAAAAAACATTTGTGGTTTATGCTATATCCACCAGGGGGTGCAAGGAACAACCGATTTTCCTTTTCCGGGCCAGTGGGAGTGAACGCCCCGCAAATCAAACAACCTGCCCTGGGGTGCATTTCCAAAAATCATTGTTAGCCAACTAAGGTCGCAAGGTCTATCATTATAAACATAGTTCGTAGATTTGGTGCTTCTAAATAGTTCCAAATTCATTGTCACAATGAACATTCGCAAATTGCATCGCAAACTTATATGTTTGCAACTATTTCTCTATAGCTGCAGTTAGAAGCATGGCTCCTGGTTGTCTATACCCTATTAGTTTCAAACATTCCAACGTTTTAAAATTGGAATGACTTTAAAAAGTTAGTCATCTTTCCTACATGTAATTTGCTACAAAGTATTTTTCTACAGTTCAGTTTTAGCAACCTTTTATAATAAATAAAAATAAAGTTTCATTTACATCTCTGTGCCAGTTACTTTAAATCTTACAATTGTTTTATTTACGTTAGTTTGACGTAGTAAAATAAATCAAGCTAAAATTATGACAAAAACAACAAATTATATTGTCCAAATTAATAATAATTAATAATAAAACTTTAAAAAATAAAAAATTATTTAAAAAAAAGAAAAGAAACAAACACCAAATACATATGAAATGGAGAAAAGCATGTAAAAAGAAATTGTCAATATAAAAGGGTTTTATTTTAGCTTCTAATGAAATAGTTAAATAAAAAAATATATGTAAATGCATGCAAATTTGTAAATGCATCTATGGTTTCTGTCTAGCTACACATAGTTGAAGTGTTTTCTTTTCCTTTATACTGTGTACTAATGTATTCACAACCAAAATAAACAAATAAAATGTTTTTTTAATAAATAGTAATTTCCATTTTACAAATTTTGAACATCTGTTCCAATTACTTTAAACCTAACAATTGTTTTATTTTGTTTAATTTGATGTAGTAAAATAAATCAAGTTAATATTATAACAAAAAAAATAATTATAATGTCAAAATTAATAACAATTGGTTTATGGTTTCATTTCCATTTTGAAAAAAAAATCTCTGTGCCAATTATGTTAAGGAAAAACTATTTTTATAATTTTTTTTGTAAGAATATTTTGACTGTAAAACATTTTTTGTATATTTTTAAAAGTTATTGGAGGGCCAATTTATTCATAAAATTATTTAAGGGAAATATTGTCAAGGTGTCATCGGGAAGAACTGTAGAATATTTATCATTGATTAATTTGAATTATCAGTATTGCTGTAATTTGTGATTTTATTTTTGTATAATGCTAGTTTAAGAACTGTTATGATTGTAAATTATGTATTAAATATGTATGAATAGTGTTGCCCTGAATATAGCCAATGCTGATATGGCCTTTAAACATACATACACACTGTACATACATGTGTACACACACGCACACACACACAAATAAATAAATAGGAACTAAAGAATAACTATGTATAATATTTTTAAAACATTATTGTTTATTAAGTGGCCGCTTGGTGGCTCAGTGGTTAGCACTATCGCCTCAAAGCAAGAAGGTTGCTGGTTCGAATTTCTGTGCGTATTAATCTTGTGTTGGCCTGGGTTTCCGCCAGGTGCACCGGTTAACCCCACAGCCCAAAGACATGCCCTATAGGTCACAATCCCACTACTGGGTTGTGGCTGGAAAGGCATCCGCTGTGTAAAACAAATGCCAGAATAGTTGGTGGTTCATTCTGCTGTGGCAACCTCTGAAATGGAGACTAAGCCATAGGAAAATGAATGATGTTATTAATTACTTAATGTGTGTTTTTTTTTTTGTTTGTTTGTTTTTAAAGAGGGAAAGTTTGGAATATGTGTGAGCAGTTGTGTAAGAAAACTGTAATGACACTTTGTACGTCTTCCCTTGCTAATTAATCCACACACACACACACACACACACACATAGAAAAATAACTCATAGAGTGCCTGTCATTTTGACTGAGAGCATCCTTCAAGCTTTTCTAAAGTCTCTCACACACAAAAACACACACGCAAAACAACATCACGGTGTCAGAATCTCTGGCCTCCTGCTGATCATCACTTCGACAGCAGCGCTGGAGGTGTGTGTGCGTGTGTTTAGTGTCTGTCACACATATCAATTACTCCAGCATCTGTAAAACACTCCGAGTCAAGCACGTCTCAATGTTTAATAGCTTGTCATCATTTTGAAAGATAGAAAATGGTCTGTTTTTGCATCTGAAGTGCCGAGCCGCACTCATTCTTGACCTAGATTCCCAGAGCATGAAATCTGTTGTGCTCCAAAAGTTTTGTTTTTTGCCATTGTGAGTTTGTGGGTGAAGCCGTCAGTGCTGGTAATGTTTCGGTTTTCATCCTCCAGATGGAGGATTTTTGTCGTGCGAGAGCTTTGGTGAATATTATGCTGCTGTGAAGGCGTCAGACCAGTTCTGCCTCTGTAGAAACACAGTCTGATGTTTGTGATTTATTTTCTTTGAAGCTTTATTATGTTCTGTGCTCCATTCTGCGTTCATGAACAGCCTCAGTTAATATCTCTTAAAGAGGACGTGCTATGCCCCTTTTTACAAGATGTGAAATAAATCTCTGATGTCCCTAGAGGGTGTATGTGAAGTTTTATCTCAAAATACCACACAGATAATGTTTTATAACTCTTTGAAACTGACCGTTTTAGGCTTTGATCCTAATTGTGCTGTTTTGGTGACTGTCGCTTTAAATTCAAATGAGATTGTGTTGTTTTTAAAAGAGGGTGGAGCTACAAATGCCTGTGTGGCAGATTCAAAAACAAGACTCGTCCTATGCTCATGAGGTAGAGATGGTCGCTAATGGTGTTTCTGCAGACTGTTTTTATCAAGTGTGAATATAAACTAGGGCTGCACGATTTTTTTCAATTAATTGTGATGTTGATTCGACCCCCTAAACCAGGCGTGTCAAACTCATTTTAACTCAGGGGCCACAGGGAGGAAAACTGTTCCCAAGTGGGCTGCACCGATAAAATTGTGGTGTATATATAACTCAAAAACAACAACTTCAGACTGTTTTCTTTGTTTTAGTATGATCTACGTAAAACATAAAGCTGGAGCCTGAGGACAACACGATCTCACGGCAATTCGTAACATAAAGTGGCTAATTGATATGAATTCCTACGATGTCATCCGTACAATTTAGTATGATTTGCTCATCCGCCAATGACGGCTGGGTTCAGGGCGGGGTGTTGGGTGCCACGCCTCCTTTTTTATATTGTACATTTTCGAATGACTGAACTCTAAAAGAGGGCGGAGTTACAAATGCCTGCATGTCAGCATAGTGGCAGATTCAAAAACAAGAGTCATCCTATGCTCATGAGGTAGAGATGGTCGCTAATGGTGTTTCTGCAGACTGATTTTATCAAGTGTGATTATAAACTAGGGCTGCATGATTTTTTTCAAATAATTGTGATGTTGATTCGACCCCCTAGACCAGGGGTGTCAAACTCATTTTAACTCAGGGGCCACATGGAGGAAAAATATTCCCAAGTGGGCCGCAGTGATAAAATCGTGGTGTATATAACTCAAAAACAACAACTTCAGGTTGTTTTCTTTGCTTTAATATGATCAACATAAAACATGAAGCTGGAGCCTGAGGACAACACGATCTCACGGCAATTCGTAACATATAGTGGCTAATTGATATGAATTCCTACGATGTCATCCGCACAATTTAGTATGATTTGCTTATCCACCAATGACGGCTGAGTTCAGGGGTGTGTGTTGGGTGCCACGCCTCCTTTTTAATATCGTACATTTTCGAATGACTGAACTCTAAAAGCGGCAGAGTTACAAATGCCTGTGTGTCAGCATAGTGGCAGATTCAAAAACAAGACTCGTCCTATGCTCATGAGGGAGAGATGGTCACTAATGGTGTTTCTGCAGACTGTTTTTATCAAGTGTGATTATAAACTAGGGCTGCACAATTTTTTTCAATTAATTGTGATCTTGATTCGACCCCTTAGACCAGGGGTGTCAAACTCATTAAAACTATTCCCAAGTCGGCCGCACCGATAAAATCGTGGTGTATATATAACTCAAAAACCACAACTTCAGGTTGTTTTCTTTGTTTTAATATGATCAACATAAAACATAAAGCTGGAGCCTGAGGACAACACGATCTCACAGCAATTTGTAACTTCTTGATTTAGTGGCTAATTGATATGAATTCCGATGATGTCATCTGCACAATTTAGTATGATTTGCTTATCCACCAATGACGGCTGAGTTCAGGGGTGTGTGTTGGGTGCCACGCCTCCTTTTTTTATATCGTACATTTTTGTACATCACCGATAAAATCGTGGTGTATATAACTCAAAAACAACAACTTCAGGTTGTTTTTTTGTTTTAATATGATAAACATAAAACAAAGCTGGAGCCTGAGGACAACACGACCTCACAGCAATTCGTAACTTCTTGATTTAGTGGCTAATTGATATGAATTCCTACGATGTCATCCGCACAATTTAGTATGATTTGCTTATCCACCAATGACGGCTAGGTTCAGGGGGGGGGGGGTTGTGTGCCACGCCTCCTTTTTTGTATCGTATGTTTTCGTACGACTGAACTCTAAACTAAACTGACAAAACGTAAAATAACTACGATTTCTTGTGAGGACACCTCAGTGTGGTATGGGAGGGCATAGATGTGGTCTTTCTATCTGAGAAGGCTGTCAAACTGATGCTGATTCAGGCTTCTGGAATGGATGAAATTAACAGTTTGCAATTGCGCCCTCCGGTGGACACTATTGGAACAGCAGTTTCTATTATTGTAATTTTGCAGCTCATTTTTATACTTTACAGAGTCATCTTGCGGGCCAGATTAAACATTTGACACCCCCGCCCAAGACGATCTTAATCCAGCATCTTTACGATTCTGCCAATCATATTTTCAAATTCAGGAGAAAAGCATGGCAGTCACACAGGGGCGTAGCGGACATTTTAAAAGTGTGGGGGGGGTGGCTGTATGAGATCATATGTTCATATAATTATTAATCACCTGTTTCTAAATGGTATGTCTCTAAAAGTGAGGGGGACGGATCCCCCCGTCCCCCCCGGTTGCTACGCCCCTGTCACACAAGTCTTTACATTGCTTTATTTATGTTGCTCAGCAACCTGGACTCCTCCAAATGGTGTTGAAAGAGTCACATACTGTATTTCAATGTCTTCATGTAATGATGTATTCGCCCCGTGAAATCACACGTGAGCTGACCGTGAGGGCGAAGGAAGTCTATTTAGCAAACAGCACCTACATAGGCTGTGGATAACAGGTAATAAAGTAAATAACGTTCAGTTTGTGGCACAGAGTGATCGTTTGGGAGCTGCATGGGAAGTATGAACTGCACTCAGCAGTGAAAATGAAACCGAAAGCGCACACATCATTTAAGTAATCGTATTGCATTTTATTTATGATTTATGATTACGACAAGTATTTGATATATATATATATATATATATATATATATATATATATATATATATATATATATATATATTTTATTATTATTATTTTTTTTAATTATTATTATTTTTTATTTATTTTATTTTTTTTTTTTCATAGCGAACACAGTGTTGTGCAATGGGAATAATTGTTTAACAGTGTCAGTATAACTACTCTAGCCTATATAATGTTGAATATAAGGTAAAAAGGAATCTAATGAGGACAAATGTCTCATTTTACTAGTGGGAAAATGGTCCAATAATGTTGTCAATGACAGATTGCAAGCATATGTCTCAGACTAAATAATTATATTCTGATGTCATCATTTCACTGTGCATTAATGACCAGGACCAATTTATAGCCTATTCAAGTCCACCATTGCAAGTCCATACAAAATTAAGCACTTTAACCAACTGCAGACCTACACACAGACCTAATATTATTAGTGTTGTTTTACCATATGTTTGAGAAATAACAATAATAATCATAGCCTGCTCATATCATAATTCTCATTTTAGCCAGAATCGTGCAGCTCTAAAAAAAAATAGAATTAATAAATGTTTACCATTTAAATGCTTGTAATATTTACAGATTGTTGCCACACAACTGTGTGTAAATCCCTTATAAAAGTGTTTTTTTTTAATAATTGGCGCCCTTAAAAGATGGTATATACTGCATTGATTCAGTAAGTTTCATTTTTCGGTAACACTTTATAATAACTACTCACTACAAACCATTTATTAAGCATTAGCAAACTGTGAATTCATTATCTGTTAAGCATCAACTCTGTATTAATAAACATTAGTAAGCAGTTTATAACTGCAGCTACAAATGCTGTGTTCTTCACTTATAAGCACATTTATAAAAAGTGCTTAATTATACTTTCATACTTTGTTAATGTTTTATTTTTCATTACTATATTAAGTATTGCATTATTTGCAAACCAGTTATTTAAGCATTGTTGGCGTTTTTTTAAGATCATTCAGAATGAGTTAATAAATGATTAATAAACTATTCAAATTAACATTTATAATTCTTATTATCCAGGCATTTACTAATAGTTAATTTGTATGGTAATAAATGCTTTATTAACTTAACTTCATGCAGTTTTGTGACCTAATCTAAAGTGAGGACTATTTATGCTGTATAAATCCCTTATAAATGACAATTAAAGGCTCAGCTATATTCTAAACAGGAAAAAAAGAAAATAAACTATTAATTTTGATTCATTTGTAGATACACAAATGAAACTGCATCAAATAAAAAAAAAATCTATGCAACCTTATCTAAAATAAAATTACTGTACAGTTTAAATATGGCATCTTATTATATTGTTAAATTATTATATTGCTGTTGTTTTATCCAGTTGTATGTCATATTTTGACACTCCTGTTATTCAGCAATGTTTAAACTTTACAGTAATTTAACTTTTTGGTAAAATTGTGCTTAAGTCAATAATAGAGCATTTGTAGCTGCAGTTATAAACTGTTTACTAACGTTTATTAATGTATGAGTTAATGCTTAACAAATAATGAACTCACTAGGTGCTAATGCTTAATAAATGATTCATAGTGGGTAGTTATTATAAAGTTACCCATTTTTCTCTGATATTTACATTACAGCTAAGCAATAAAATCGGTATCGATATTTATTGACCGAACACCATTGTCAATATCGATTGGAAAAAAAATAAAAAAGATTGCAGTATGTAGTTTCAGTACCAAGTGCTATAGTGCTTTAATCACTCGTGTAGCATGCCATCATTCCAACACGCAGAAAAAGTAACTCTATGATAAAGCTTGTCGTTTTATGCCATGTCTCAAAGGGCGTGTACATTATTACCCGGCTCACCTAAGTTCATTTCCATATGAACAGTTCCCTCACTGAGAGATGGGATCATGTTAGCTGTAACGAGGAGAATCCGTACAAGTCCTTATTTTTATACGTATTACATGAAAATAAATTATTTGTTTTCTACTTGAATTGGTTAATGTAAAAGTAGACATATCAAGCTTTCTATAGACATATCTCTTATGCCTCTTTGTTGAGCATTTGCTGAGTTTTCGTTCATTTTAATGACGTGTTTTTTCTGACCACAGTCTATATGTTGCGCGGGTCTTATGCAGACCATTGTAATAACAAAGCCTCGTGGGCGTGGTAGCATTAACTCTAATGAGCTCCGACTGAGAAACTAGACATAGTGTTAGTTTCATACTGATTACTTTATCAACAATATTTGTTTTCAACATGC
The DNA here is from genome assembly GCF_903798145.1 of Danio aesculapii. Taxonomy (NCBI): domain Eukaryota; kingdom Metazoa; phylum Chordata; class Actinopteri; order Cypriniformes; family Danionidae; genus Danio; species Danio aesculapii. The sequence goes on from NC_079439.1 coordinate 7,946,988, forward strand.
ACTTGCTGCATTCAAAAATAGACACTTCAAGCTTTCTATACACATATATATCTCATGCCTGTGTGTTTTGTTTTCACAGAGTTTCAGTGCATTTTACTGACATGTTTCTAAAAACAGTTCGCGAAGCGAGAAAAGAGAGAATGCCTACACTGTTTATTATCCTTATTTTGCAACACACACACGTGTTTCATTGTGAGTGCACACAACAAAAAGTAGACATTTAACAGATTGATTAATGTATTGATCTTATCTGTACAATCAAAACTGAAAGTGTAATTTAAGTTGATTTCAGTGTTATCAAGAGAAGACGCCTTAAAACACGTATACTGTATGTGATGTTTGACCACTGGGGGCTAAAATGTGGCTGCTGAGCGCATATCTTAGAAGCAATGCCAATTAGCTCAGGGCAGGGCTATTTAATTCGTTTGTCATGGGGGCCAGTTTGTGAAAAGCATCCCAAACGAAGGGCCGGATAGTTATGACTAGCAATATGAGTGATGACACAACAGCATATAAGAGACCATATGCTGTATTGTTGCTCCTTAAGACACCCACGTTGTATTTTTCTACATTGACATGTTAATATGTTGTATTTTGACACTACATAACATCATTGCATTGTACAATGTGGCTTTTTTTACAAACATATTCAAATGTTGTATTTCAGAGCATAACAAAAGCAGTGTATTGCTCAAGTAGGCTTCTTCTACATTCAGACACATTCATATGTGATGTTTTGAACTGCGTAACAATTAGGGATGCAACAATAATAAATTTTGGTAGTACGATTGTAGTCTGAAGAATAATCAGGGTTTCACGGTTATCACGTCTAATGTAAATTTAAGCTTGTAAGTATTTAGATTAACTGTTGTCTGCGGTCATACATACATAATCATTTTATTAATAATTCCTCTGAAATATCTTTTGTTTACATTGCACTGAAAGCCACGCACAACTCTCACAGCTACAGCTTGAGATGCTTTCTACTGCGTGTGCCAGGAAAGCCGCGGGCGCGTCACTCTGCTTACGCGCCCATATTGGCATATATTCTTACATAACAAAATAACAAACTTGCGTTTGGAAAAGACGCAATATGTGAACGGCCCGCTGCTATAGTTAATCCAATGTGCGTGCGTATTAGCCTCGGTATAAGCTCGGAACTTTAAACTGGCGCACATGTGGCATAACTTTGTTTAATTGCAGCAGTTTCGTTCTGTGCAACAGGAATGTGGCGTAGAGAAGCCTTTACGATTAATTAACTGTGACGAATTAAAGTGCAGTTAACAGTGAAATCAGCTAATCGTTGAATCCCTAATAATGATATCAGTGCATTGATCAAAAGGCCTTTTCTACAAACATATCCAAATGTTTTCGGCTGCACTCGCTTTGTCAGGTGACTAACTCTGCGCAGCCTTCAACTGCAGCTCGTGCTGTATTGAACAGATGCACGTCATTTCATAACTATAGCGGCCGGTTTTCGACTGAACTGAATTTATTTCTGATGTCTCAGTCACACTTATTGGTAGGCCGGAACAAATTGCCCTTATTTGTATAGCGCTTTTACAATGTAGATTGTGTCAAAGCAGTTTCACATAGAAGATCATAGTAAATTAAAACAGTGTAGTTCAATTTTCAGAGTTTAAGTTCAGTTCAGCTCAGTTCAGTGTGGTCTCTAATCACTACTGAGAGTCCAAACGCTGAAGAGAAATCCATTGATGCGCAGCTCTACAGATGCAGAACCATACAAGCTAGTGGCGACAGCAGCGAGGAAAAAACATCACCAATTGGCAAAAATGAAGAATTAAAAAACCTCAAGAGAAACCAGGCTCAGTTGGGCACGACCATTTCTCCACTGTCCCAATGACTTGTCCAGAGCTGCAGTGAAGGTGCCGGAGGCTGGAAACTGGACCTCAGCGAAGACTCGTCAGTCCCTAGAGCGTCACAGGAATGTCATGCTCTCCACTCTCTCCACTCCTCATGCTCGCGTAACTTGCACGACGTGCATATGGGAGAGATACGCACATGTTGTCCAAGTGGCGCACAAGTAACGCGCGCATTTTCCAGTCGCTTCTAGTTGAAAACATCTGAACTTTTCTGAATGCCCAGAGCGCACAACAATTCATGTAAGTAGAACTAACCTATCTGCTTCACACTTTGTATAACGGCAGACTAATTAATTCAATTCAATTCAATTCACCTTTATTTGTATAGCGCTTATACAATGTAGATTGTGTCAAAGCAGCTTCACATAAAAGGTCACAGTAAATAGGAACAGTGTAGTTCAGTTTGTAGTGTTTAAGTTCAGTTCAGTTTAGCTCAGTTCAGTGTGGTTTAATAATCACTACTGAGAGTCCAAATACTGAAGAGCAAATCCAACGATGCGCAGCTCTACAGATCCTGAACCATGCAAGCCAGTGGCGACAGCGGAGAGGGAAAAAAACTTCACTAAAGGCGGAAGTGAAGAAAAAAAAACCTTGAGAGAAACCAGGCTCAGTTGGGCACGACCATTTTAATTTCTCCGCTGGCCAAACGTCTTGTGCAGAGCTGCAGTCTCAGTGGCGGAGGCTGGAAGCTGGCCTCAGCGAAGACTCGTCTGTCTCTGGAGCGTCACAGGAATCAGTCTCATGTTCTCCACTCTTCCATGACCATCACAGTAGTTGTTCAGGATTCGGCCAGGTCCAGGATATGGAAACCTTGGGATCATCTCGTCGTTGGTCTTGGATCGAATCAGTGACTCTGCATAGTCTGAGGGCCTCGGGAAGAGTATCCCCAGGTGGAAATGGAGAATAAAGAAAATAATTAGCGTAGCTGATGTTCACAGTGTATATCAGCAAGATGCATAACCTGTGTGGAAGCCCCCTAAGTGGTGCACTAAGTGTATGCTTTACTGAACAGATAGGTCTTTAATCTAGTTTTGAATTGGGAGAGTGTGTCTGAGCCTCGGACGTTATCAGGAAGCTATTCCAGAGTTTAGGAGCTATAAATGAGAAGGCTCGACCTCCTTTACTCGACTTTGACCTCCTTTACTCGACCTCCTTTACTCGACTTTAATTACCTCAGACAAACACAGCACACCCAAACACTGCAGCGCTTTTTACTTTTCTCCATAAACGTGTGTCGGAGCTGCAACAATGGTTTGTCTATTTGTCATCCTCTGAGTAAAAGCTTGATGGTGGCCTAGTTACGAGAGACGCCAGGGGAGCGCAGGCACAAATTCCACTGTACCACGCGCTGGCGCTTGTCACTTCAGGTCAGAATAACAACACATGCGCAAATGAGTGCAGTATAGCAGCAGTGAGGAGAATGTAAAAAGAAAAGGATGTAAGGATGTCGCCAAAGTGGCTTTTTGGTTTCTTTTCTTGTGCGTCCCAGCCAATAGCACCCCATCTGAAAGAGGTTTTTAGCATAGGGGGTTATATAGTCATTGAAATTCACAATTTGTAATGTTGCAGTATGTAAATGAATAATAGTGATTGGTTCCTTTACTTAAAAGCTCAGATTTATCATCATTTTTGTTGCTGACAGAGTTTGAGGTTTACTGTATCTTTATTATGCACATCTTAATGTTTGCTTCGATTGTTCAGTATGTATGCTTTACCATTGCACACACATTGTAACATTTTATTTATCAAGTTTAAGAGTCTCTTTAACACTTCTGTTCATTTTATTATAAAGAGATCAGATATTTTGGTTGAATATTTTTGTTTTTGACTATTAAAACAATTTGGCTTAGTAATGTTGGTCAATTAAAATGAAGTGGTTAAAGTCCTATTATTCCTGAATGTATTGTTAAATATTCAGTAATTATCGATGTTAAATGATATGAAACATGATATCGTGATAATTTTATTGCAAAATCGGCCAGCCCTAATTTACAAAGTAGGTATGGCGCAAGTTCTGGGTATTAGGTAGGTAAAAAAATCTCCAGAAGCGTGCTTGTTTTTGGACATGGGTGTACGAGTGCTTGAGTGTGTGTGTGCATGTGTTTTATCACGTTGTGAATGTGTGTGGGTACATGTCTCAGACACTATCAGATGCTTAAGAGCAGATTTTCCTCCAGCTCTTGCTCCTGTCATCATCATCCTCTCCTCCTCATCACAGTGGATTTAGTGACTCAGTGTTTTGGGGTTTGGTCTTTCGTGAGCGATGTCACGCTTCAGATCAGCTTGCTAATACTGGGCCATGAGTTAACTTGGGCTCAAAACACAAGGGTGTGTGTGATTTGTTACTGTGGTTTTTAGGTGCTTTGGTATTTAGTGCTGTTTGCTGAGGAATAATTGTTTCTCCTACTCAGCGTTAAGGGAGAGTTCATCCAAAAATGAAATCATTTCATCATTTACTCATTTACATTTATGAATATTTCAATTACTCAGCCTCTCATGTTCATCCAAATTTTGAAGACTTTCATCTTTCAAACACAGAAGATTATATTGAGATTTTTAATTCTGTGCTGAAGTACTGAATATATTTAAGAATGTGAACAACGCCAAAACAACTTTGGCAAGTGATTGTCTTTACTTGTAACCTAGCAACAGTGGTGTTGTGGTGCTTGCAGAAGTGGGTATGCACTTAAATAATGCTCTAATATGTTTGCATGATGGATTAATTAAACATTATAAATATATATATATATATATATATATATATATATATATATATATATATATATACATATATACATATATACATATATACATATATATATACATATATATATATATATATATATATATATATATATATATATATATATATATATATATATATATATATATATATATATACATATATACATACATATATATATATATATATATATATATATATATATATATATATATATATATATATATATATACATATATACATATATACATATATACATATATACATATATATATATATACATATATATATATATACATATATATATATACATATATATATATATATATATATATATATATATATATATATATATATATATACATATATATATATACATATACATATATATATACATATATATATATATATATACATATATATATATATATATATATATATACATATATATATATATATATATATATACATATAAATACATATATATATATATATATATATATATATATATATATATATATATATATATACATATATATACATATATATATATATATATATATATATATATATATATATATATATATACATATATACATATATATATATATATATATATATATATACATATATATATACGCTCAGTGGTCACTTTATTAGATGCACCTAACTAGTACTGGGTTGGACCCCCTTTTGCCTTCAGAACTGCCATAATCCTTTGTGGCATAGATTCAACAAGGTGCTTGAAATATTCCTCAGAGATTTTGGTCCATATTGACATGATAGCATTACACAGATTATTTGTCGGCTGCACGTCCATGATGCAAATATACCGTTCCACCACATCCCAAAGGTGCTTTATTGAATTGAGATCTGGTGACTGTGGAGGCCATTTGAGTACAGTGAACTCATTGTCATGTTCAAGAAACCTGAGATGATTCACGCTTTATGACATGGTGTGTTATCCTGCTGGAGTAGCCATCAGAAGATGGGTACACTGTGGTCATAAAGGGATGGACATGGTCAGCAACAATACTCGCGTTGACATGATGCTCAATTGGTACTAATGGGCCCAAAGTGTGGCAAGAAAATACTCCCCACTTCATTACACCACCACCACCAGCGTGAATCGTTAATACAAGGCAGGATGGATCCATGCTTTTATGTTGTTGATGCCAAATTCTGACCCGACCATCCGAATGTGGCAGCAGAAATCGAGACTCATCAGACCAGGCAACGTTTTTCTAATCTTCTATTGTCCAATTTTGGTGAGTCTGTGTAAATTGTAGCCTCAGTTTCCTGTTCTTAGCTGACAGGAGTGGCACCCGGTGTGGTCTTCTGCTGCTGTAGCCCATCTGCCTCATGGTTGGACGTGTTGTGTGTTCAGAGATGCTCTTCTGCAGACCTTGGTTGTAACGTGTGGTTATTTGAGTTACTGTTGCCTTTATATCAGCTAGAACCAGTCTGGCCATTCTCCTCTGACCTCTGGCATCAACAAGGCATTTGCGCCCACAGAACTGCCGCTCACTGGATATTTTCTCTTTTTCGGGTAAACCATAGAGAAGGTTGTGCGTGAAAACCCCAGTTTCTGAAATACTCAAACTAGCCCGTCTGGCACCAACAACTAGGTGTGTCAAAATTAATTGTTTCTTTGATGCACCGCGATGCAGATGCAGTTAATTTGGTATTGGTTCAGTAATAATCATAACCGGTTGTTATGTACTGACGTCATGTATCTCATATGCACTAAAGTATTTCACGGTAGCTTACTATGGCGAGGGAGACGCGTATTTACATTTTCATCTGTGAAGAGCGCCAATCACAGCCATTTCTGTTGAGCGCGTAACCAAGACAAGGCTCATAGAGCGAGCGGGATATTTATATGTGTTTATTTGCTATAAATGCTTGTGTTGTTTAAAGGTACAGTTTATATATCTAACTGTATTAAAGGGCAAAATTGTATAATAAATAGTATAGAAATCTATTTATACATTTTGTTACAAGAATTGCTGTGCTGTGAAGAACATATAAAACTATGTATGGAAAGCATCGTCGATGCACCGAGATATCGAATTGAACTGTATCGATGGCATGATAATCGTATCCAAACCGTGAGACCAGTGTAGATTCAAACCTCTACCAACATCAATGCCACGTTCAAAGTCACTTAAATCCCTTTTCTTCTACATTCTGGTGTAGGTTTGAACTGCAGCAGATTATCTTGACCATGTCTACATCCCTAAATGCATTTTGCTGCCATGTGATTGGCTGATTAGAAATTTGCGTTAATGAGCAGTTTGACAGGTGTACCTAATAAAGTTTATGCACTATTGACCTTAAACTCATTTTTTTTATAATTTTTTTTTTTATTATTAAAAGCTGCTTTTATTCTAGCCGAAATAAAACAAAAGACTTTCTCCAGAAGGAAAAATATAGGAAATTTTGTGAAAAAAATAATTTTTCTAATCATTTTGAGTTCAGCTGTGCTATATATTTAAGATGTGGTCAGTATGGTGATTTAGGCAGAGAGTAGTTGACTTTTAACCAACATTAAAACAAGTATTCACTCAAAACATGTTACAAACTCCCTAGTAATAAGCGTTCTGTGTACTATAGTTCTACACAGATGAACATCGCTCACATTTACTTCAGAGAGGGTGAAAATCTCAAATGTTTTTGAATTCTCCAAAATGGAGAGATGAGGCCGCGGGCTCATTGTCTGTATGGCCTCATAATTCTGAAATGAAGAAGATGGAAAGGAAAGGGAGGAATCTACTTACAGCTAATCTACTCCCTCACATGAACACAAACTCATATACAGAGAGAGAGAGCTGTGTAGTAAGCAGCAGAGGGAGTGACACAGTTTAAGAATTTAAGAGCTTCTGTGTCGTTCTGCGAAAAAGCATCAACTCCTCATGTGTGTGTGTGTGCGTGAACTTTGTGTGTGACTTATCGTTGCAGAATTAACTAAAAAACAAATTTTGGAGAATAGGCATGAGGTTCAGCTGTGTCCTCTGTGTCATTTTCTGTCTGATTCTGGCTCAAACTGATGAGGCTAATACTTACACTGACTGACAGTATTTACACAATAGCAAAGCATGTGCTAGTAGAGGCGTGACGCTTTTCCTGGTGACATGAGCCGATTCGCGAATCACAGCACGTTATGTTAGCTGACCAATCAGAGTCTCTCGAGGGCAGGCTTTCGGAAGAGCTAGGAAATATGACAGCAGTTTTCTTATGTTAGCTGAGTAGCTATATATAATCAAAGTAAGATTTATGAAAAATAACGTGATTTTCTACAAGTGAAGCATGAGCACACATTGCTTTGCACCCCATGAACACAACCAGGCCTTAAAAATACACTCTGGACCACCTGTTGATAATTGAAGAAACGTTTCACAGTGTAAAAGTTTGTTTTGATTGAATTTTTTTATCAAATAAATGCCAACTTGGGTGGCTCTGTGGCTAGCAGTGTTGCCTCACAGCAAGAAAATCACTGGTTCGAGTCCCAGCTGGACCAGTTGGCATTTCTGTGTGGAGTTTGCATGTTCTCCCCGTGTTGGCGTTGGTTTCCTTAGGGTGCTTTGGTTACCCCACAAGTCCAAAGACATAAGTCGGTTTAGATGTCTAAACTGTCCAAGCTAACTGAGTGTATTAAAGATGTTAAAGACTGGATGACCAACAATTATCTTCTCTTAAACTCAGACAAAACAGAATTATTACTTATTGAGCCTAAATCCTGTACACAGCAGATCTCACAACTCGACCTGCAATTAGAGGGATACAAAGTTAGCGTTAGCTCTACTATAAAAGATCTGGGTGTCATATTAGACAGCAATTTAACTTTTGAACATCATATATTCCATATCACAAAAACTGCTTTCTTTCATTTGAGAAGTTACGAAGTATGCTATCCATCTCAAATGCAGAAAAGCTAGTCCATGCTTTTATGACTTCTAGGCTGGACTACTGTAATGCACTGTTTGCTGGCTGCCCAGCATCCTCTATTAACAAAGTTCAATTATTACAAAATGCAGCAATTTTATCCTCCTTACACTGGCTGCCTGTTAAGTTTCGTATTGAATTTAAAATATTGCTTCTTACCTACAAAGCTTTAAATAATCTAGCTCCTGTTTATCTAACCAACCTTCTGTTTCGCTACAATCCAACTCGCTCTTTAAGGTCTCAAAACTCAGGGCTTCTGGTAGTACCTAGAATAGCAAAGTCCTGTTAAGGAGGTCGAGCCTTCTCATTTATGGCTCCCAAACTGTGTAATAGCCTTCCTGATAACGTCCGAGGCTCAGACACACTCTCCCTATTCAAAACTAGATTAAAGACCAATCTGTTTAGTAAAGCATACACTTAGTGCACCACTTAGCGTTTCCACCACTTAGGTTTCTGCATCTTGTTTATATACACTATGAACAGCAGCTACGTTAATTATTTTCTTTATTCTCCATTTTCACCTGGGGATACTCATCCCGAGGCCCTCAGACTATGCAGAGCCACTGATTCAAATCAAGACCAACAACGAGATGATCCCAAGGTTTCCATATCCTGGACCAGGCCGTATCCTGAGCAGCTGCTGTGGTGGTCATGGAGGAGTGGAGAACATGAGACTGATTCATGTGACACTCCAGAGACAGACGAGTCTTCGCTAAGGCCAGCTTCCAGCCTCCGCCGCTGAGACTGCAGCTCTGCACAAGACGTTTGGCCAGCGGAGAAATTAAAATGGTCGTGCCCAACTGAGCCTGGTTTCTCTCAAGGTTTTTTTTCTTCACTTTCGCCAATTAGTCAAGGTTTTTTTTTCCCTCTCCGCTGTCGCCACTGGCTTGCATGGTTCGGGATCTGTAGAGCTGCGCATCGTTGGATTTGCTCTTCAGTATTTGGACTCTCAGTAGTGATTATTAAACCACACTGAACTGAGCTAAACTGAACTGAACTTAAACACTGAAAACTGAACTACACTGTTCCTATTTACTGTGACCTTTTATGTGAAGCTGCTTTGACACAATCTACATTGTAAAAGTGCTATACAAATAAAGGTGAATTGAATTTAATTTAACATAAGCTATAGTTGAGTTGTATAAGCTAAATTGGCTGTAGTTTATAAGTGTGTGTATGGGTGTTTCCCAGTACTGGGTTGCGGCTGGGAGTGCATCCGCTACATAAAACATATGCTGGAATAGTTGGCGATTCTTTCCGCTGTTGCGATCCCTGATAAATAAGGGACTAAGCCGAAGGAAAATGAATGAAGGGCAATTAATAAGCAAAAAGCTAAGAAGTTGAAAATCGTATACTGACCCTAACCAATAAACGTGGTCGTATTTGTCGTTTGTCTTTTATCACCTCATAAATATTATGCTGTTTATGCTTGTAGATTTGATTTCTGCACCTTTTCCACTTCTTTTGCTTTCTCCGGATCGCTCTGCAGCGTGTGAGAAATGAGGAATCTCCCCTCAGCAATCATACAGAAAGTTTTTAATGCATTTATATTTATTCATTTAGCAGACGCTTTTCAAGGTGACCCAGAAAATATGCTAAATTCTGTGATGAATCATATGGAGTCAACCATATTACCAGCACAGTAATACCACAAACAACTGCAAAACTGCACTGAGTAACTATTTTAAACAACAGAGTGGCTTTGAGTTTAGAAGAACACAGATAATCCTCGGTTTTATTTGGAAAAATGAAATGAAAGTCTTTGAAATGAGCAGTAAATGGGGAATATTACCTGTGGTTTGTGACTGTATATGAGGAAAAGATCATGTACAGCTATGCTTTCGTTATTGCTAAATAATGGGTTTCTCTTGCAGTGTAATATTACTGTGTGCAGAACACAGATGTTTACCAAATAAAGCAGTAAATAGACATGAAATATTGATTTGGGCTGAAGTCGGAGCGCGTGAAAGGAAAGCAAGAGTGCAGTCATATGAGATATAGGACTTACTGTTGAAGTCAAAATTATTAGCCGCCCTCTGCGTTTTCTTTTTGAAATATTTCTCAAATGATGTTTAACAGAGCAAGGAATCTTTCACAGTATTTCCAATAATATTTTTTCTTCCGGAGAAAGTCTTATTTGTTTTATTTCACATTGAAAAAAAGCTAAATTAATTAAAAGTTAAATTAAATTATTAGTTAAATTAAAAGTTTAATTTTTTTTTATAATTTTAATTAAAAGTTTATTAAAAGTTTTTAATTTTTAAAAACCATTTTAAGGTCAAAATTATTAGCTCTCTTAAGCAATATTTTTCTTCGATTGTCTACAGAACAAACCATCGTTATACAATGACTTGCCCAATTACTCTAATTAACCTAGTTAAGCCTTTGGAAGTCACTTTAAGCTGAATACTAGTATCTTGAAAAATCTTCTTTCTGTTAAGCAGAAATTGGGGGAAAAATATACAGTGGGGCTAATAATTCAGGAGAGCTGTACATTTCCCTGAAATTCCCTGGATTTTGTGTATTAGTATCAGTATGTTAATATTCTATAACAGTAGTTTCTAACATTTTTTCAGTAAACTCCAAATTTACCCTTCAAAATATCCCTTAAAGTCCTCAAGGAATCAAAAGTAACAAAACTAAGATTTTATTAGCTCGCATTGCTAGTTTTGTGGTTAAGAACAAAAAAGTTTGCTTGTTTAATCTTTCATTGCACACCTCACATTTTAAATACCTGCTGTGCCTCATGTTTTTGCCGTTGCGCACCATGCGCTCGCGGTTGAAAACTCTTGTCAACTCTGAGTGGAAAAATCATGTTACGTCAGTCACTTCTTTTTCATTCTCGAATCAAATGAAAGCAGAGGCGGAGTTTCCGTTGAGGTGACTGCAGTGTTTGTGTTGTCAAGATGACTATGGAGGCTTTTGAAGATGGAGGAGAGACTAGTGGTTGCTGTTTTGAGTTATCCAGAGCTTTATGACTTAATAAATCTTGAATATCACAATATTATTAAATATTAAAATTCTATCAATATCAACCCACTTCACTTTTATCCGCGGTAACACAAATCCCCCACCACCCAACACCCACCCCCCAACCCACTTTTACTTTCATGTGGCCCACAACAGCCAGCCCCGCCCCTGTCAACAGCAATATTGACACACAATACGCAGCTGATACAGTCATTACGTAGCGACATAAAAACCGCACTGCACTTCTTTTTCCTTGTCAACAAAAAAGACAGTGTGGTTCGTCTGGCATTTTTAGAACGGAAAAGCGCCTTCGGTGTGATAGGCGCTTTTAAAATAGATAAATAAATAAATAATAGAATTTTGTGTTATCTACACTCTAAAAATGCTGGGTTCTGGGTGTAATATGGACTAAACCAATTGTTGGGTTATTTTTTATTATTAAATTTTTGCTATCAAATTTAACCAAATTTTTGTGTTTGTGCATATTTTACCCAATTTGGATTTAAATAACCCAACATTTTTTGAGTGTACTATGATTTACTATGTTAAAACATAAGGTTATTTTTTTAATTTTGTTATAATCCACAATGTGTATTTTTGTTTTGTTTTAAAATTAGACAGACAGACAGACAGACAGATACTGTAGATCAGTGTTTCCCAACCCTGTTCCTGGAGGCACACCAACAGTACATATTTTGGATGTCTCCCTTTTCTGACCCGGTACTTCAGGTGTTGGAGTCTCTTCTGATGTTATGATGAGTTGATGCAGGTGTGTTTGATTAGGGAGAGGTTGAAAATGTGTACTGTTGGTGTGCCTTCAGGAACAGGGTTGGGAAACACTGCTGTAGATAGACAGACAGACAGACAGACAGATACTGTAGATAGATAGATAGACAGACAGACAGACAGACAGACAGACAGACAGACAGACAGACAGACAGACAGACAGACAGACAGATAGATAGATAGACACTATAGATAGATAGATAGATAGATAGATAGATAGATAGATAGATAGATAGATAGATAGATAGATAGATAGATAGACACGATAGATAGATAGATAGATAGATAGATAGATAGATAGATAGATAGATAGATAGATAGATAGATAGACACTATAGATAGATAGATAGATAGATAGATAGATAGATAGATAGATAGATAGATAGATAGATAGATAGATAGATAGATAGATAGATAGATAGATAGATAGATAGATAGACACTATAGATAGATAGATAGATAGATAGATAGACACGATAGACAGATAGATAGATAGATAGATAGATAGATCTTGAAAATATCTAGTAAAATATTATTTACTGTCATCATGGCAAAGATAAAAGAAATCAGTTATTAGAAATAAGTTATTTTTCCAATAAACAGAAATTGGGGAAATAAATATACAGGAGGGCTAATAATAATTCCGACTTCAACTGTACATCACATCTCGCAAATCAGTTTATTTCAAGGTGCTTCAGTAAATTGTTATATATTTGTGTCTGTGTTTGTTTTGGTAGTGAACGGTGGTTGGTCAACGTGGACTGAGTGGTCACCGTGTAACAGTCGCTGTGGGCGGGGCCTTCAGAAACGGACTCGGAGCTGCACCAATCCCGCACCACTGAACGGGGGCTCACCGTGTGATGGACAGGCCATCCAGAAAATCGCCTGCACCTCTGTTTGCACAGGTAAAACTGTAAAGAGCTTGAGTAGTGTGAATGACAAGTTTGTGGAACCATGTGCTATTCAAATAATAGAAAAAGCTGCAAGCATTCTTAATTTTGAGTTATTTCATTAGGACAGTAAGGTCTGACTTTGCTTAGACAAAAATCTTGTCATTTAACAGAAATAATATCCAGTATAGAATATAAAGTCATGCTGCAGTGGAAACAGAATGAATATTGTGTCTGACTCCATCATGAGTTTGGAGGACTGCATCCATA
>NC_079439.1:7960674-7963174 GCF_903798145.1 Danio aesculapii
ACCCACAGTCTAAACACATGCGCTATAGGTGAATTGAATAAACTAAACATAAACTTTTTTTTCACATTTTATAAATAATTTAGATGTAATTTAAATAAATACATGAATTTGATTCACTGAAGCATGTATTACACAAACTAACATTACCAAAAAACTTGAGCCCCTGATGGTCAATGTACAGTATAATGGCTCATTTCCACTGAGTGGTACAGTACGGTACGGGTCACCTTTATCAGGCTTGCGTTTCCAATGCTAAAAGGGGATTAATGGTACTCTTTTGGTGGGCGTGGTGTACAACAGAAAGTTTCAGACGACGTCATTTTCGCTCGGCGAAATGTCTACAGTAAAGCTGCACAGGTCATTCACATATGAGAAGCTCTTCTCACAAAACAGATGCTTTAAACACATAAATACTTGTGTAGAAATGTTTATTACTCACTTTTCTATCAACATGAGTTGATTATAACTGCAGATCAATGACAGTGCGAAACAGACTACTGTAACTTCTGCAATTATATGAAATAAATAAATAAATGCAACATTTATGAACTCATACATACCCTTACAGTCTCCAATATGTTATCAATTACAGATAAACTACACACAACATACATTTAGTTCTTATTTGGGTTCAAAAACAACACGAAATACAGCCTACAGTCAGTGCAAACCTCTCATCTGTGTCTGTAATCTTCAGCAGCACATGTAGCCTCTTGTTAGAGAGTAACTCCGTCATTCTGAGTTCATAATAGTCCATAAGGTGATGATAATAGTTAAACAGGGCAGTTTGTTCATGTTTTAGTTTGCAGAAGCATCACTTGCTGCTGTTTTTCCAGTTTCTCCTTTGTGTTTTAACGCTTCACTCTCATGTATGTTCGTTTCTGACAGGATTGGATATCAGAGCGCTTCAAAGATCACGAGCACATTATTAATATGAGCTCAAAAAGTTAGTTATTTCAAATATAGACGCGATTGCGAGCTCTCCGGACAAAGTAAAACCGCTCGCACTTTTAGATGGGCTGGTAAACAACAACAGGACACAGCAGATTTTGTTCTTCTTGGCTTTGTGGGTGTTCACCAAGACAACTACAAGGTTTGTTTGAGCTCGGGTCGACCATGGCTCGTTATTATATGCATATATTATGACGGTGTAATGTCTCGGCTGTGTATTTAAAACATGGCGGTTCCTTTGTTTTCATTTTGGCTTGTTGCGCAAGCAAATGACGTATCTCTGCGTCTAGCTCTGCCTTTTGGTACCCTTGGTATCCTTTGCAAAGGGTGCCGAAAAAGTGGTACGGTACGGTTCGGTTCGATACGCCTTTTGACAGTGGAAACGGCCACAAAAGCGTACCGTACCGTATCACTCAGTGGAAACGGGCCATAAATCTCACACTGTATACATTTACTATTTTATTGCAAATATGATCAGTTCTGTAACAAACACTAAACTTGAAATATTATAAAAAAAGACACATAACTAAATTAAGTCTAAAACTAAAATATAAAGAGAATATTCAGAAATAAAATGAATCTACACTATTAATAAAAACCATTTGTATTTATTTATTATTTATCTATTCATATATTTATGTATTTGTTTATTTATTTATCTAATTATTTATTTATCTAATTATTCAGTGATACTAAAATAACTCTGGTAATAAACAGTAAACTTTAAATATTATCACAAAAGACACGTTTCTAAATTAAATCTAAAACTAAACTATGAAGAAATATTTAGAAATAAAAACAAATCTAAACTGTTAATAAAAATCATTTGTATTTATTCATTTAATTATTTATTAATTCATTCATTTATTCATTTATTTATTTATTTATTTATTTATTTATATATTTATTTATTCAGTTCTGTCGTGGAACAATAAAAGATAGATGTTTTTTTCTATTTTATCATCATCATTATTATTATTATTATTATTATTATTATTATTATTATTATTATTATTATTACTATTTTATTCCGTGGCTCTTACTGTAATACGCCGGTCAAACCACTTTTCCAAGTTTTCATTGCCAGTTTTAGCCAATCATAGTGGTTTGTTCTGGTTTAGCTTTGAATTTCCACAATCCTAAAGAGTCTGGATTGACCTCTTCCCAGATACATTGATGTTTTTTCTGGAAACAATTTAATTCCTTAAGTAATGCCATTTATTCATAACCGTTATTCCCATCACTGGTTATAATATAGTGTGTGTTGTGTATCTTGTGTAACAGAATAATGCATCGAGTCAGATCATCTACTAGGGTTTGGGACAGAGTTACAGAAGTGTGTTAAATTGGTGTGCCGTGGTGTTTTCCATCTGCATGGTTTACAGATGATGATGTTTACTTCTAGAGTCCTTCATATTGTCTCTCTGTCTCTGTTTTTCTCTCTTGTTGATTCTCTGTGAACAGGGTAGTGAAGATTAATCCTAAGATTGGACCCAGATATCATAAACTCAGAGACTGGCACCATGGAGTGTCCGCTCGAACCCTTAAC
>NC_079439.1:7968174-7970674 GCF_903798145.1 Danio aesculapii
AAACCGTTATATCCATTACAATAAGAGTTTGGTCAGCTAACATCTTTAGGACTAGAAAGATAACACATTCAAATTAAAATGGGTCATTTCAAAAATAATTTAAGCAAATATGATATTTTTATGTTTCTCTTGATTTGTCCTGTTTATTAAAATGTTCTTAAATATTTTTGGACGATGATCTTATTCTGTTATACAGATTTTTCCCTCATTTATCAATGAAGCTAATAGTATTTTTTAAATAATAATAATAATAATAATAATAACAATAATAATAATGATGATAATATTAATAATAAACATTATTTTTTATATAGCACCTTTAATAGTAGCATCTCAATGTACTTTACAGACATTTAAAGGTGGAGTATATAAGTTTGACACCCAGTGGTTAATCTGGATCAAAACAAACGCAAGTGCAGGTTGCCATATTGAGTACCAACAGGAGTCTGACTAATCAAGTTAAAGGCTGATTTAAGTCGTGTTCTAAATAAATGCAACGGCACCCGATAGAAGGAATATTTTCCATGTTAAAAGGAGTTTTTGTCCTAACCAACACCTCGAATTGATATATTAGAAACAGCTTCTATTTCTCACAGGTGAACAACAGAAAAACTGACAACGATCAGCTCAGGTAAAGCTCATGTGCTTTATTCAGTGCTAAATGCTAATAATGTGAGTTTGAATGCCATTTTACTTGACATTTATTGCCATACTACTGAAAGCAGCAGCAGATAGTTCACCTCAGATCTTGAAAATAAAATAAAACATCTGAAATTGAACTTTAGAACCATGACTCAGTGCAAGCCAACACATATCAGTAATTCAGCATCCACATTTAATAATGTTAAATAGGTCGCATTTTGGTCACGAGCGCATGCTTTGAGAGCCTTCCTGACTGAATGAATGAATGAAATACATTATTTTCCATGGAGGCAACCCGCAGTGCTGAAATATAATTGGCTAAAGTGGCAGTGGGCGGGTTAAAAGAAGAAAAGATTCATACCAGGATAAATGCAAAAAAAAAATGCAATAATAAAATAATCAAAAACACATAATATTAGTAACAATAAATCTAAAAATCTAATAAAAGCTACCCTAAAAAAGTACATTTCAAGTGATGATTTAAAAATGCTGTCATGCATTGTTAATTAATGTGCCTTAATAATTCCTTCATTAATTTTCACTTCAGCTTAGTCCCTTATTTATCAGGGGTCGCCACAGTGGAATGAACCGCCAACTTATCAAGACAATTTAGCCTTCCCAATTCACCTGTAGCGCATGTGTTTGGACTGTGGGGGAAACCGGAGCACTAGGAGGAAACCCACGCCAACACCAAGAGAACACGCAAACTCCACACAGAAACGCCAACTAGCCCAGCCAGGATTCGAACCAGTGACCTTCTTGGTGTGAGGTGACAGTGCTAACCACTGAGCCACCGTGCTTTCATGATATAGCAACTAATTAAATGTTAAAAATGCTATATTAAAACATGACCAAATGCTTAATATGCATTCTAAATGCTTAATAAATACTGATCAATGGTACTTGATGCTATGTAATGTAACGCAGATATTGTTTATAATCCATATCCAAATTATCATGAGTCATATGCTTGTGTATGCAATTGATGAAGATCTTTCTGTGTGTTTGCCCAATTGTGGCTCTCTCATTCGATTACTCTGCTGCGCTGCTCCTCTCTGATTGGATTATTCGCTCTGTAATGAATCTGATTGGCTGTGAGGCATAACGATCGGTCTATAACTGGAGACAGGTCATGTATAGACGTGTCTGTTTTCTGTCGTGTTTGTGTGCGTCTCTCTCTACACAGAACAACAGGGATGGTCCAGATCCAGATAGATTTGATCCATAATCTGTTTTTGTTGTTGTTGTTGTTCTGTTTTTCTGCTTATCAAAGAATGTGCTAGTAGTTATAGCATTTGTCTTATTCCTTTACCGTAGGATTACTCATTAATATCAAGTTCAAATCAAAAGTGTTTATTTAAAGGAGCTAATAACTAGTTCAGAGGCACCTCACAGCAAGAAGGTTGCTGGTTCGAGCCCCGGCTGGGCTAGTTGGCTTTTCTGTGTGGAGTCTGCTTGTTCTCCGGGTGCTCCGGTTTCCCCCACAGTCCAAACACATGCGCTATAGGTGAATTAAGTGTGTGTGTGTGTGTAAATGAGTGTATATGGGTGTTTCCCAGTACTGGGTTGCAGCTGAAAGGGCATCCACTGCGTAAAACATATGCTGGAATAGTTGGCGGTTCATTACACTGTGGTGACCTGTGATAAATAAGGGACTAGGCAGAAGGAAAATGAATGAATGAATGAATAACTAGTAGTATTTGAAGAAAAGTTATTATCTGACATTAAATTAATAACTTAAGTAATAAATGTCGATTTTCAAAGTTAATTGATTTAAAATATTTAGTTAAATCTGAACTTTTATGTACAGTATAAGCAATACAACACAATTTTGAGTTTCTTATGTTATTATACAGTT
>NC_079439.1:7980674-8038174 GCF_903798145.1 Danio aesculapii
TAGCACAATGACAATAAAGCTCAGCTTGACTTGACTTGAAGAAAGAGTCTAATCCAGTTTTCAGGGTTTAAAGCAGGGGTCACCAATCTCGGTCCTGCAGGGCCGGTGTCCCTCCAGGGTTTAGCTCCAACTTGCCTCAAAACACCTGCCTGGATGTTTCAAATATACCTAGTAAGACCTTGATTAGCTTGTTCAGGTGTGTTTGATTAGGGTTGGAGCTAAAATCTGCAGGACATCGGCCCTCCAGGAACAAGTTTGGTGACCCCTGGTTTAAACAGTCATGGAAAACCTGGAAAAGTCATGGAGTTTTGACATGGCATTTTCCAGGCCTGGAAAAGTTTTGGAAAAACAGAAAAAATCCACAAAGTTTTGGAAAAATCATGGAAATTAGTTTAAGAAATATCTGTATACTTGAATAAGGGCTGCGCGATATCAGAAAAATCTGACATTAGGGTATTTTGGACTTCTGAGATATATATTGCGATGTGAATACAAATTCACCAGATGATTTAACAGGTTTATTTGGATTGATTGGGGGGATTTTGTAGAGGAGTGACTCTCGAATAATATATAACAAATAAATGACAAGCATAGATAAATGAAATAAAGATAAAAGTGAGTTCTACTTCCTCACACTTCACTTGTTTCAATACTATAGGAGATATTCAATTATATTCTTTTTGTGTTCAATAAAATACCTCATACATGTTTAAAACACGTGAAGGGTGTAATGAAAATGGTAAGTCATTTTTGGGGAACTATCTCTTTAAAAATGCATGCAGATGATTTTACTCCATTATGGTTAAACTCTAATCCCAACATTGCATACCCTGCGATGTGATTGCGGATGCACACATTGCCATATCGATGCTGAAACAATATATTGTGCAGCCCTGACTTGAATATAGGTTACTTTTCTTTACTTCTGTTCTGTCCTTGGCCAAAAACTTACTCTCACATTGTTAGTGCTGTGTAAGCATGATCAGAATCAATTTTACACAGATATAAAAACTCATTTCAACACAATAGATTGTTGCCTGTTCTATGATATGCTGTAATAGATTTGAACGTCATTGTTTTTCTTATTATTTACCATGTACAGTTGAAGTCAGAATTATTAGCCCCCTGTTCGTTTTTTCCCTCAGTTTCTGTTTAACGGAGAGCAGATTTATTCAACACATTTCTAATCATAATAGTTTTATTAACTCATTGCTAATAACTGATTTATTTTATCTTTGTCATGATGACAGTAAATAATATTTGACTAAATATTTTTCAAGACACTTCTATACAGCCTAAAGTGACATTTAAAGGCTTAACTAGGTTAATAAGGTTAACTAGGCAGGTTAGGGTAATTAGGTAATTTTGTCCTTAAAATGTTTTTTTAATTAAAAACTGCTTTTATTCTAGCAGAAATAACAGAAATACGACTAAAATAAGAACGAATATTATCAGACATACTGTGAAAATGTCCTTGCTCTGTTTAACATCATTTGGGAAATATTTTAAAAATAAAAGCAAATTCAAAGGGGGGCTAATAAATCTGACTTCAACTGTATATGTAGACATTACATCATGAAAATTTACTTGAAAGTTCTGGAAAAGTCTTGGAATTTTTGTAGTAAAAATGAGTATGAACCCGGAATTTTACTCTTCTGGTCTTCCCTCTCTTTCTTTCTCTCCCTCTCTCTCTCTCCATCCATCTATCTATCTATCTATAGTCTCCGTCTGTCCGTCCATCCATCTATCTATCTATCTATCTATCTATCTATCTATCTATCTATCTATCTATCTATCTATCTATCTATCTATCTATCTATCTATCTATCTATCTATCTATCTATCTATCTATCTATCTATCTATCTATTTGTCTAACTGTCTGTCTGTCCGTCCGTCCGTCTCTCTATTTCTCTCTTTCTCTCCCTCTCCCTCTCTCTCTCTCCATCCATCGATCTATCTATAGTCTCCGTCTGTCTGTCTGTCTGTCTGTCTGTCTGTCTGTCTGTCTGTCTGTCCGTCAATCCGTCCGTCCGTCCGTCTGTCTATCTATCTATCTCTCTCTCTCCCTTTCTCTCTCTCCGTCCATCTATCTATCTATCTATAGTCTCCATCTGTCTGTCTGTCTGTCCGTCCGTCCGTCTGTCTGTTTGATCTATCTATCTATCTATCTATCTATCTATCTATCTATCTATCTATCTATCTATCTATCTATCTATCTATCTATCTATCTATCTATCTATCTATCTATCTATCTATCTATCTATCTATCTATCTATCTATCTATCTATCTATCTATCTATCTATCTATCTATCTATCTATCTATCTCTTTCTCTCTCTCTCTCTCTCTCTCTCTCTCTCTATCTATCTCTCTCTCTCTCTCTCTCTCTCTTCAAGTTCAAGTTCAAGTTGCTTTATTGGCATGACATTCAATACAGTATTGCCAAAGCACTTCAAGTATGTAGTATACTAAAATCATTAAATAATAAAAATAAAAAAAATTATAATAATAAAACAGTAAATAAAACATAAATGACAAAAAACACAAACAAACAGATAATATATTTGATAAATATAACAATTATAATAATAAAACGTCTAGATTATTCAAATAAGATACATGAATTTACATTAACCATTTCTTATTGTGTGTAGGGTGTATACATATTTTGCAGCTAGTCTATACGGCAGTTCATTCTCTCCGAGTATATGGTAAAGTTTTTCTGAGTCATTTAAATTAAAAAATGAATTAGTCAGTGTTTCAAATTGGGGGGAAAATATTTCTCTAGTTGTGGTGTATTTGGGGCAAAACAGAAGAAGGTGTATCTCATCCTCTATTTGTTTTGTGTCACTCTCTCTCTCTCTCTCTCTCTCTCTCTCTCTCTCTCTCTCTCTCTCTCTCTCTCTCTCTCTCTCTCTCTCTCTCTCTCTCAGTGAGGATGTGGATGATTGTCAACCCTCTGCTCACATCACTTGTCCTGTTAAAACCATGATTAAAGCTCCAGGAACACCTGTCAGAAACAGCGCAGGTAAGAACACACAGTAACCCCACGACTGAAGATCCAAAATGTCTGACCAAAGCCTTCCAGCACTTGAGCTGCACACATTTATGCGGTATTCATCATACTTGGAATTGAACCTGTTTTATTTAATCATTTTACTGTGAAGCACTTTGTGACTTTTTGTCTATGAGTGGTGCTCTATAATGTCATTATTCATTCATTTTCCTTCAGCTTAGTCCCTTATTTATCAAGGGTTGACACTGCAGAATGAACCGCCAACTATTCCAGCATATTTTTTATGCAGCAGTTGCCACACTCTCATTCAGACACACACTCATACACTATGGCCAATTTAGTTAGTCCAATTCTCTTATAGCGCATGTCTTTGGACTGTGGGGGAAACTGGAGCACCCGGAGGAAAACCACAACAACACGGGGAGAACATGCAAACTCCACACAGAAATGCCAACTGGCCCAGCCCAGACTCGAACCAGCAATCTTCTTGCTGTGAGGTGACAGTGCTAACCACTGAGCCACCATGCCACCTTATTATTTTTTTTAATTTCATGTTTAAAGTCCCAAAATGTACAAAATTCCTAAATATTTTATAGTTAAATGGTTAAAGTGTCCCGTGTTGTGTATTTGTGTGTGTTTTTATGTCCTTCTGCAGGCTTCATTACTCCCACTTTTGGTGTTGTGAGCAGCAGTGCACCTCTAGGCCCCGCCCTGGATCGCCCCATGCCCCGCCCACACCCTAAAGACGAAGCCTCATTGGTCCAGAGGGCGGAACACATTCCTGCTGGAACTCGCACTCCAATGTGTGCTCACTGCGACATGGTGATCAGGTACACACAGATACAGTTGAAGTCAAAATTATTAGCCCTTCCTTCTTTGTCTTATATTTCCCAAATGATGTTTAACAGAGAAAGGAATTTTTTTACAGTATTTCCTATAATATTTTTTCTTCTGGAGAAAATCTTATTTGTTTTATTTTGGCTAGAATAAAAGGAGTTTTTAATTTTTTAAAAGCCATTTTAAGGTCAATATTAGCCCCCTTAAGCAATGTTTGTTTTGGATTGTCTACAAAACAAAACACTATTATACAATAACTTGCCTAATTAGCCTAACTTTAACCTAATTAACTTAATTAAACCTTTAAATGTCACTTTAAGCTGTATAGAAGTGTCTTGAAAAATATCTAGTCAAATATTATTTACTGTCATCATGGCAAAGATAAAATAAATCAGTTATTAGAAATTAGTTATTAAAACTATTATAATTAGAAATGTGTTGAAAAAATCTGTTCTCCGTTAAACAGAAATTGTTGTGTTTGCATGTTTTGAAATTTGATTAAGACTACGTTTATTTCCCACAGTAATGCTACTAATGTTATGAATATTATTAGAATTTTAAAATGTATGTTTCTGTTTACATTTATTTATGAATGTAATTTATACTGTCTTGGGTGTTACACAATCTTTTTAGAAATCGTGCTAATATTCTCATTTGATACTCGGCTCTTTTATGTAATTGTCTGTGTTTGAATATTATTTTTATCTTTTTATTTTTTTCAGTGGACACCATCTTCAGTTCCTTCCTCTTTCTCATTCTTTCTCTTTGATAAATGAGTTATTAGCTTAAATTAATTAGCTTAAAGGGATAGTTCACCCCAAAAAACAATATGTTTACTCATTTAATCCCACTCAAGTGGTTACAAACTTTCAATTCAATTCAATTCCCCTTTATTTGTATAGCGCTTATACAATGTAGATTGTGTCAAAGCAGCTTCACATAAAGGGTCATAGTAAATAGGAACAGTGCAGTTCAAACGTTCTTGAATTTCTTTCTTCTGTTGAACACAAGATGAGATATTTTGAAGAATGTTGACATCTATAGTAGGAACAAAAAATACTATGAACAGCTGCTTTTTCCATCATCCTTCAGTATATCTTCAGTTGTGTTCAGCAGAAGAAAGAAACTCAAACAGAGAAACTTTACCACAGGGTGGTACGGTGGCTCAGTGTTTAGCACTGTCACCTGACAGCAAGAAGGTTGCTGGTTCACGTCCCCGCTTGGCCAGTTGGCATTTCTGTGTGGAGTTTGCATGTTCTTTCCGTATTGGTGTGGGTTTCCTCCGGGTGCTCCGGTTTCCCCCACAGTCCAAACACATGCGCTATAGGTGAATTGAAGTAACTAAATTGGCCGTAGTGTATGAGTGTGTGTGGGATTGTGAGAGTGTATGTGTATTTCACAGTACTGGATTGCGGCTGGAAGGGCATCCGCTGCCTAATACATATGCCGGAATAGTTGGCGGTTCATTCTGCTGTGGCAAGCCCTAATAAATAAGGGCATACTCACACTATGCTATCTGAACCGTGCCAAGGCCCGTTTCCCGCATCATTTGAGAAGTGTGAGTGCGCTGAATCAGGCTCAGGCGCGGTTCACTTGGGCTTTGGCGCGGTACGCTTGTGTGTGAGTGCTAAACGCACCTAAGCCCGAAACTGAAAGCGAGACGTGACGTTTAAGGGGACTGTTTCACATGGATTTATTAATCATTCTTACTGTTTAATTAACGCAGACTGTCGTAGTTTATTAAAGATGCAAACTCCTCACTGCACCACAGCTGCGCCTTCAGCAAATCTCCTAATTCCTGCAGCACGAGGACTTTATGACTGTTTATGAGCGTCAAAAGTGGCAGATCTGTTCAGCGAAATGTTTGACTGTGTCACTGCATATCAAACGACTAAAACAATATAACTGAAGAAATCTCCACTGTGCTGAGTGAGAGCGCTTCTCTACTGAACAGCGCATCATCGATGACGTAAGAGTGCCCAGGCCCGAATGTAATGTGAGTGCGGGCCGTCAGGGGAGACGGGAGGGGGGACAAGTGTGCTTTAACCCGGTTCAATTCAAATGTACATAGTGTGAGTATGCCCTAAGAGACTAAGCCGAAGGAAAATGAATGAATGAGTAAATTATGACAGAATTTAAATTTTTGGGTGAACTGTCCCTTTAAGAGTAATATTCAATAACAATTGTCACTCTGAACTCCCCTCTTACTTTCACAGCCACCTTATCCATCGCCAAACACACACCTATGTAACATACACCCTCAGCCAAACAACAAAAAAGTGCAAAGAGGCATTAAAGTTATTAAAGGGCGTCACAGTGGCTCAGTGGTTAGCACTGTCGCCTCACAGCAAGAAGGTTGCTGGTTTGAGTCCCGGCTTGGCCAGTTGGTGTTTCTGTGTGGAGTTTGCATGTTCTCCTCATGTTGGCGTGGGTTTCCTCCGGGTGCTCCGGTTTCTTCCACAGTCCAAAGACATGCGCTATAGGTGAATTGGATGATCTAAATTGGCCGTAGTGTATGTGTGTGAGAATGAGTGTGTATGGGTGTTTCCCAGTACTGGGTTGCAGCTGGATGGGCATCCGCTGTGCAAAACATATGCTTGATAAGTTGGCAGTTCATTCCACTGTGGTGACCCCTGATAAACAAATACACTAAGTCGAAGGAAAATGAATGAAAACAGAAAAACAACACAACAAATCCTATATAATAACCCTAAATAAAGAAAAATAAAATAACATAACAAAATATTGTAAAAAACTATTGCCAAATTGCGTTTATGCATTAGTACATTTTTATTTTAAAACACTGTTAGAATGAAAACATTCCTCATCCAGAGAGGCGTTTTTATCACATTTAAAAAAAAAATACATTTAATGGTGTTCGTCCACAGCCTAAACCGCATATTTTGCTGGGTTCTGTACTATAAAACTAGATTAGTTTCAATAATAATGCATGCAAAAAAACACAGTGTACACATGCATAGCCAATTTCACATACATACAGTCTCACCAAATGCACACAAAAATACATATTCATAAATTAGGCTTCATAAATGCCAACAGCCATTTACATACACAGTCAAAATCATTAGCCCTCCTGTGAATTTTGTTTTCTTTTTCAAATATTTCCCAAATTATGTTGTCATATAACAGAGCAAGGATTTTTTTTTACAGTATTTCCCAGAATAGTTTCAAGAGTTCACACTTAGATATTGTTTGACAAATGTTAGCAGGTTTGGCATGCTGTCCCCGGAGAGAACCCTGAGCTCAGAGATAGTTGAGCCCAGGGCTCCCGCCTGGTCAATAGAGCATGTAAGGGGAGTATGAGATCAGGTGGTTCTCGAGAGCTCTCCGTAGTAAAGGAGGAAAGGAGGAGAAGGGGTGGATGGGGGGTTTCTTCGGAAAACGAAGGTAAGGGAGTAGTTCTAGCTAGGCTACTTATAGTGAGTTTGGATTAATCTGATTGGCTAATGATTGTAGATGGGTGACCAGCTGCAGTCAATCATATCACGTGCTCCTCTCGAAATTAGTATGTGAAACTTCACTTATCTTCTGGAGAAAGTCTTATTTATTTTATTTCTTATTATGTTTTTGCTATGATGACAGTACATAATGATTTACTAGATATTTTTCAAGATACTCAGTATTCAGCTTAAAGTGACATTTAAAGACTTAACTAGTCAAGTTACTGTATAATGATGGTTTGTTCTGTAGACAATCGAAAACAAACATTGCTTAAGGGGGCTAATAATATTGACCTTAAAATGGTTTTTAAAAAATTAAAAACTGCTTTTATTCTAGCTGAAATAAAACAAATCAGATTTTCTCCAGAAGAAAAAATATTATCAGACATACTGTAAAAAATTCCTTGCTCTGTTAAACATCATTTGGGAAATATTTAAAAAATTACAAAAAAAAAAATCAAAGAAGGGTGAATAATTTTGACTTCAACATAAGTTAAAATAAAAGCTGTATTACACTTTGATTATGTTTTGTTTTGACTGATATTTGTGTGTTTCAGGGGTCCATTTCTGGTGGCAATGGGTAAATCGTGGCACCCGGAGGAGTTCACCTGCGCTCACTGCAGTGTTTCTCTGAGCGAGCTGGGCTTTGTGGAGGAACAGGGCTCCGTTTACTGCCAACACTGCTATGAAGAGTTCTTCGCTCCTACCTGCTCACGCTGCCACCACAAAATCCTGGGGGTACATGACTCTGTGCTTCATAAACATGAAATACAGTTGAAGTCAAAATTATTAGCTATTATTATTCTTTTCTTTTTCAAATATTGTACAGAGCAGAAATGTGCATACGTAACGTTGCGAGCTATATAAAACAAACTTGACGGGAGAATGTGTGCTGGTGTAATTAAACTCTTAGTAAACATATGGAACTTAAAGATTGACTTAATTGAACCACTTTAAATCATCATACTGATTGAGCCATAAACATTCATTTATATGTATTCTGGTGTACTGTACGTTCACTTTTAGGAAGGTTTCTACTCAAATTTGATAAATCAGAGCCCAGGATTCTACAACCACAAATCAGAAAAAGTTGGGACAGTATAAAAAATGCAAATATAAAAAATTGCAGACAATACAAGCAACATAATTTAATGTGTTCCTCATGATTTTTAGTTTTATTCTTTCCAAGAGTTCACAATTAGCTGATGATTGATTATAAAGCTCGTTTGGCATGCTGTCCCGGGGGAGAGCCCTGAGCTCATGAGATCCTCAAGCCCGGAGCTCCCTCCCGTTTGCAAGGCGAGAGGGGAGTTTGAGCTCAGGTAGATATCGAGAACTCCCCTGATGTAATAGCTAATGAACAGATAGTGATTGCTCTTAAGAGATAACTACTTACAAGGAGCATGTCTATGGTGCTGATCTGGATTAGTCAATTAACTTAAGTTGCATGTTTTTGGATGGTAAGAGGAAACCAGGGAAACTGGGGGAAACCCACGTGAGCATGTGAAGAACGTGTAAAATCCTCACAGAAACATCACCTGGCTTGGTAAAGACTAGAACCAGTGACGTTCTAGCTGTGATGCAACAGTGCTAACCACTGGGCCACCGTGCCACCCTTCTAGGAAAGGAGGAGTAGGGGTGGAAGGGGGGATTCTTCAAAATGAAGATGGCTGTGATATGGAACTTAAGGTATTTATAGTAGCTTAGGAATCGTCTGATTGGTGAATCATAAATTGAATAATGCGGGACCAGCCACAAGCAATCATGAGCACGAGATCCTCTCGAAATTAGTTTAAAAATAAACTTCACTTAAAAAAAACACGTATTGCCATTTTGGTTCTTGCAACACATTTCAAAAAAGTTGAAACAGTAAAGCATTTACCTCTTTGTAATGTTGCCATTCCTTTTCACAACACTTAAGAGACATTAGGGGACTGAAGACACCAAGTGATGTAGTGTTTCAGGTGTATTTTTGTCCTATGGGCAACAGTACGGGGTCTTCGTTGTCGCATTTTGAGCAACAGATTCTCTGTTGGAGACAGGTCGGGACTGCAGGCAGGCCATTCAATACCTGTATCCTCTTCCTCCACAGACAGTACTTTGTAATGTGTGCAGAATGTGGTTTTGCATGGTCTTGTTGAATTATGCATGGGTGTCCCTGGAAAAGAAGGCAGCATATTGTGCTCCAAAAGCTCTGTACTTTTCAGCATTAGTGGTGCCATCATAGAAGTGCAAGTTACCATTGCCAAGCGCACTGACACAACCCCATACCATGACAGACCCTGGCTTACATGAGATGACAGACTTACTTGCTGGTAACAGTCTGGATGATCTGTTTTTTCTTTGGTCTGGAGCACACGGTGTCCATTTTTCCCAAAAAACACCTCAAATTCCTCCAGATTGCTTGAATCTTTAAAATATGTTATGCATGGTTGAAGGTGAAATATACAAATGTCTTCCTATCCTACTTTGAGGAACATTTGTTTTTAAACATTTCAATAATGTTCTTACATATTTGTTGGCAAACTGGTGATCCTCGGCCCATCTTTGCTCCTAAAGGACTAGACCCTTCTTGGATGCTGCTTTCGTACCAAATCATGATTGCAATCACCTGTTGACATCACCTGTTTCAAATCATATCATTATTTAACCAATTTACCTGATTACTAGCCCTAAACTGCTCCTGTCCTTTTTTTGGAATGTGTTGCGTTAATTGTGTTAATTTGAATTATTAACAATTGTAATTTAATAAAACCAAATATTTAAATGCATTTTAAAATGTTTTGAATTTGAATTTCTTAACTTGAATATTGAACATCTGAAATTTAAGACAATTTTTTTAAGTCAGATTTTTATAAACCTATTTTCAAACTTCAGATTTTTTTTTTGTTCTGAATTGCAGATATTGGGTTTGTACAAATAATGTTTCGAGTTTTCAATATGAAGAAATTCGTCGGATCATCAAATTCAATATTCTAAAATTCAAAACCAGAGATTCAGATCATGAAATTCAGATCGCACAGAAAGTAGGTCAGGGGTGATCAACAGGGAAGAGTAGACAATCAACGAAAAGTCAAATGCTATGTTGTACTGTAGAATATTGTAACAAATAGCATCATAATTTACATAATTTGATGAAGAAGTGTGTGCATGCAAATATGTCATTTACCACAGCTGTAAAATTCTGGAACCGTTTGAAAATGCACCTGGAAAGAGCTTGAAAAGTCTTTAAATTTGACTTTGGAAAAGGGGTAAGAGCCAAGTGTGTGTTGAAATAACCCATCAGAGCTGGGAGAATCAGGGGTCAGTTCTTCGTACAGTACCTCGCTTAAATGATCTAAGATGATTTGACAGATCCTGGATCTTTTAATCTTGATAACTAATCTTTGGCTAATTTGGTTCTTCAAACAAGTTCGCGAATCAGATTAAAATGTCTGGATGAACTCATCTGAGGTCGCTGCATGTGTTGTGAAGGAGAGATTTAGCGATCCTCGAAATCATGATCAGCAATCCAATGATTGGCTGACGGCACATCAGCATAATGACATCATCTGATTAATATTCAATTATCCATGTCAGCAAAATTACATGAAATTCATAGTAAACGGTTTGTTAAATATGATACGCAATAACTTTCCACCTTTGTTGTAGGCTACAAGCTTTAAACTTTCATGTGTCGATAGTACTTAGCAAATTATTTAGTTTTACAGTTAGAGCGGATTTTCTTCATTATAGCAGACTCGGCCTATTCAAGTTTCTTAATCTGTGAAAGGAAAAACTGGCTGTGTAAGTTAATTTAGCATTTAAAAAGGTATTTTGATGTTGGTAAAGGTGTCTGCAACATTTGTGAAGCATCAAATCACCATCATATTAGCTGTCAAAACATGTTCATGACTGCATAAATGTATTATTCCTTAAAAAAATTGCTATTATTGTGCATGTCTGTTATCATACACAAATTAAACTAAAGCTGGGTCGGTACCTTTAAATAGTACTTGTTTGTAACTAAAAAGTCCAAATTGATAAATGTTCTCTTTGAGCCCCTTGGGAGGAGAACAGCCCGTGACAGTTTTTGTACTTTTATCTCTAAATGCAGATTGCATAAGTTTTATTTATATATATATATATATATATATATATATATATATATATATATATATATATATATATATATATATATATATATATATATATTTTTTTTTTACTTTAAACTTAAACTGAAACTATATTTAACTACTACTGTAAGAAAATATCAGCATTTAGTACATACTTTCAGTATTAGCTTTGCTTGAAAAGAGCCAATCTAATCCTGTTTATATGAAATAAGCTGCTCCCGAGCAGGTCAGACCTGTTGCTTTGACAACAACTCTCAGATGAGTTTTGAAGAACGAAACGATCGTGTCAAATCATCAATAACCAAATCCAGCTAACTGAGTAATCCACGTTAGAAGAACAGACCCCAGCTCTTTATCACTCAAAACACAGAAAGCTTAAGTAAGTTTGATTAATGAGATGTATTTGAGTTAAATATATGAATTTGGTTCACTGAAGCATGTATATATTTATTACACAAACTACTGAAAATAGCTGACCTCAGATGGTCAATTTGCAGAAGAACAGTCTCCTCCTGAGTGAAACAAATGCCAGCAAACTCGCACAGCTCTGTGATTGGCCAAAATGCTTAGTTTGACTTTTCGTTGATCGTCTACTCTTCCCCGTTGATCACCCCTGACCTACTTTCTGTGTGATCTGAATTTCGCGATCTGAATTTCTGCTTTTGAGTTTTAAAATATTCAATTTGATGTGAATTTCTGAAAATCTTGAAAACTCGAAACTGTATTTCTACAAACCCAATATCTGCAGTTTATGATTTTACAACCAACAAACATCTGAAGTTTGAAAATACTAAACAATAAAAATCTGATTCAAAAAATTCAGCTGTCTTAAATTTCAGATGTTTAATATTTTGGTCACACTTTATTTTGATGGTCTGTTTGTTGAATTTACATTACATTGCATCTACATGCCAACTAATGCTCATTGGATTATAAGTAGACTGTTGGGGTTAGGGTTAGGGTTTCGTGCATTCACATGGGGGCTTCAGCGTCAACACTTGACAGAGGGCTTGTCTGAAGTTGGGGCTGACGCAATCGTCATAGCAGCATCAGCCATTGAAATTAGTCTGCAATCGGCTACTGTCCGAGCTGGGGTATTTGCATAAAGCAATCCGATTGGCTGACGCTTCTGTTGCCGCTTGAAAAGTTGAGAATTTCCCATCTTCTGCAGCGAGCAACACCACTGAAGCGGTGCCAACAGATCCATAATACAATCTGGCAACGCCTGACATCATCCATTCAAAGTGAATGGGAAGCGTTGACGCTGATGCCCCGTGTGAATGGGGCATTAGTGTAAGTTGACATGTACTTGCAAAATTTCTTATAGTCAGTTAAATGTCTGTTGAAGGACAGTATCAACAGATATTAAGCAGACAGTCTACTAATACTCAAATGGACCATCAAAATAAAGTCTTACCAATATTTAAATTAAGAAATTCAAATTCAAAACATGTTTTTATAGCATATAATATTCGGGTTTTATTAAATTACAATTGTTAATAATGCAAATGAATACAAATGAACATAATTCAAATTCAGATTGTTTTGGCATATTATTAGCTCCATATTCTGCTGCCTGTTTGATATATTGAATATGTCTGACAAAATGAACATTTGTTATCTGACTTTTAGTATTTTCCTGTTCATCCTCTTAAAGCAGTTTTGAAGCAATCTACAGCTTATAAAGTGCCATACACTGTAAAACCCAATAAGTTAAGGCAACTCAAACCGTTTGAGGAAACTGATTGCAATAAACCTTTGAGTTAAAGAACTAATCTAAATGAGTACTGTGAACTTACTCCATTTAAGTTGAAGTAACAAAGTATTTAATGCAATACCTTTAACACTGAGTTCAAAACTCTTTTCAAATGAGTAGAATTAACCTTCAGTCAATTTTGAGTTAACTACACTCACTTCATATGATGAAGTTGACTGTTGTGTTTTACAGTGTAGAAACGAAGGTTACTTGACCTAATATGTCACTATTTTTTAAGTCCTACTGACCACAACCTGTTGAACGGAAATGTGCTCTCTGTGTAGAAACAATGATGTCGTCTTTTAACAGGAAGTGATCAATGCACTCAAGCAGACGTGGCACGTGTATTGCTTCCTGTGCGCTTCCTGTCAGCAACCTATAAGAAATGATACGTTTCACCTGGAGGATGGAGAGCCGTACTGTGAGAGAGGTGCTTGTTTCTTTTACTTCTATTGTTGTGTTACTTGTGCTGAGCAAATAGCATTTTAAATCACTGAAGCTAACTCTCAAACCTTCCTGCACTTACTGTATGCGTTTGATTCTTTTATGAAGACACTACTGAGTTTCTTATTTAAGTCATTTTATTTGTATGGCGTTTGTGGCAGTGCAGCTGATTTTTAACTTTAATTGTGGACATTTTGGGCAGTGTGGTGATGCAGTGGGTAGCGGTTTGAGCCTCGGCTGGGTCAGTTGGCATTTCTGTGTGCAATTGGCATGTTCTGCCCGTATTGGCATGGGTTTCCTCCGGGTGCTCCGGTTTCCCCCAAATGCCCAAAGACATGCGGTATAGGTGAATTGAATAAGCTAAATTGGCCATGGTATATGTGTGTGAATGAGTGTGTATGGATGTTTCCCAGTGATGGGTTGCAGCTGGAAGGGCATCCGCTGCGTAATACATGCTGGATAAGTTGGTGGTTCATGCCGCTGTGGCGACCCCTAATGAATAAAGGGACTAAGCCAAAATGAATGTATGAATGAAATACAGTGAAAACCATACCGTTTTTGTTATACAATGTATGTCAATAATTATATATATTCTGCACAAGAAGTTTGGCCAGAGGAAAAATGGTCGTGCCCAACTGAGTCTGGTTTCTCTCGAGGTTATTTCCATCACTTGCGTCAATTGGTGAAGTTTGTTCCTGGCCACTGTCGCCACTGGCTTGCTTGGTTTGGGACTTGTGAAGCTGAGCATCGTTGTGTTGTCCCGATACCAATTGGTACTGGAATTTAAAAAACATCCATTTCCCGTGAACATTTGAGCGCGATCTTAAACGTGCTCAACACTGACTGTGAAGGAGTCAGTGTTGAGCACTGTGATTGTCCGTGAAGGTCATCAGTTCACCGAACTCACTGCTGTTTACTGATTGTAACAACAGATACAGGAACACTGGAGCATTTTAAAGCTGTGAGGATCAGCTGTTTATAAGCTGACAAGAATTGACTGATCTTCATGGCTTTAAAACACTCCAGTGTCCCTGTATCTGTGGTTACATTTAGGGCGCACTCACACTATACTATCCGAACCGAGCCCCCAGGTGTGTTTCCTGGTTTGTTTGAGAAGAGTGAGTGCTGTGAATCGGGCTCAGGCAGGGTTCAGTTGGCCTGCCCTGGTCCTGTTGGAAGAGGTGTGCCAGAGCGTGTTTCACTTGGGCTTTGGCGCGGTACGCTTGTAGTGTGAGTGCAAAGCACGCCTGAGCTCAAGACTGAAGACGAGACGTGACTTTTACGGGACTGTTTCATATGTGTTTATTAATCATTCTTACTGTTTAATGAAAGCTAACTA
The DNA here is from genome assembly GCF_903798145.1 of Danio aesculapii. Taxonomy (NCBI): domain Eukaryota; kingdom Metazoa; phylum Chordata; class Actinopteri; order Cypriniformes; family Danionidae; genus Danio; species Danio aesculapii. Next base: position 7,995,643 of record NC_079439.1, read on the forward strand.
TTGTAGATTATTAAAGATGCAAACCCCTCACTGCATTACAGCTGCACCTTCAGCAAACCTCCTAATGCCTGCAGCACGAGGATTTTTATGATTGTTTATGAGCGTCAAAAGTGGCTGATCTGTTTGGCGAAATAATATTTGATTGCGTGTTACTTCATCAATAATGACTAAATGAGCGAGAATGAGCGAGAGCGCTTTTCTTCTGTTAAACTGAACAGCGCATTATCGATGATGTAAGCGTGCTCAGGCCCGAATGCAATGTGAGTGCAGGCCATTAGGGCATTGATGGGAACCAAGCATTATGCCCTTAGTAAACAGCGGTGAGTTCGGTGAACTGATGACCTTCACAGCCAATCACAGTCATTTCTGTTAAGGACGTGAACACAATGGCAAATCAGCGCTGTTTAAGAACGTGCTCAGATGTTAGCGGGAAATGGGAATTTTTAAAATTTCAGAACCAATTGGTATCGAATTCCAATATCGGGACAACCCTGATGCCCCACTGCATTTCTATCTAATGAAAACAGCCTTGATGAACATAAGAGACTTCTTTAATAACATTAAAAACCAATCAATTATATTATTACTTAGTCGTGAAAGACATTTTCTCACTGAAGCTTTTATTGTCTGTCTTATATAATATTTTTGATAACAGACTTTGATATGCTTTGCAAATTATGAACATTTTTGAGACATCTTCTGAAATACCTCCAAAATAAGCCATTATTAGTGTGTTGAATTGTTATTCAGGATAAATTCACTCATTTTCCTTCCGCTTAGTCCTTTATCAGGGGTCGCTACCATACTTGCCAACACTCCCGTTTTTCCCAAGAGTCTCCCGTATTTAAGACCCATTTGGTACAGTCCAGCTAGCTTTTTGGTTCAGTCCCCATATGCGCACCGAACCCAACGCGCAACCAACTTCATACCCGCTCTCAGGTCTTCAGTTCGTGTGCACCTTTCCCCCCACTCAGCACTTCGCGCAGCACCCCCGGATAAAATCTCCTGGATTTTTAGATCTGAATGTTGGCAGGTATGGTCGCCACAGCAGAATGAACCGCCAACCTTTCCAGCAAATGTTTTACACAGCGGATGCCCTTTCAGCTGCAACCCAGTACTGAAAAACACCCATACACACTCATTCATACTCATACACTATGGGCAATTTAGTTTATTCAATTCACCTATAACTGTGGGGGAAACCGGAGCACCCTGAGGAAACCCACACCAACACAAGGAGAACATGCAAACTCTACACAGAAAGGCCAACTGGCCCAGCCAGGACTCCGAACCAATGACATTCTTCCTGTGAGGCGATAGTGCTAACCACTGAGCCACCTTTTCTTTTTTCTGTCTATATGAATTTCCTAATTTTAGGTATCTTCCAAGGAGCATCAGAGAAACTCTTAAAGCTGATACTTAAAGTCTGAAGAATGTGTTTTGCAATCATGGTTTAATTGTGTGTTTAGATTTTTACAGTCTGTTTGGGACGGGTTGCCGTGGCTGTGATTTCCCAATAGAAGCGGGAGACAAGTTCCTAGAGGCCCTGGGCGGCACCTGGCACGACACCTGCTTCGTGTGCACAGTGAGTGTGTGTGTTCGGCTCTATCTCTGAGTGTGTGTGTACTGTATGTGTGTGTCTTCTTTCTTTCATTATGATCAATATCCGTTGTGTTCTCCTCAGGTGTGCAGTGTCAGCCTGGAGGGTCAGACCTTCTTCTCCAAAAAGGGCAAACCGCTTTGCAAGAAACACGCTCACGCTCTCAAAATATAACATAGCTTGTTGAGGAATAAGCAAAAAATGAAGAGATATTTACAACCATACGCAGGAAATGCCACATTCTCTCATAGGAAAAGCAGCTCTGGTGTGGTTTGGAGTGAAGGTTGATCTGTTGAATGGCTCTTTATGCCGAGTTCAGACTGCATGATTTTCAAAGTAGTCGTGTCACAGATGTTTTCACACTGCATGACTATCTGGGCTAGCATTTTGTCGCTGCTGTGTTTACACTGTAAGGTGGATCAGAGACAGGGGGTTTCACACTGCGTGACTTTAAAATAGGAAGAATCACTGACAACTTTGTCCAAACGACTTCTCACAACCAAAAACACGTCGTATATCTTTTGTTATTAATGACATAATGAGAAAGAAGCCTTAATGGGGTAGGAAATGTACATATTTGCTCACTTGGGTTTGAAGGGAATTAGCAATTTCTCCTCAACTTTTTTCTTTTTTGACCTGGTTGTGATATTGCTCACATGATGCCTCAAACAGACATAAGTGCTCCTGCCAAATTTACACTAGTTTTTCCTCCATTTCTTGAATCCAAATAAACTGTAAATAAGCGCTTTTAACTTCTCCTCCAACCTCCCGATGGCCTGCAGATACCCACACTAGTGGATGCTGCTCTCTCATTGGCTGTAGGTGATCGTCGATGTTATTTTCAGTCAAAACTCATTTCACACGGCATTCTTTTAGATCGCATCTTTGATAGTTCACACTGTGTGATTGTTACTCACGTGAACGAGCACCGATTTGCCTGTGATTTCATACATTTGTCGGCGATTTCTCAAAACCTGACGGCGAGTCAAAATTGGGGCTAAAATCATGCAGTCTGAACTCGGCATTAGGAACATATGCTTGAATTATTGACTACAGTTTTTTCTTTATTGTTTTGCATTCCTCTCTCTGTTTCTCTTAGGGATGTGTTCAAACATTGAAAGTCTAGATTGATCAAACCAAACTTTGGTGCAATTGTTATGTTTGATTTTGACTTTTGAATTATTGCTAAATTTCCATTGCATTGATTTCCATTTCCACTATCAGAAGTACCAAAATAACAAACCGTACTGTACCTCTTTTTTTGGACACATTTTTAAAGGGGACCTTTTATGCCCCTTTTTACAAGATGTAAAATAAGTTTCTGATGTCCCTAGAGTGTGTATGTCAAGTTTTAGCTCAAAATACCACACAAGTAATGTTTTATAACTCTTTGAAACTGACCCTTTTAGGCTTTGTTACTAATTGTGGAGTTTTAGTGACTGTCGCTTTAAATTCAAATGAGATTGCTAATGAGTTAGAGATGGTCACTAATGGGCGGGGCTTTCCTCCTCTGATGACACATACGAATGGAGAATATCAATCAAAGAGTTTCTGAAGACTGTTTTTATCAAGTCTTATTATAAAAAATAAAATTAATATGTTTCACCATTTAAATCTGGTTATATTCACTGACTGTTGCCACACAACTGTGTTCAACTGTGATTTTTGCCTAATAGGTCCCCTTTAACGCAGTGATTTGACCGCCTGCTCTGCATATTTTGTATCTTTCTTTTACTAGTTCAGAAGTTTGTTCAATTCGACTCAATTCAATCCATAAGTGCTCTGCGAAGTGGACATCACAATTTGAAACAGTGTTCAATTCAAAGGGTATCATACCAAAGACCCTTCACACTTCTGTAATACTTTAAGATGCTGCAAACTGTAGTGTCACGCAATAAAAAATAGTAAACTTCAAGTTCAGCTGATTTCCACTGTGTAGGGATTAGAGAGTAGCAAACACTATATACTGTAGAAGTGGTCCCCAACCTCTTGACCGTGGACCAGTACCGGTCCGTGGATCAATTGCTACCAGACCGTGCAATAAATCATTATTTATTTTTTCGTTTTATTGATTATCTGAGTCTGAACGATCTTTTATTTTGAAAAATCTTTTATTTTGTAAAACACATAATCATTCGCAGTCTCAGTGCTGCAGGTGAAAATGCAGAGAGGGATTTGAGAAATATAAAACGCCTAAAGAAACCTCTTCATATATCACCCTTTTAAAATACAAGACTGTTAAAAGATGGTCGCAATTTTACCGGCCACTTAATGGATGGAAACTCAATGAAGATACAGTGCTTTATTCCAACTCATTATCTGCATTAAATGGGTTTTACAGTAATTAAACAAATCATCTTCAAGACAGGACTTTCTGTATGAAATTTGTACAAAATTTATACTAAAATGAAAGAGAAACAAACGTTTGTACAGGAGTAGAGGTGGATGAGGTGGCAGAGAAACTCACTTAAACTTGCCCAGATAAACGCTGTTGCTGTCAAATATTGTTTACTTCACTAATATTGATCGAATATGCCTATTGGTTGAAGGTTATCGAAGAAATTTTATACGTTTCAAAATACAAAATACAGTATTTTATTTTTATACATAAGTGGCTGCTGTATTTTATGGTTTATTTTGCTACACGTAAAATTGAAGTATTTGGTATTTTGTTTTAAGATGCATTTCAATGTATTTTTGCCCATCGCTGACCACGGAGAACTCTACATTACCCAGCAGGCACACAACCTCATAAGATGTTACGATTAGGTTAGATTTAGGTCGTGTGATCAGGTGACCAAATATTGATGACGTTGATATTTGGTTGATTTTAGGTTGTGTTGGAAAGTGACCAAAATCCAGCGTCAAGCCAACGCCATATTGATGTCAAATACTGACATTTATTCGTCAGGTATGGCCACTAAAACCCAATGTTTAATAGATGTCATAGTAGTAACGTCCACACAACGTCATGCAGTAACATCATTAGACGTTAATATTTGGTTGATTTTTGGTTGGACGTTGGACATTGATGTTGAGATACCCGAATTTCATTTCCACACGAAATGCAACATCCCCACGACGTTGGGGTACAACCTCAATCTGATGTCATGTGGACGTCCTGTGCCTGCTGGGTGGTGCCATTTATTTATTAATTTATGTACTTTTTATTATTGAATTTTCAAGAAAATGTTGAAGAAAGTAAATGAAATAAGAAGTAGAACAAATGACACATCCTATCTGGAATCCCAAACATGACTTAATAATTACAGTTCAACATTCAGTCCATTTACACTGTAAAAAATGCTGGGTTCCACACAATCGATTTGTGTTGAGACAACATCGAGGAATGAAGTTAACTTATTAGTTTTTACAAATTTAAGTTGATTGCACATAAAACAAGTTAAGTTGTATTTTTGCCCATCGCCGACCACGGAGAACTCTACATTACCCAGCAGGCACACAACCACATAAGACGTTAAGATTAGGTTAGATTTAGGTCGTGAAATCAGGTGACCAAATATTGATGTTGATATTTGGTTGATTTTAGGTTGTGTTGGAAAGTGACCAAAATCCAGCGTCAAGCCAACGTCATATTGACATCAAATACTGACATTTATTCATCAGGTATGGCAACCAAAACCCAATGTTTAATAGATGTCATAGTAGTAACGTCCACACAACGTCAAGCAGTAACATCATTAGACGTTAATATTTGGTTAATTTTTGGTTGGACATTGGACATTGATGTTGAGATCGAAATGCAACATCCCCACGACGCTGGGTTACAACCTCAATCTGATGTCATGTGGACGTCCTGTGCCTGCTGGGTGGTGCCATTTATTTATTAACTTATGTACTTTTTATTATTGAATTTTAAAGAAAATGTTGAAGAAAGTAAATGAAATAAGAAGTAGAACAAATTATTATTAGTTTTTACAAATTTAGGTTGATTGCATATAAAACATTTAAGTTGTCCCCCCAAAAAACTCAAGAATTGGGTTGTTTCAGCTCAGTAGTTTCAACAAACAGCAAACATATTTTTTTGAGTGTAGAAAGAGTTACAGTACGAGCTCTCAAAATGATTCAGCTATGCCGTAAAGCATATTTAAACTATATTTTCAAAACCATAATCATAGTTATTGTTCATTTTGCAAATCCTACAACTTTACATTAAAAGCAATTGCGTTATTTCTGACAGAATATCAAACTGATATAAAGGGATATGAAATATATTAGCATATAGCAACCCTCTGTGTTTTTGATGCAGATAGAGAGTGTTAGTGTGAAAGTGAAGTGTTGTTCTCTCTGTATGTGTGTGCGTGTCTCAGGTGAGCGGTTTGGCTGTAATGGGCGTAACTCACACCAGCACTTGAGCTCAGGGGTCGCGACCTCTTCCTTCAACACATGAATGAGACATTTATTCACTCCGGCCACAAAGAGCAGCTTCTCCTGAGCCATGTCTTTATTCTTCACACCGGCCTGACGAGAGCCACTGAAATCATCTCAAGATGTGAGAACTCTGAAAACACTCAAATACTAGATACACGGATTTGATATACGATATACAGTTGAATTATTCACCCTCCTTTGATTTTTTTTTTTTTTCTTTTTAAAATATTTCCCAAATGATGTTTAACAGAGTAAGGAAATTTTCACAGTATGTCTGATAATATTTTTTCTTCTGGAGAAAGTCTTATTTGTTTTATTTCGGCTAGAATAAAAGCAGTTTAAAATTTTGAGGTCGAAATTATTAGCGAAATTATTTTTTGATTGTCTACAGAATAAACCGTCATTTTACAACTTGCCTAATCACCCTAACCTGCCTAATTAACCAAGTTAAGCCTTTAAATGTCACTTTGTGAAGTTTCATAAACTAATTTCGAGAGGAGCACGTGATATGATTGAGCACGTCTGGCCACTCATCTGTAATCAGTAATAATCCAATAAGAGTGATCATAGTCTACTATAAATGGATCATTTTCTCCCTACTGTTTGTATCTTCGTTTGGAAGAATCCCCCCTTCCACCCCATCTCCTCCTCCTTTTCCTCCCGTTTCTAAAGGGGGAGCTCTCGAGACCTACCTGATCTCGGATCTCCTGATATGCTTATCGACCGGGCGGGAGCCCTGGGCTCAAATATCTCCGAGCTCAGGGTTCTCTCCCGGGACAGCATGCCAAACCTGCTTTATACGCCAAGCATATCTAAGTGGGAACTCTTGAAAAGCTGTATAGAAGTGTCTTGAAAAATATCTAGTCAAATATGTTTAGAAATGTGTTGAAAAAATCTTCTCACCAATAAACAGAAATTGGGAAAAAAAATACAGGGGGGCTAATAATTCTGACATCAACTGTATAAATATATATATATATATACATACTAGTTCTATGGATTTGCATCAAATATAGATGTAAAATATGTACTGCTGTATGAAATATGTATAATTTTCCTCAGTGTTTAAGGTCTAAAAAGATGGAATATTTTGACATTTTATTATTAAATACATGCTCTTGAATATATACAGTTGAAGTCAGAATTATTAGCCCTCCTGAATTATTATTATTATTTCTAATAACTGATTTATTTTATCTTTGCTATGCTTACAGTACATAATATTTGACTAGATATTTTTCAAGACACTTCTATACAGCTTAAAGTGACATTTAAAGGCTTAACTAGGTTAATTAGGTTAACTAGGCAGGTTAGGGTGATTAGGCAAGTTATTGTATAATGATGGTTTGTTCTGTAAACAATCAAAAAATATATATAGCTTAAAGGCGCTAATAATTTTGACCTTAAAATGTTTTTTAAAAATTTAAAACTGCTTTTATTATAGCCGAAATAAAACAAATAAGACTTTCTCTAGAAGAAACAATATTATCAGACATACTGTGAAAATTTCCTTGCTCTGTTAAACATCATTTGGGAAATAATGGCGAATAATAATTTGGCGAATAATTCGGACTTCAACTGTCTGGGTTTATAATTGTAATCAAAATGTCCATTTTCCATTATAAAAAAGCCCTGACCCTATAACGCTAATATGGTACCATGATTCAGATATGTTGTATTCTATGGTAGGCCTACATTGATACATTAAAGTATGTACAATACTAGCATATTTGTGTACACTGAGTAGTATGTAAGGTACTGTCCTTCAGAAATAACTTGATGTTTCATATTGCTATAATGGTTTATGGTGGTATTTAATAAATAGTGTACACTATCGTCACACTAAGTTATCTTGTTGTTAATTGATATTAAGAATAATCAAAGTCCATTTAAGGCAAGTCATTTCACTCTGCGGCCATCTTTGAAACACGTCTCAGGCAGTATGTTTGGCCATTCTGTCTTAATGCGGAAACATCAAATTCTCCAAAACCGCTTGCCAAGCTTACGATTGAATTTCATATTTGGAATCACCAATAACAGCTGTGTGTTTAGTTTCATTTCGAAACGTCCAAATTACACAAAATCTGCAGAAACTCACGTCTGCTCCGAGCCCCTCCCCCTGGAGTATTGTCAGTCTATAGCGATAGATGATTGGCTTCTGTACTAGAAGGCGGGCTTTATTTGCTATAGTGCTATTGATGATTGGCTCCTGTACTTGTAGGCGGGGCTTTATTCACCATATTGACGTTACACTTTTCCCCATTCAAAAAGATACGAGTAACACATCTTGTGTATTCTATAGTCTTTGGTATAATTTAATATTATCACTTAATTTAAACATATAAATCTAAAACCTTTTTTTGATCCACTTACAATGTCAATTGCTGACTACTGTATGTATATCATCCCTGTCAACCCTCCCGTTTTTCCCAGGATTCTCCCGTTTTTTTACAGTTCTATCCCACTATCCTCCCGTAAAGGTATTTCCCTGTATTTCTCCCGTATTTTCAATCTTTCTATGAAGGGTGGCAATAAACATTAAAGGACCGATTGTCCCTATATGCAACCCATACCACCGAACCACCAGGGAACACCATGTGAATTTGTTCTGTGCTTTAATTTTATTTAGGCATGAAAACACTTTGAAATAAATTGAAAACTGGAGGGATTCCCTTCCTTTCCTTTACATGTGCCATTGCCCTTTCTATGCAATCTTCAAAACAGTCAGTTCATGTAATAATAATAATATTAATAATATTTCCTTACATTTATATAGCACTTTTCTGGACACTCAAAGTGCTTTACACATTGGGATGAATCTCCTCATCCACCACCAGTGTGCAGCATCCACCTGGATGACATGACGGCAGCCATATTGTGCCAGACTGCACACAACACACTGGTGGAGAGGAAACAGAGTGATGAAGTCAGTTATGATAGGGGGATGGTTTGGAGGCCATGATGGACAGAGGCCAGTCTGCAAATTTGGCCAGGATGCCGAGATTAAACCTCTACTCTTTTTCGAAGGACATCCTGGGATTTTTAACGACCACAATGGTTTAACGTCTCATCCGAAAGATGGCGCTCACTGAGCAGTATAGAGTCCCCTTCACTTTACTGGGGCGTTAGGACCCACACAAACCGCAGGTTGAGCGCCCCCTGCTGGCTTCACTAATATCGCTTCCGGCAGAAATCTAGCTTTCCCTTGTAGCAGTGCGTGACTGTCAGACAACCATAGTGATAAATAGATGCTGTTTTCTAAACGGATTCTGCACATGCAATTTAAAGCATTGCAAAGTGAACACTAAAGCAGGTCGCACACCAGAGGCGCCGTTCGGCAGTGCTCCGCGTAGCGCCATGCAGCGCCATACATTTCAGAATTCTAAACATAGGTTTCTATCAGGGTACACAGACCGGCGCCGCAAGTTCACGACTCAGGACACTGTTCATTTCTCTGCCGTGCCACAGAGCACCATCTGATTAGTTTCATGTTAAATATCATGCATATAATAAAAATCATGCAAATATAACTGTCATGTGCGTGCCGTGTCGTGGCGCTGAGCGGCTCTTCCGGTGTGCAACCTGCTTTAGTGAACACTATTATTATAACAACATCTAAACATATCGATCTTGGCAGGTTTTAATAAACACAACAAATTTTGTATTAAATGAGCATAAAAAGCTAGGAAAGCAATTGAATGTTTTCATTATAGATCTGTGCATTTTTAGTGACACCTCTGTTATTGTGATCAAATGAAAAATCTGAATGAGAGATTTGTTGACTGCTCTTTAATGAGGATGTTTAAATTATACAGTAAGGAAAAGTTTAATGAGATTTGATAACTTAATTTAATTTCTTTACAATAGTTATTAAATTTAATATGATAAATTTATTCATTCATTTTCTTTTAAGCTTAGTCCCTTTATTAATCTGGGGTCGCCACAGCGAAATGAACTACCAACTTATCCAGCAAATGTTTTACGCAGCAGATGCCCTTCCAGCTGCTACCCATCACTGGGAAACACCCATACACACTCAATCACACACATACACTACAGCTAATTTAGCCCCCCCAATTCACTTATACCACGTCTTACTTGTGGGGTAAACCAGAGGACCCGAAGGAAACCCACGCCAACACGGGGAGAACATGCAAACTCCACACAGAAAGGCCAACTGACCCAGACCGAGTGTCACCCCTTAATAGAATAAACTGTTTGCTAATTTATTTGCAGCTTTTTCTATACTATTTTTTCTATCTTTTGTAAATAATAATAATAATAATAATAATAATAATAAAAACATATTACAATTTTAACTGTTTATTTACAATGATCCCTTATTTCCACATCACAATGTTAAAAGGTAAAATGTATTAGTAACATTTGACATTTGAGGTGGAAAAAGTTTTTAAAATTTATACATATATATTTATGTATTTTTTATTATAATAAATTACAAGTTAACTTACTGTAGTGTCACAAGCTTCAATATTTATTAAATAACAGTTACCCCCATGAACCATTACATCAAAATTGCGTAACATATAGGCTTGCCTATATAGCAATAACTGTTATTAGCTAACTGTTGTTTCGCAATAAATTCATTAATTATTATTTTATATATTATTTACCTTACCCTTCAAAACTAGGTTGGTGAGTTAGCTTAGTCAGTTAGTCCGGTAGCCGCCGGTAGTCGGTGTCGTGAGTTCCCGCGCGCGCGCACCCGTACTGGAGCTGCTGATGATGTTGACGAGCTGAACTCATTTAATGTTGAACTGACACATCATTCAGACGGACTCACGGACACCGAGCAGCTTTACAACAACTTGCGGACACTTTCACCTCTCAACCGGTAAGAATACAGTCACCGGGGGCATTTTGAAGCGGGGGAAGTGATCGGACGTGTCTCCGTAATATCAGCTCTTTTCTGACAAAACTGCGATTGATTTCTATGAAGCTGAGCATTAAATCTGTCCGTCTTAAGGGCGATTTGCTAGACTAACGTGAGCATTTTGAGTACAACTTTACAGTTTTACGGACATTCACCATGGTGAATGTTCGCCGAAGAAAGTTGCTTGTGTTTATTTAACTTAGGGGTTATTTACATTGAGGTAAAGTTTGTTTTATAGTCGCACATTCCTTCATTTAACGTTGCTATATTATCTACTACGCCAATTTGAATACAGGGTCTGAAATCACATGTAAACATGACTTGAAAACAACATTAGCACTATTTATTTGACCGTGAACACTTGTACTTTGATATTCATTGACTGCGAATGTGATTTCACTATTTATAATTTGCAAATCATACATGAAATGATATTATTAAGGAAAAAGTCTGAATGTGCGAATATAAAACCAACTTTACCTCAATGTTATTTACTGCAATCTACAGTCAAGAAGAAGCTTTAAAGTATTGGATTATTATGATATCTTAAGATAAAGACGAGTATGATTAGTATTTGTGATATGTATACACGTTTCCACTTTTTTTTACCAACATGGTTCATGTGCTGTTGAAATACAGTAAAGTTAGAATCAATATACCTTATTTTTGGAAGTATACCATGGTAGATGGCATTGTTTGAATTACCCTGTAGAGTGTCACATAATTGACCATATATAAGATGTAAATAGTCAGTGCCATGTGTAAATAAAGTTGGAACTCTATGGTGTTAACATCTGATTATGTATTTATTCGTCATTTATCATAAGTAGTTTTTTAGGAGTCACAATTAATGTAAGCGTGATTGTTTGTTTTATATGACAGTTTTCACTGCAGGATTTTAAAGTTAACATTTTATAATAAGTTAAAAAGCAGACTTTCCCTGTCTGATTTCAAACAGGTTTCCAAAAAACATTTTTCATTGGTCAGCCAACAAAATAATACACTTCCCGAGTGGGACGTCGTTGATTGAGTCAGTAAACTGGGAATATCATCACTTAGCTTTATGTACACTCTTCTAACTTGTGTGTGTGATCTGATAATGAAATTAAATAACTGTTTTAATGTCATTTTAGGGTTTATGATGTTTTCATTATAGTGACAGTTTAATATCATTGATGTAATTTAATATAAAACATCGTTCTCTGAAGAAAGTTGCTTGTGTTTATTTAACTTGGTTGTGTTTATTTAAGTTGTTTACTACAATCTACAGTCAAGTAGAAGCTTTAAAGAATTGTATTTTATGATATCTTATGATAAAAATGAGTATGATTAGTATTTGTGAGATGTATACACGTTTCCACTGTATTTAGACTGTTTTTAGCAACATGGTTCATGTGCTGTTGAAATAGAGTAAAATTAGAATCAATTTACCTTATTTTTGGAAGTATACCATGGTAGATGGCATTGTTTGAATTACCCTGTAGAGTGTCACATAATTGACCATAAATAAGATGTAAATCTTAGTGCCATGTGTAAATAAAATTGGAACTCTATGGTGTTAACATCTGATTATGAATTTATTCATCATATATACTTTTTTAGGAGTTAATTTAAGATGAATGAAAGATTGGCTTGTTTGTTTTATATGACAGTTTGCATTGCAAGATTTTAAAGTTCCACTGTATAATAAGTTAAAAAGCAGACTTTCCCTGTCTGATTTCAAACAAGTTCCCCATAAACATCTTTCATTGGTCAGCCAAAAAAATAACACGCTACCCAAGTGGGACGTCGTTGGTTGAATCAATAAACTGGGACTATCATTACTTGAGAATTTAAAATCAGAAATGTGAAGCTTATAATTTTGTTACTTGCATTTGTCTAACCTGTGTGTGTGATCTGACAATGTAAAGTTTTTGATTGTTTTTAATGTCATTTTAAGGTTTATGATGTTGCATTATAATGAAACGTTGGTCGCTGAAGAAAGTTGCCTGTGTTTATTTAACTTGGGGCTTATTTACTACAATCTACAGTCCAGTAGAAGCTTTGAAGGATTGGATTTTATGATATCTTATGATAAAAATGAGTATGATAAGTATTTATGATATGGATACACGTTTCCACTTGTCACAGTTAATGTATTTAGACTTTTTTTTTTAGCTAGATATTTCATGTGCTGTTGAAATACAGTAAAATGAATTTACCATATTGTCTGATGTACCATTGGGTCATTGGCATTGTTTGAATTACCCTGTGAAGTACCCTGTAGAGTCACATAATTGAGTATATATGTAATATGTAAAAAGTCAGTGCTATGTGCAAATAAATCAGAACTCTATGGTGTTAACATCTGACTATGTATTTATTCATCTTAGTACTTTTCTAGGAGACAATTTAAGATTAATGTAAGATTGGCTTGTTTGTTTTATATGACAGTCTGTCTGATTTTAAACTGACTTACAGCTTCAGATAACGGATAATTTTTTTAACTTAGTAAAATGATGATTTGTGTAAAATATAATTTTATCAAACTTTGTTATTATAATGCAACACCATAAACTTTGAAATGACATTAAAATCAGTAATTTAAAAAGCTTTAGACTGCTTTGACACAATCTACTTTGTAAAAGCGCTATAGAAATAAAGATGAATTGAATTGAATATTTTCTGACGTACTATAGGTCATTGACATTGTTTGAATTACCCTGTAGAGTGTCACATAATTGAGCGTATATGTAATATTTAAAAGTCAGTGCTATGTGTAAATAAATCAGAACTCTATGGTGTTAACATCTGATTATGTATTTTACTCATCATAATACTTTTTTAGGAGCTAATTTAGGGGTTTGTTTTATATGACAGTTTGCACTGCAAGATTTTAAACTTCCACTTTATAATAAGCTAAAAAGCAGACTTTCCCTGTCTGATTTCAAACAGGTTTCCCATAAACATCTTTCATTGGTCAGCCAAAAAACAATACACTTCATAAGTGGGACGTCGTTGGTTGAGTCAGTAAACTGTGAATATCATTACTTGAGCATTTAAAACCAGAAATGTGAAGCTAATAGTTTTGTTATTTATATTCTCTCAACATGTGTGTGTGATCTGACAATGTAAAGCTTTTTAAATGACTGTTTTTAATGTAATTTTAAAGTTTATGGAGTTACATTATAATAACAAAGTTTTATATAATAAAATTTTACACAAACATCATTTTACTAATTAAAAAAAATCTGTTATCTGAAGCTGTAAGTCCGTTTGAGTCAAACATTTACTGTAATTTTAGGCTTTATAGACTTTATTTTTATAGAATTTAGACTTATAGGCTTTATAGGGCTGGGCAATTAATTGAATTGTAATTAATTAATTGTAATTGAAATTAATTAATTGAAAAGTAATCGAAATCAACATTCACAATCTATAATCGATCAAATTTTTCCAGATCAATTTTTTTCAATTGCTTTTCCTACTGTATGTGGACTCATGTGACCCTGCTCTGTTAAGGCTAATTTATACTTCTCATATTATGATTTATAGTTATTATATTATTCTGATATTATACTTTAGCCAAGTGCACGCGCACAGTCTGTCACAGCCTTCGCATAACCCCACACCTCAAAAACATTTAACTACACGTCACAACGACACGTAGCGCAATCTTTGTGATTGGTCAGTTAGGTAACGGTGTCGAGGGTGGGCGGCGAGGAGAGCCGTGTTTTAGGCAATGTTTTAATTTCAGTTGTTTAGTATTGATTTTCAATAGATAATCATAGGTAGTAGATAGTGTGACTTTCCTTAAATTATTTTAAAATCAAGTACTGCGTTCTTCATTTAAAAATCTCTCACTTGTAATATGTGAGCATATTTACTGTACAAAACTTGTCAGTGAACTATGAGAGCAAAAACATAAAATAAATAAATAAAATAATCGTTTGTTAATTGAAATCGAGTTAAAATGTTAAGTTTATCGAGATTTAGATTTTAGGCCAAATCGCCCAGCCCTATTATGGAGTTAAATTGGTGACAAAAGTTAAAAAAATTAGATAAAGATTGAAAGACAAAATAAATTAGTTTCGGAGTTGTTGATAATTCTTTAACATATTTTAATATACTATTGAAGCACTAAGTATTTCAACATTTACAACATTTATTCGAAGTACCTCATGTTGCTTTTAAAAAAAAAAGATTTATTGTGTGGCAATCAACAAAATGCTATCGATTGAGCTGAACTTGTACTAAAACCAGAATTTTCCTTTAACAAAGCGGATCGGTTTGCATTGCTGATTTGGTCATGATATATCGTGTTCAGGACACGTTTGGTGGGAATATGATACAGCGACAGAAACTTTTAACTGCTCTGATAAGGAGTTAATCTTGATAGCCTCTACTCTTTCAGCACTTAGAGCGTAATCCCAACAGGAGCATTGTTTCTCTTGGGATAATGGGGGAATTGGACTGTTTGTGTCCATTAGACACTTGATTTTTGACTTTTATGAACCATCTGGTCCATGAACACAGAGTCAAGTGTAGACTCAAGCATAGTTCATATTGTCACCAGTATAGCAGTGCATTTTGTTTTGGTTTAATTTGGTTGCTCTCACATGTGTGCAAATGGCTGTTTAACGGTTTTGATTGTTTGGGTATTGTACAATATATGGTATAGTGGATTTGGGGATGTGAGAGATATTTTTATGACAAGATGTACAGCATTTTTAATGTGTTCATAACAGTGGTGTTTTAGTATTTCAGTTATTTGCGATAGCAGAAATTCCAATTCCCTTTTACTTCAGGTTTATTTCTGTTTCAGTGAATGATTTTTAAACAGTAGGGTATATTTGTATGACAATGTACAATTTTGCCTTTGTCTTTTTTAAATGATTTGCATACAGATGACAATGGTGTTTAAACAGTGTTTAGACTGGTATGAAAACAACTGAAAATGCTGTAGTCCTGGGAGAGTGAGCAATTAATATACATGCAACAGGTACAGTATAAACAGATGTGTGTATTATCTGATATTGGCTTGCTAGGGCTGCAATTAACACTTTTTTAAAAATTAAAAATATTTTTATTATATTTTATAATATTATATTTTATTATAAAATATTTTTATTTTATTTAATTAAGTATTAAAAATAAATTAAAGGTCAAGATTTAAAAACTTTTCTTATAATCAAATTAAATCCATTTACTGGAAGTTACAAACATAAACACTACACTGCACAGTAGGGCGCTGCAATTAATTGGAAATCCGATTTCGATTTTTGGCTTCTAACGATTATGAAAAAGCATTAATCGAGATAAACGATTATTGCATCATATACCGCCCCCTTTCCAGTTGTACACATTTGTTGCTCTGCAAAGCTCAGTTCCACGTGAACATTACTAAAAGCATGTGCTGTAATGTAACGTTTGGATCACGGGATGCGCATCATTCATTGATGAACATTCGAATCATTCTTGTTTAAAAGCGCGAACAAGACCGCATGCTTTTGTGTGTGTGCGCGCTTGGCCTCAGAGACGAGCGGAGCACACATCTAACGCCATCTTAATGTGAACGCTTTAATGGTCAAATACATGCACATTTGTGTCAGAGCGCGGTGTTTAGTGATTATTCATATTAACCCTCATTTGTGTAATAAATAAACATGTTGAGAATCAAAAGACTTGTGAAAGTGAAACCATATCAGAGCCGCACTATTCTTAAAGTGACAGCGCAATATTCCTGCTGCCGCCTGTTTTTATTATGAATCAAACAACAAATGGAGAAAATCCCTCACTGCTCTTGACTGAAGGACTTTTGTAGCTGAAGGATTTTTCTTACAGTGAAAGCAGAGTTTGTTTCATATTTTTACTGTATTTACTTATTTTTATTGTATTTATGTCCTTTTCCTTATTTACAGGGAGGAAAATAACTGTGCAAATATACAGTTGAAGTCAGAATTATTAGCCCTCCTGAATTATTATCGACCCTTTCCCTCCAATTTCTGTTTAATGCAAAGATTTATTTTCAACCCATTTTTAAACATAACAGATTTAATAACTCATTTCTAATAACTGATTTCTTTTATCTTTGCTATGATGTAAAGTACACTATATTTTACTAGATATTTTTCAAGATACTAGTATTCATCTTAAAGTGACATTCAAAGGCTTAATTAGGCTTAATTATACAAGTCATTGTATAACAGTAGTTTCTTCTGCAGACAATCAAAAATATATGTTGCTTAAAGGGGCTAATAATATTGACCTTTAAATAGGTCTCAAAATATTAAAAACTGCTTTTATTCTAGCCGAAATAACAAATAAGCCAAATAAAAAACAAATAAATTACCCAATAAATTGTAATTTTTTTATGTCTACCCCTACCCTAACCCTAAACCCAACAGGTACTGCAAATATATTAATTACTGTTATATGGTGTCATAAGAAATGCTGTAATATTGATGTGCATATCGCACTTCCGGCCTGTCGTGTATCGTGTCTAGACTTTGCCGAAATCTAGCTTGTGAAAATATACTAGATGCATCAAAGATTACCTATAGAGAAATTTGATCTATGAAAATCCAGCCAAATTACAGTACATATTTGACAAGTTATGATAAATATTACATATAGGATATGATAAGTTTATATTTGGATTTCACATATATAGAGTATGTAATTTATGCAACGCATATTTTGAAATAATGTTTACACATATGTTTTTTCAACCATTGGAGATATACTAGATATAATTATATATATACTGTATATGTTCATTTGTGTTCCAATTTCTGTTTAATGCAAAGATTTATTTTCAACCCATTTTTAAACATAACAGATTTAATAACTCATTTCTAATAACTGATTTCTTTTATCTTTGCCATGATGTAAAGTACATTATATTTTACTAGATATTTTTCAAGATACTAGTATTCAGCTTAAAGTGACATTCAAAGGCTTAATTAGGCTTAATTATACAAGTCATTGTATAACAGTAGTTTCTTCTGCAGACAATCAAAAATATATGTTGCTTAAAGGGGCTAATAATATTGACCTCAAAATGGTCTGGCTCTCAAAATATTGGCTCAAAATATCTGGCTCTCAAAATATTAAAAACTTCTTTTATTTTAGCCGAAATAAAACAAATAAGCCAAATAAAAAACAAATAAATTACCCAATAAATTGTAATTTTTTTTATGTCTACCCCTACCCTAACCCTAAACCCAACAAGTACTGCAAATATATTAATTACTGTTATATGGTGTCATAAGAAATGCTGTAATATTGATGTGCATATCGCACTTCCGGCCTGTCGTGTATCGTGTCTAGACTTTGCCGAAATCTAGCTTGTGAAAATATACTAGATGCATCAAAGATTACCTATAGAGAAATTTGATCTATGAAAATCCAGCCAAATTACAGTACATATTTGACAAGTTATGATAAATATTACATATAGGATATGATAAGTTTATATTTGGATTTCACATATATAAAGTATGTAATTTATGCAACGCATATTTTGAAAGAATGTTTACACATATGTTTTTTCAACCATTGGAGATATACTAGATATAATTATATGTATACTGTATATGTTCATTTGTGTTTATATGAACACAATCTCACGGCAATTCGTAACTTTTTGATTTAGTGGCTAATTCGTAAAGATTCGTACAATTTAGTATGATTTGCTTATCCACTCAATGACGGTTGGGTTTGGGGCGGGGTTGTGTGCCACGCCTCCGTTTTAAAATCGTGCATGTTCGTATGTCTGAACTTGTATGAATTCTACGAATTGGCGACTAAACTGACAAAAGTAAAATACTTTCGTTTCCTTGTGAGATCTGGCTGGTTTATATACATGTATGGCCATATATGAACTCATACTGTATATAAAATCCAAACATGAAATTACATATATTTCCATAAATCAGATTTTTATATGGGTAGACTCATCAAATAGCCAGACTTCATGCACTGAAAAAAGTGTTGCATACAAAATTGTTGCAAACAATTTATTTGTGTTGAATTTAAACAAACAAATTAAATTTAATAATATTCAACTTAATATGTTTGTTTAAATTCAGCCTAAATAAATTGTTTACAACCACTTAACGTAAAAAAAATTAGTAAATCCAAGTAATCATCTTTCAATAATTTTTTTCAGTGTGTGTAGTCATTCATTCCTGTCTGTTTGATGACTAGTCTATTTTTGGACTATATTGTTAGACGAGTAGTAGATTTTTATTGCCAGGTTTGTTTTAGACTAGGTGTCAGTGTTTGGATGGCTATTAGACATCTTTTAAATGCAAAATTTCTTATAACCTTACTCATTGAATTTAAAGAGATAGTACACCCCAAAATGAAAACTTGGACCCTTGCTGTTACTATTCCTGTACTCTCTGCCAGTCTGATGTATTGTGTGACATGCACATGTTAACAAATTGATCAATTGATTCAAGACGTTCTGTAGATTTTCATCTCAAGGTTTGTTTTAGCCAAGGTGTTGGTGTTTGGATGGTTATTAGTCTAGTTGAAGTAAAAAATAAGAATAATATAATAATTTTTTAAATAAAATGAATCAATAATTTGTATAATTTAAATAAATGATATTTAGTACATATATTTATAGTCTACAAAGATTTTACTTATTTTTCAAAGCATTGAAAAAAAATATTAATAAAACTAGTGAAAATTAATGTTTTTAAGTATGCTTGTTCACTGAAACAGTACTATATATAATATATTACTAATATATATATATATATATATATATATATATATATATATATATATATATATATATATATATATATATATATATATATATATATATATATATATATATATATATATATATATATATATATATATATATATATATATGGCATATTACACACAATGCCTCTCCAATCCAGTTCTATGAATCTGAGTTCATAATACACACACTCATGAATGATTTACTGTTTCTCTCCTCTCCCTGTATTTTCTGTACTCTCCTCGTGATGAAGAGTAGGCAAACAGATCAACTTAATTATAAACTTAAACATATCAGAAATCACACACACTATACCTCTTCTCCTCTCCGGTCTCTCTCCTCTTCAGGGCCTTTCTCTCTCTCTCTCTCTCTCTCTCTCTCTCTCTCTCTCTCTCTCTCTCTCTCTCTCTCTCTCTCTCTCTCTCTCTCTCTCTCTCTCTCTGTCTCTGTCTCCTCTTTCTGTCTTTCTCTCTGACATGATGAATCCAGTCTGCGCTGCCGTTAGCCTCCTCCGCCTGATTAATGCTAGCTTACTCATCTAACGTTACCATAACGTCTTCTTCTATACCCTCATTCTCCTGATCACAGGTCTGTTTAAAGAAGGTGTGTATGGAACCATTCCTCAATAAAGATGCCTCCTCTCCTCTTTCTCTCGCGTTTCTCTCCACTTGTCATTTGTGATGTACGACAACTACACTACAGTCCGCTCTGTTAAGTGCGTGTTTTTGTCAAAACTGACGTTTCCGCGCTTGACCAATTACAGCGTTCTGTTTAGTTAAAGAAAGAAAAAGAAAGACAATTTAAATATAATGATGTTAATAATAGTTATATGTGATGGTAATTTTTATTTATTTATTTATTTATTTTTGCTAAGATGAAATATGGTTGTCTGAGCAATATAGTTTTTGCAGAGAGGGAGGCACCTTTATTAAGACGTGCCATCTTCACACGGAGCCATGAGGTCGGAGAATACGGGTGAAGTAGGGCTAGTTGCAGCAAATGATGACGAACAGAGTTCAGAAGATTGTAGATAACATTGTAGATACAAATCAATTCTATTAAGATGTTGCTAACCAGGTGGAAAATAACTTTTTATAGAATATGATTACTATTTAAATGCTGTTACACATATGAAATTGGCTAAACATTATTTAATAGCCTACCCACGAGGCACTTGTGACTTTATATCACATTTGCATTATTTAAAAAAAAAAAATGTTTCCTTCCTATAAAAATAAATATATTTCCAATCTGATATGTAATGGAGAAAGAAAAAGTAGCACGAGTTCAGCAGATGGTGGATTCGAACCGGGTTGATGATCAATCGCGTCAAAAGATGTTGCTGCGCGCTTTACGAGGTACGCCACTCACGCTGTAATCTGCATCACTCTTTACTCATGTTGTCTCTGTCAATCATTGATGGGCGTAAACCGTGAATATAGCTTATTCCAACTGTGCGCTATTTGCACTTAGCCTAAAAAGACACTCCGAAATTAGCTCACTGCACCCCCCACCACCTCGCAGGGGCCCCAAGTGCGCACAGGCACCTGAGCCTGTGCCCATAAGGTCCATTGGTTAATCCGGCCCTGAGTACAACCTTACTCGTTGAATTTAAAGAGGGAGTACATCCCAAAAACTGGTACCCTTGCTGTTATTTTCCCTGTACTTATGGCCATTTAGATGTATTCTGTGACATGCACATGTTAACTAATTGATCAATTGATTTAAGTATTTTCCACCTTAGAGCTGATAAAGTTCTGTGTTTGGCGAGCGCGCAGTATGTAATCGTTTATCAGTGCAACTAAGCGGTAGCAACAAATCAGCAATTTCTCACTGAATTTAGTTGCACTGGCAGGAAATAAAGGTTGCAAACTAGGACAATTTACTTCCAGTCTGGAGCTCTGACACAGAAAAGCTGCTTAGTAGTTGAAAATGACTTGTTATTTTAAGTGATGAAGGCATTCTTACATTCTAATGCTTGCTGTAAACAAATCTACTGTATGAAATACTAAATAAATAAATGTGATGGACATTGCTTGACATAAGCAGGCTATGGAGTAGCTGAGCGCAAGTACAGTTTGTTAAACTACGATTGTTAAACTATACATATTCGAGCAAATTCAAACCATTTATGTGTAAGAAATTATAACGTTTGTAGCTTTTCAACATAGGGTGCTTGTATTAGTAACTGTAGAGTAGAGTAGACTATAAAGTGTTATTATTATAAGTTTGGGGTGGCACAGCAGCTCAGTGGATAGCAAAAAAATTGCTGGTTTGAGTCCCGACTGGGTCAGCTGGCATTTCTGTGTGGAGTTTGCATGTTCTCCCCATGTTGGTGTGGGTTTCCTCTGTGTGCTCCGGTTTCCCCCACAGTCCAAACACATGTGCTAAAAGTAAATTGAATTGATTAAATTGTAGTGTTTGTGTTTGTGTGTTTGTGTGTTTGTGTGTTTGTGTGTGTGTGTGTGTGTGTGTGTGTGTGAGAGAGTGTATGGATGTTTCCCAGTACTGGCTTGCAGCTGGAAGGGCATCCGCTGTGTAAAACATATGCTGGAATATTTGGCAGTCCCTTATTTATCAGGGGTCACCACTGTGGAATGAACCAAGCCGAAGGAATATGAATGAATGAATGAATATACATTTGTTTATTCAGTTTCTGTACATGAATAGAGTTAGACTCTCCAGAAAACCACAAAGCACTATTTCATTTTTATTTCTCTCTTTTTTAATTTTATTTTTCTATGTTTTACAATTTTATCTGGTGAAGTTATCCATATCACAAAATACAGTTGATGTGAAAACTATTAGCCCTCCTGAATTATTAACCCCCTGTATATTTTCCCCAATTTCCGTTTAACATAAAGAAGTTTTTTTCAACACATTTATAAACAAAATAGTTTTGAAAACTCATTTCTTATAACTGATTTCTTTTATCTTTGCCATGATGACAGTAGGTCTGCTCGATTATAGGAAAAATCATAATCGGCATTATTTTGGTTATAATTGTAACCACGATTATTCAAAATGATATATAGTGCAAGTCAAAATTATTTGGCTAGAATAAATATTTTCAAAGCTCTCTTAAGATCAATATTATTAGCCCCCTTAAGCACTATTTTTTTTTTTTTGATTGTGTGCAGAAGAAACAACTGTTATTCAATGACTTGTCTAGTTAACCTAGTTAAGCCTTTGAATTTCACTTTAGGCTGAATTCTAGTATCTTGAAAAAAATCTAGTCAAATATTATTTACTGTCTTCATGGCAAAGATAAAAGAAATCAGTTATTAGAAAAGAGTTATAAATATATTATGGTTATAAATGTGCTGAAAAAAAATCTTCTTTCCGTTTAACAGAAATTGGGGAAAAAAAGGGTATATTTAATACGTTAATAATTCTGATTTCAACCATATATATACAGTTATTTTCCTCCCTGTAAATAAGGAAAGGGAAATAAATACAATAAAATAAAACATGAAACAAACTGTGCTTTAAGAATCTTCACTGTAAGAAAAAAACTTTAATTACAGCTACAAAAGACCTTCAGTCAAAAGCAGTGAAGGAATTTCCCCTTTTGTTGTTTGATTAATGATAAAAACAGTCGGCAACAGGAATATTGCGCGCCGTCACTTTAAGAGCAGTGCAGTTCTGCTTAATTGTTTCACTTTCACATGTCTTTTGATTCTCAACATGTTTATTTATTACATAAATGAGGGTTAATATGAATAATCACTAAACACAGCGTTTTGACACAAATTAGCATGTATTTGACCATTAAAGCGCTCCTATTAAGATGACTTTAGATGTGTGTGCTCTGCTCGTCTCTTAGGCTAAGCACGCACACACACAACAGCAGGGGCGTAACGACCATGGGGGACGGGAGGGATCCGTACCCCTCACTTTTAGAGACAGACCATTTAGAAACAGGTGATTAATAATTATATGAATGTATGGTCTCATACAGCCATCCCCCCCACTTTTAAAATGTCTGATACGCCCCTGCACAACAGCATGCGATCTCTTTCACGCTTTTAAAAACATGAATGATTCGAATGAATGATGCGCATCCCATGCTGCATAGAATTTACATTACAGTATATGTTTTCAGTCATTTTCACGTGAAACTGAGCTTTGCAGAGCAACAAGTGTGTACAACTGGAAATGGGGCAGTATATGATGCAATAATCATTTTATCTCGATTAATGCTTTTTCATAATCGTTAGAAGTCAAAATCGAAACTGAATTTTGATTAATTGCGCAGCCCATGATGACAGTACATAATGTTTGACTTGATATTTTCAAGATGCTGGTATTCAGCTTAAAGTGACATTTAATTAACTAGGTTAATTAGGCAGGTTAGGGTAAATAGGCAAGTCATTATATAATGATGGTTTGTTTTGTAGACAATCGTAAAAAAATATTGCTTAAGGGGGCTACTAATAGACGAATACCAATACACATGATGTCACACGGGTCCCCGGTTGCAAAAAGAGACCGGGTGGCAATAGTAAACATGTTATGTTGTGCCAGTAGGATGTCAAATTCAAGTCCAAAAATAGAAAACTTAACTTTTACCGTACACCACACTGCTTTTAATGCCGACTGCAGACGTCTTTGGCTAAAGGGGAGCTGAATGAAGTGATGACCTAATTTAAAAAATGCTGGACTCTGCAGTTCTCATGTTATATCAGGCAAGTTCACGCTATGCTGAATCATACACATTACTCATTTTTGATTGCAGCAATGATTTCAGCAAAAACAGTTGCATAAGGTTAATTAAACTACGGACATTGAATGCTAAGAATGAAATAAGTTATTAAGGTAAACTTGGTTTTAGATTCACACATTCATTCAGTAACAAATTGTGACACAGTCCTTATATTGTTTACTACGGCACTTTGTAAACAAAGTGTGACTTGAAAACAACATTAACACTGTTTATTTGACTGTGAACAATGTTATACTATGATAGTCATTGGCTGCTAATAGAAATTTGCTATTTAGAGATTGCAAATAATTATGAATTATTAAGGAAAAAGTCTGAATGTGCGAATATTAAACCATCTTTACCTCTGTGTACGTTCACATACCCTGCCATACAGGTGTAGCTCGCTATCAGAATGCAGTAGTTTTGCTTGCTGATGATTATCCAGGCCTTGTATAATGTTATCTCCGTCTTTTTTCCTTGTCTTTGGCTAGGCAGAAGCTCGGTTTTTAGCACTACATAGTTTTGAATCTGGTAATCATGGAACATTATTTCTTGCACATGACCACACATCTTGTTACAACACTTGGAGCTTCAATGAGATTGTATATTTTGTGCTGGATGCTTGGCCATTTCATCTATCCAATATCCATTGGGAGGGTGCTATCGCAAATGGACCTGTCAGACGAACGCCGCTTACTTTAACGTTAATTTTGCTGAATCACTGTGCTTATCACTGGATGACAAGCTGTATTATATATAATATTAAGTTATTATAAGTAATGTATATAATATTTAATCAATAAAACTTATTTCGAAGACAACAACAAACTCTGTACAGCATCGAATGTCATTCCCTTGCTTTAAATGTTAGCGCTCACGTTTTTTTCTGCCACCTCCCTGCGCGCGCATCCTGAATGTATACAAATATGGTAATTCATCTATACTGACCTTAAAATAGATTTTTTAAAATAAAAAGCTGCTTTTATTCTAGCTGAAATAAAACAAATCAGACTTTTTTCAGAAGAAAAAATATTATTGGAAATACTGTGAAAAATTCCTTGCTCTGAAATATTTGGAAAAAAAACCTGAGCTAATAATTTTGACTTCAACTGTATATCGCAGAAAAACAAAGCATGGCAATGTGAGTATTTCTCTAATATCATGCAGCCCTAATTAAGATGTTTCCTAACAGTATAGAGTGCAGGTCTTCCCTGTGAGTTTATCGAGGCCTTTAGTTGGTTGCGCGGTGGTTGTTTTTCAGGTTAGGTGTTGTTATATGCAGTAGCGTTTTACAATCTCCACTGTTTGTGCTATCAAAACAATTTCACTGATCTGACTGTAGGTCCAATGTCATGGATGAACAGAGCGGGAGACCTGAAACTATGTTAGCTTTTACACACACACACATACACGCAGGCTCTAATCAGGTCCAGCTGTGTGTCAGTGTGTGTTATGTGGAGTTCACGTTGGAGAGTGTGTGACCATATGGCATAAAGCGTCCAATTCTTACCTCACCCCCCACCTTTCGTCATGGGACCAGGCAGGAAAGACTCTACGACCAGCCAGAGTCGAACAGCAGATGTGAGTGTGTGTGAGAGAGAAAGATGGAATGTGTGAGTGGTTGTTCACCAAATCTGCAGTGCACAAAACCGACCAGACTAGAAGATACATGGGCAATTTGAAATCAAAAGTGACGCTGTTTGTTCGATTATCTCGAAAACATGGTTTTAAAATTATTTAAAATAATATTTTATTTTATTATTCAGATATTAGAAACAAAGTCTGGAGCGTTCTGGAACATTTCATTTAAACAGTTTTACTGTTTACCACCTCTTTAAACCTAATTTCCAAAAGAAGCCGTACAAATCTAATTACTGCAACAGTCTGCAAATTTGACTCTATAAAAAAGCATTTAAGCAATATTATTTTTTTAAAAAATCATTAAAATATAAAAACCTAAATGTATTTCATGATTTCCGCTACATTCATTCTTCCATGGCGGGGCGCCACGCCAAGATTCATCCTGCCACGGCTACATTACAGCTTCTCATTCAAAACATTCTATTTTTTAATAGCTGGTTATAATCGCACCCAAACGAATTAAAGGGTAAGTGAATTATAACAGCGCGAACTTTTCTGTAACCGTAGTAGTGCTGTGCGTCATTTGTTTAACCCTTTAAGGTTGCGTGCTGACTGTGACAGGTGCGTGATGCGTGAGGCCATCAAACACGACGTATAGCCGTTTTACTTTATTTCAGGATGCATTAATACCGGAGGCATTCATAAATATTCCTAGCAAATCTAATAAATGCTGGAGACATACTCGTTACATAAACGCACTAAATCGCACCTCAGCAGTGTTTATTTGACAGCGCACAAGAAGATCTGCACGCTCGTAAAGCAGCTTGTATTTGAGCGGGCGTCCAAGAAGTTTTGTGCACGAGCAGAAAAAATCGGCACGCAAGCAAAGAGATCCGCATGCTCGTACGCTATTATATAAATGCGATCTCGACTTCTAATACTGCACTCATGACATTTGTCATTGAAATAACGACACAGGTAGTTGGTAGATCTGTGTAAAAAAAGGCCTGCCGCCACAGCTGGAAAAAATCCTAGAGGAAACACTGTATTATTAACAGTTATGTATAGTTACTTAAGATTCTTAAATAATATTTATTTTTAAATGAACAGTTTTTTTTTTTTTGTTTGATTGATTTGTCTCATCGCCTTACAGCAAGAAGGTCGCTGGTTGGGTCAGTTGGCATTTCTGTGTGGAGTTTGCATGTTCTCCCCGTGTTGGCGAGGGTTTCCTCCGGGTGCTCCGGTTTCTCCCACAGTCCAAATACATGTGCTATAAGTGAACTGAATAAACTAAATTAGCCATACAGTGTACGAGTGTGTATGGATTTTTCCCAGTACTGAGTTGCAGCTGGAATGGCATCCGCTGTGAAAATTTTGCCTTCAGAACTGCCTTAATCCTTCGTGGCATAGATTCAACAAGGTACTGGAAAATTCCTCAGAGATTTTGGTCCATATTGACATGATAGCATCACACAGTTGCTGCAGATTTGTCGGCTGCACATCCATAATGCGAATCTCCCGTTCCACCACATCCCAAAGGTGCCCTGTTAGATTGAGATCTGGTGATTGTGGAGGCCATTTGAGTACAGTGAACTCATTGTCATGTTCAAGAAACCAGTCTGAGATGATTCACGCTTTATGGCATGGTGCGTTATCCTGCTGGAAGTAGCCTCAGAAGATGGGTGCACTGGTCATAAAGGGATGGATATGGTCAGCAACAATACTCAGGTAGGCTGTGGTGTTGAAAAGATGCTCAATTGGTGCTAATTAGCCCAAAGTGTGCCAAGACAATATCCCCCACACCATTACACCACCACCACCAGCCTGAACCGTCGATACAAGGCAGGATGGATCCATGCTTTTATGTTGTTGACACCAAATTCTGACCCTACCATCTGAATGTCACAACAGAAATCAAGACTCGTCAGACCAGGCAACGTTTTTCCAATCTTCTATTGTTCAATTTTGGTGAGCCTGTGTGAATTGTAGCCTCAGTTTCCTGTTCTTAGCTGACAGGAATGGCACCCGGTGTGGTCTTCTGCTGCTGTAGCTCATCCGCCTCAAGGTTGGACGTGTTGTGTGTTCAGAGATGCTCTTCTGCAGACCTCGGTTGTAACGAGTGGTTATTTGACTTACTGTTGCCTTTCTATCAGCTGGAACCAGTCTGGCCATTCTCCTCTGACCTCTGGCATCAACAAAGCATTTGCGCACACAGAACTGCCACTCTCTGGATATTTTCTCTTTTTCTGACCATTTTCTGTAAACGTTAGAAATGGTTCTGCATGAAAATCCCAGTAGATCAGCAGTTTCTGAAATACTCAGACCAGCCCTTTATAATAAAGGCAAAGATGTCAAAAAATACATCTAAAAAAAAACAATCTGACCTGCCTTGCTCTACATTTTTTTTCATAAACACTATTATTTTACTATATTATTTTAGTATTTATAAATAGTTTTTTAATTACTTTTTGTTTTTATATTTTAAATTTAGTTTATTTATTTATTTTTAAAATATAGTTAAAAAAATCTTAATGTTAAGTTTTAGCTTGTGTGTGTGTGACTATTTTTAAATAGACTATACTGTCTATTTAAAAATTATTGATTTATTTACTCATTGTTAGTCATTTTTGTTCTTGTAAAGATCATTTGCGTTTTAGTTGAAATTTTAGCCCTTATTCCTAACATTTTGTTCCAAGTTCATCGCATATTCATTCATTCATTCATCCATTTTCTTTTCAGCTTAGTCCCTTTCTCAATCAGGGGTCGGCACAGCGGAATGAACCGCCAACTTTTCCATCATATGTTTTATGCAGCGGATGCCCTTTTAGCTGCAACCCATCACTGGGAAACACCCATACACACTCATTCACACCTATACACTATAGATAATTTAGCTTACCCAATTCACCTATAGCACGTGTCTTTAGACTGCGTGGGAAACCGGAGCACCCAGAGGAAATGCACGGGGAGAACATTCAAACTCCACATATGCCAACTGACCCACCCAGGACTCGAACCAGCAACCTTCTTGCTGTGAGGCGACAGCGCTACCTACTGTGCCCCCGTGCCACCGGTTTATCGCAGTTTTTTTTTTTGTATTTTAATTCAGCATTATTTTAGTCCTCAAAAATAATTATGAATATTTAGTTTTCAGTTTATTAAATTAACCTCACCACAAAGCTGTCTGAGGTGCCCAATTATCATAACTCAACATGCTTCTATTGAATCAACAGTTGTCTACACTCCAAGTGTGCTAGAAAAATTACACACACACACACACACACACACACACACACACACACACACACGCACTTACTCTGTCATTATAATCAACATTGCTCAAGTCTTACTTGTCAGTTTGCAGAGTCAACAAAAATGTAACTTTATTTGCGGTAGACATTTTGTTCAGGTGTTTCTTTCTATTCAGATCTCTGATATTTTATGATCTTTAGATTTAGCCTGCTCCTATATAACTAGCTCAATATAATACAGTCATGTTGTGCATATGTAAATGTGTAGTTGTGTATAAATATGTCTCTGTTTGAGCTCAACCTCACCCTGGCACTACACATTTGTGTTTTCTGTACGTGATATTAATTGCAAGGTTTGACTTAAGCAAAGACGGGCCCAGAAGTTCAATATTTATTAGAGCATTGTGTGCTAGTGTTTGTACTTTAATAATGGAATGTTGTATTATGGAGTGTCACATGTTGATGAGGGTGTATTTAATTGTTTGTTTTGTCTTTCACAGGTGATCTGCATTTTGATTGGCTGCAGGCCGGTTATGGAGCATCTTTATATCAGAAAGGTGAGGAGTAAGGAGTTATTTTGATGGTTTGACTCTGGAGGCCTAAATTTGTGTGTGCCAATACACCATGATATTGCCAACTGCTAATCATTTTGATCATATTAAAGTGATCGTGCACCCAAAAATGAAAATTTCCAATATATAGGTGACTTTTTTCCTTCTGTAGAACATTTAAAGAGGATTTCTTAGCTGAATCAGTGGTCCTTGGTGGTCCTTGGTGATCCATAAAAAGACAGTGAAAGGTGAGTGAATGGTGATTTTAATTTAAAAACAAACACATATAATTGAGTCGAAATCTAAAGTGATGGCTCCTGATGACCCTGAGGTCTTGTGAAGAGAAACTATTTCTTTTTGTAAGAAATTTAACTTTACAATATTATTAGCTTTAATCCACAGCCTGGTCAAACTATTCTCGGCACATGTGCGAATGTAGTCCCATTGTAGTCCTGTTGTTTTGATGACGAAAACAAGAGGACACACTTGGACAGGGAGATCAGGTGACGCAGTTGTTGATATTGTGATATGTTGATTACATTCACACGTGTCGAGAACGGTTTGACCAGGTTGAGGATTAAAGCTAATAATATGAATCGCATAGGATTCAGCTGAAAATATTCTTTAACCCTTGTGTGCTGTTGGGGATGTTTTCATCCATTCTGGGGTGATTTTGAGTTTTAATTTGTCCACAACTTTCTGTTTCAGCAAATCTAATGATTTTTGGTGACAATTTAATTTGACACATATTTTGGGAAAATGCTTTGAATTTATTTTATTTTTTACATTTTTCACTTTTTTTTTTTTAAATGGACCACCCTTTCGTTGGTGTTGGTGAATATTTTTGCCCCATTGACTTCTATTATGATCACATTTTTGATAGCAAAGCCATGACACCATGTAATTAGGCTTTTTTATTATGCAAATAAATCATCAAATACATGTAAGAAGCATATTAATGATCAAAGAAATAAGTGAATAAGTTGGGAATGGTGAGTTTGCCCTCTCTGATGATAATATTATCTCACTGACTGATGAGAGGAGGATCTGATGAAAAGTATCACCCAATAGTTAGGCATAAAGAAAAAAAAATGTTATATATTTAAAGCAGTTAAATATGGTTTAAAATGCAACAAAACAAGTTTTGAAATAAACCAAAAATATATATATATTTTTATTATATGTGTGTGTGTTTGTGTATATGTATATATGTATATGTATATATATATATATATATATATATATATATATATATATATATATATATCTCGAACCAGCGACTACCTACTACGCCACTGCGTTGCCCATATATATATAAAATTGTTGAAGTCAGAATTATTGGCCCCCCTGTTTTTTTTCCCCCATTTCTGTTTAATGAAGATAAGATTTTGTCAACACATTTCTAAACATAATAGTTTTAATAACTCATTTCTAGTAACTGATCTTTGCCATGATGACAGTAAATAATATATGACTAGACATTTTTCAAGACACTTCTAATCAGCTTAAAATCACATTTAAAGGCTTAACTAGGTTAATTAGGTTAACTAGGCAGGTTAGGGTAATTAGGCAAGTCATTGTGTAACGATGGTTTGCTCTGTAGACTGTCGGAAAAATAATTAACTTAAAGGGGTTAATAATATTGACCTTAAAATGGTTCCTAAAAAATTAAGAATTGCTTTTATTCCAGCTGAAATAAAACAAATAAGACTTTCTCCAGAAGAAAAAATTTTATCAGACATGCTATGAAAATTTCCTTGCTCTGTTCAACATCATTTGGGAAATATTAAAAAAAGAAAACAAAGTTCAAAGTGGGGCTAATAATTCTGACCAACTGTGTGTATAAATAGGTGAATTGGTTAAGCTAAATTGTCCGTAAAGTATGTGTGTGAATGAGTGTGTATGGATGTTTCTCAGTGATGGGTTGCAGCTGAAGGGCATCAGCTGCGTAAAACATATGCTGGATAAGTTGGCGGTTCATTACGTTGTTGTGACCCCAGAGTAATAAAGGGACTAAAGCCAAAAAGGAAATGAATATATTTATATGTATATATGTATATGTATATGTATATGTATATGTATATATGTATATGTGTATGTATGTATGTGTGTATATATATATATATATATATATATATATATATATATATATATATATATATATATATATATATATATATATATATAATGTATGTGTATATATATATATATATATATATATATATATATATATATATATATATATATATATATATATGTGTGTGTATATATATGTGTATATGTATATATATGTTTAAAATATTAATAAAATCTATTCTTAATGCCTTCCTGTCAAATTATAAATGACTGGATAATATCAGTTTTTTAAATTAAATTAAATCTTACCCTTTTTAAAACTGTAAGACTTATTTCTTTGTGTTATACAATCAAGATATTTCGAAAAATGTCTCAGCATATCTATCATCCATCCATACAATGAAAGTCGGTGGCATCTAATGCTGGCTGAACAACAACATTCTTCAAAATCATATTCTGCATAAAGGAAGAATGAAAAAAGACAGACAGTTGCACAAATTGCAGCGACATCTGCTTTTTCTCTGTCTAATCTCATTGTTGCGATTATTGAGATCTCATTTGTGTCTAGTTCTGCAGACTCTTGAACTCAAGCTGACAAATCTACAGATTGAAAGCACTGGAGAGCTTGAGATCCGCAATCTGGAGTTTAGCGAGTCTATAAAGGCTTCAGGTTGAGCTGAGTGATTTATCATACAGGAAATAATGTTATCACGGCACATTCCTCAGGTAATATACGATCACACACACCTTGCAGTGACCCAGGTGTGTGTGTGTGTGTGTGTGTGTGTGTGTGTGTGTGAGTGACAGAGAGATCACTGCTGTCTGCAGGGCTGATATTATCGTTGCTGAAAAGAGATATAGATCAAGAGGAAATTGAGCCATTTAAATCCCAGGAGCGCTGCGTGATTAATGGCTGTCAGATATTATACTGTCTCTCTGCAAAAAGATTTGGCAAGGAGCCGAATAAAACACCACACACAGTCATAAAAGTCAGTCATTTTTCCATTATCCAAAAGCCAAATACCCTCTGCAATCCACCCACCACGGGTGGGCGATGACCCAAATCTTATATCATGGAATGAGTCAGTTTATATGACAGTAGCAGTCAGTTTCCTTTCAGCCAATAAAGCGCTTTATATATTAAATAACTTGTGCGAATATCTATATCTACTGTTGCTGGTAAGTTTTACCCCAACTTTGCTTAAGATATTGGCAAACTCAATTGCTGGGTTAACTTTGGTTGGTCCATATTTGAAAAACAACCCAGCGCGTTTATTGTGTACAGCTGCTGGATTCATTAATTGGATAAAATGTATCGGCTGAATTTAACTTCAGGATTTACTAACACAATCTCACGGCAATTCGTATCTTTTTGATTTCGTGGTCAATTCGTATGAATTAGTATGCTCTCATTCATATAATTTAGTAAGATTTGCTCGTCTCCCAATGACAGTTGGGTTTAGGCGCGGGGTTGGGTGGTTTAAAATTGTACATTTTCTTATGACTGAACTCGTACGAATTCATACAAATTAGCCACTAAACTGACAAAATGCAAAATAGTTACGTTTCCTCGTGAGATCAGGTGGATATACCCACATAAAAAAAGTGTTTTTATCTTGTTTCTAGTCCAAATATCTAAAACATCTTAAATCAAGAAGCATTTTTAGACAAGCAAATAATATTTTCTTGTTTTCAGAAATATTGTGCCAAAAATTATTATTTTTTCTTAAAACAAGCAAAATAATCTGCCAGTAGAGTAAGTAAAATAATCTTGTTTTTGCTTTTAAATAAGATGACTTGCCCACTGAAAAAATGACCCCCCCCCCTTTTTTTTTTACAATATCACTGTAATTTGTTACAGTTTTTTATTTTTTCTCAAAGTATAATTTAACTTTGGTTCAAACTTTAAAATTGAAGTTATTCTAAATCTAAAATATTTGTTGTGGTCAAGAAAAAATAATACATTCACTACATTCATATTGATATAGAGACACTAAAAAAGTACAAAGCAGAAAAATGTGTTTTATAACCTTTGATAAAAGTATAATTTTGCTTTGAACTAACCTAAAAACATACTGTAATTTGTTCCAGCTAAATTTATAATTTATTATAGTTTTGACTTGGTTGAAATTAAAAAATGCAATTAAATATTAATCAATACATTGGTTCAAAGGTAAATGATGTTTTTATAGACAATTAATAATTGAATTGGTGTGGTTCAACCTAAAATCAAAATCCAAGTAACAATGTACTAGACCAGGGGTCTCCAAACTCAGTCCTGGAGGGCCAGAGTTTAGCTCTAACTTTCTTCAACACACCTGCCCGGAAGTTTCTAGTATATCTAGTAAGAGCTTGATTCTCTGGTTCAGGTGTGTTTGATTAGGGTTGGAGCTTAACTCTCTAGAACAACATATGTTCTCCCCGTGTTGGCGTGGGTTTCCTCCGGGTGCTCCGGTTTCCCCCACAGTCCAAACACATGTGCTATAGGTGAATTGAATAAAATGAGTGTGGCTGGAAGGACATCTACTGTGTAAAGCATATGCTGGAATAGTTGGCAGTTCATTCCGCTGTGGTGACTTTTCATAATCAGAGACTAAGCTGAAGTAAAATGAATGAATGAAACCAGACATATAAAGCAGTTTTTTTAAAAGCAGATTTGGGTTAAACTAACCCAGCATTTTTAGATCGATACAAAAGCTCAGTTTATGCTTTTTCTCTTCATTTATGTAAACAAAAAGAAGATTGTTTATAAGAAAACTGCGTAACTAAACAAATGGTTAAACATTATAATAGAATAGATCATTCTTACACTGAATTCTAATTGGATAAATCATCTTTGAGGTTAAGCGCTCATTTTATTTGTCAAATGAAACTAAATCCTGCTTTTCATCTTTCTTTGATGTGTTAATAATGCAGTTCTGGCCACTCATAGCTGTCCAAATACATCTTCTGTTGTATAAACAGTAAATCAAGATGACACATTTCTAACGCTGTGTGTAATATACCGTAAAACCACCCATCCATACCACCCACAAACCTGTTTTCACTCTTTGAGGAGCGAGATAAATAAATGAAAGTCTCGAAACTGCTTATGTTGGTGTTTGTGTGAACCGAAGAACTTTATTGATCATGAGATTAGCAGCCTTTGACTAAAATAAAAACAAACAAACAAGAGAGCGAGCAAATAAATAAAGGTGCATTTATCTTGCACTACTCAGTACTAGATTGCATTAGAAGCGGTTCTTTGACTTATAAAGGAAACCACATTGAGTGCTTCATTGCACATATTTAAAGATGCACTGCAAAAAATAACAATCTAAATACAAGAAATGAAGGATTTAAGATTTAAGAGTGGAAAAACAAATCACATTATCTGCCATTGTGGTCTAATTATTTTACTTATTTGTAAATAAAAACAATGTCTTAACCTGGGGTTTAAACGGTGATCATGAATAAGATTTTTTTGGCAAGAAATTAGACTGTAACTCTTGACTATAAGGAGTTTCTGCAGTGTGGTGGTTTGTAGCATCTTAGCCACCCCAAAGAACCACTAAAGAACCATTACTGGTGTTATAATACACCACTTAAATTGGTTCCTCTATGATTATGAGCCAAAGCATCACTTAGCAGTGCTAAATTGCACCACAAAAGAGAAATGCATACTGTTCAGATGTACAGATATTGTTTCTTATATATATATATATATATATATATATATATATATATATATATATATATATATATATATATATATATATATATATATATATATATATATATATATATATATATATATATATATATATATATATATATAGTTAGTTAGTTAGTTAATCAAAATTTATTACAATAAATATTAATGTATTGATGGATGTCATTGTTCATTCATTCATTCATTTTCTTTTTGGTTTAGTCCCTTTATTAATCTGGGGTCGCCACAGCAGAATGAAGCACCAACTTATCCAGCATATGTTTTCGCAGCGGATGCCCTTCCAGCTGCAACCCATCACTGGGAAACACCCATACACTCTCATTCACACTCATACACTACGGACAATTTAGCTTACCCAATTCACCTATACCTCATGTCTTTAGCCTTGTGGGGGAAACCGGAGCACCCGGAGAAAACCCATACCAACACGGGAAGAAAATGCAATTAGGCAAGTCATTGTATAATGATTGACATTTGTTCTGTAGACTATCGAAAATAAATATCGCCTAAGGGCACTAATAATATTGACCTTAAAATGGTTTTAAAATTTTTTAAAACTGCTTTTATTCTAGCCTAAATAAAACAAATCAGACTTTCTCCAGAAGAAAAAATATTATCAGACATACTGTGAAAAATACATTACTCTGTTAAACATAATTTGGGAAATATTTGAAAAAGAAATTCACAAGAGGGCTAATAATTCTGACTTCAACTGTATGTACAGTATATGGCATCACAGGAGCACAGGCAAGCACCATTCACATATGCTGCTGTACACCGTAATGTAGTTATCACATGGGACATTATACAGATGCCCTGCTGTGCTCTTATACGTTCATGATTGGCTATTAAGATTGATTTAGCACCCTTCCGGTCTGCCATTCCCCTTCTCCAGTGCTCATGTCTGTTAAAGAGCTTATGCTAGTTGAGTTTCATTGCTTCCTGTCTCAGAGGCAGGACTGCTGATCAATGCTGTGCGTGTGTGTGTGTGTGTGTGTGTTTGACGCTACTCACGTGTGCACTTCTAAACGCACAGACTGCTGATGGATAACCCTTATATAACCTATTTTTACCTGCATCCCTGAGCTGTTGTTTGGCATATGACTGTATCAAATTTTCTTGTTATGACTAATTGCTGAAGCTTTTATCATGGTATATGGTAGAGCTGCACGGTTCTGGATAAAATGAGAATCATTTATTATTTTGTTTGTCATTTATTAATTCATTGATTTATTTAGCTTAGAATAAAGATCACAATTCTGTCAAACATTTATTTCAGTAAAAAATGGCAATAAAATAAGACACAATACTCTTTTATTCAGTTAAATTTAAAGAAATGTAATAGAAATAGGGATGTAACAAACTTGTAGTCATATGAGCATTAACACATGAGTAGCGGTGCCATATTGCTGTATATCGGCACTGGTAGGAGGTGTGCGTTGGCTCGAGGCTGCAGGCTGAGTGCCTTAGTGTCCCACTTATGGCGATATACAGCCATATCACACTGCTACTAGTGTGATTTTGCGTTTATACAACAGTTCGACGGCATAATCGTGTATATAAAAAAGAAAATCAAACACGGAGCGTCTTAAAATCCTTTTGTATGAGGAACTACTTTCTTCCGCAATTCATTCACATCTGCAGCTGACGTCAGAACAGCAGAAACCGTTGCTACTTCACCAACGTCACTTTAGAGCTAGTGTTTGAATGATTCTCTAGCATAATGTCTAAAGTGAAGACAATACAGGTGATTTTGCTCACATTTTAGGATTAAAAGGATGAACAGCATGAAATTCCATCAGTCTACAGAGGTTTCCCAGTATTTCTCTGTTGCAATCGGGATTTCATAATAATTAACCCCTAAAAAGCCAAAGCAAAGCAAACACTACCAGACTGCTATGAATACAGCACTACAATATACAAAGGAGAGAGATCAACTTAGAATGTCACTTACCTGTTCTGTAATGATTTGTTCAGCTGTATTTTGAAACGTACGCTGAAAAAATGCAGTTTTTCACCCATATGGACTTATTATGCAGTCTCTGTCGCCATCTTGTGGTGGACCGTCAACCATCTTTGCTCTGCTCAGTATGGCAGGCTGGCGGCCAATGCGCTGAATCTCCAAAATTATAAATATTTAAAATGGGCATTATCCTTATAATAAACTGCATAGTTGCTATTTAAACAATTACATTCTCGCCTAAAAAAGCCTTAAAAGTGCATTATGTTGTCTAACAGCTGCAACATATGTCAAACTGTAGTCATTTGCTTGCCACTCGTGTGGATAGAGTGATACACAAGGGTGAAGAGGCTGTACGAGTGCTGATATTACTTTAATATCTCATGGATGTCAGCCAATCAGATTCGAGAACCAGACAGAACTGTTGTATAAAATTTAATGCGTATCTTGATACACTCATGATGCAATCTTAT
Source organism: Danio aesculapii (assembly GCF_903798145.1). Classification (NCBI taxonomy): domain Eukaryota; kingdom Metazoa; phylum Chordata; class Actinopteri; order Cypriniformes; family Danionidae; genus Danio; species Danio aesculapii. The sequence goes on from NC_079439.1 coordinate 8,033,581, forward strand.
CTCCATAGGGAAGCTAAAAAAAGTATTATTGTTATTTCTCAAACTTATGGTATAAAACTATATGAATATCATGATATGGCTGCACGATAACAGAAAAAATGGATTATCATGATTATTTTACTCAAAATGTTAATCATGATTAAACATACAACCCCAAATCAGAAAAAGTCGGGGCAATTATTTATTCATTCATTCGTTTTCTTTTAGGCTTAGTCCCTTTATTAATTTGGGGTCGCCACAGCGGAAAGAACGAAGTTGGGACAGTGCCAAAAACTCAAATAAAAAAAGAAAGTAGGTATTTCTAAATTTAGTTTGACTTGTATTTCATTGCAGACAATACAACAAACATTATTTAATGTGTTCCTCATTTTTTTTTTTTTTTTAAATAGCACCCCCCCCCTTCCCCCCAAAAATAAACACGTATTCCAGTTTTGGTTCTTGCAGCACATTTCAAAAAAGTAAAGCATTTACCATTTGTAATGTTGCCATTCCTTTTCACAACACTTAAAAGATGTTTCAAGAGTTCACACTTAGATATTGCTTTGTAATATTAACAAGTTTGGCATGCTGTCCTGGGAGAGAACCCTGAGCTCAGAGATAGTTGAGCCCAGGGCTCCCGCCTGGTCAGTGAGCATGTAAGAATGTACAAGATCAGGTAGTTCTCTAGAGCTCCCCCTTGTAAAGAAGGAAAGAGGGGGGATGGGGGATGATTCTTCGGAAAACAAAGATATGGGAGTAATCCTAGACAGGCTATTTATAGTCAGTTTAGATTAATTTGATTGGCTAACTAATGATTACGGATGGGAGACCAGCTGCAATCAATCATACCACGTGCTCCTCTCGAAATTAGTTTGTGAAACCTCACTTAGGAACTGAAGACACCAAGTGATGAAGTGTTTCAGGAGTAATTTTGTCCTATTATTTTTGCAAACAAATCTTAAGGTGGGCGACAGTAAAGGGTCCTCATTGTCGCATTTTGTATTTCAAAATGCTCCACACATTCTTTAATGGAGACATGTCTGCAAGTAGGCCGGTCAACTACCCGTATTCTCTTCCACTGCAGCTAATTAGTTCAATTAATTAATATATGTAATATTGGAACCCTTATTGTTAATGTACAATAGCCCTATAAATAATCAAATGATTCTTTATATTTTATATTTCAGCATGTGGTAGGCCAGTGAACATGTTCATGTTTGAAATATTAAGCATATTAATTCGCAATGGTAACAACATCTACAAAAGCTTTTATTAATGTCAGGTAATTAAATCTCCAAGCATTTGACTCTGTTTTGAACACCACTGAATACAATGTGACTAGGCCTGTCACAATAATCAATATATGGACTTATCACACAACACATGGACATGACCTCACTCTTTTATAGTGATGCAATACACATTTTTTTTTCAGAATTATTAGCTCCCTTTGAATTTTTTTTCTTTTTTAAATATATGAAATATATTTTTAAATATATTAAATATATTTTTAAATATATTAAATATATTTTTTTAAATACATAAAATGATGTTTAACAGAGCAAGGATTTTTACAGTGTGTGATATTTAACTTTAATATTTAAATAAATAACTTATTTGTTTTATTTAAGCTAGAATACAAGCAGTTTTAAATGTTTTAAAAACCATATTTAGGATAAAATTATTAGCCCCTTTAAGCTTTATTTTTTCCTACAGAACAAACCATCGTTATACAATAACTTGCCTAATTACCGTAACCTACCTAATTAACCTAGTTAAGCCTTTAAATGTCACTTTAAGCTGTATAGAAGTGTCTTGAAAAATATCTAGTCAAATATTATTTACTGTCATCATGACAAAGATAAAATTAATCAGTTATTAGAAATGAGTTATTAAAACTATTATGTTTAGAAATGTGTTGAAAAAATCTGCTCTCCGTTAAACAGAAATTGAGGAAAAAAAAAAACAGGGGGGCTAATAATTCAAGGCGGCTAATAATTCTGACTTCAACTGTATATCGGCCATACCTAAAAAAACAAATCTTCAACATTTTAGCTGATTGTGCAGCATCTCTATCTCTATTGGAGGTGTCTGTTAAAAAACACACTAGTATTTACTATAAATTACTATAGTATATTTTCATGTGGGTGTCTGACAACTGAAAATAGATCTGACAACTAAAAATAGCACCCTCTGTTACTTTTTAACTTGTACTTTTTTGTTAACGTTTATTTGTATTTATTTATTGTGGATATGCGTTCTCCGATTCTGATTCCAATGCCTTATTATTCATTAATTAATTAATTCATTTTCCTTAGTCCCTTTATTCATACAGGGATGCCACAACGAAATGAACCGCCAACTTATCCAGCATATGTTTTACACAGCAGATGCCCTTCCAGCTGCAACCCAGTACTGAGAAACACCTACTTTACACTCTCACATTCACACTCATACACTACGTTCAATTTAGTTCATCCAATTCACCTAGAGCGCATGTGTTTGGACTATGGAGTAAACCAGAGCACTCGGAGGAAACCCACGCCAACACAGGGAGAACATGCAAACTCCACACAGAAATGACAACTGGTCCAGCCGGGACTCGAACCAGCGACCTACTTGTTGTGAGGTGACAGTGCTAACCACTGAGCCACCATGTCACCATTGTTAAAATGACTTTCAAGAGTTTACACTTAGCTGATGATTGATTATAAAGTATGTTAGGCATGCTGTCCCAGGAGAGAGCCCTGAGTTCATAAGATGCTCGAGCCCAGGGCTCCCTCCAGTTTGCAAGGGGAGAGAGGAGTTTGAGCTCAGATAGATCTCGAGAACTCCCCTGCTGTAGTAGCTAATGAACAGATAGTGATTGCTCTTAAGAGATAACTACTTACAGATTTGGATTAGTCAATTGACTTAAGTTGCATGTTTTTGGATGGTGGGGGGGAAACCCATGTGAGCACGGGGAGAACTTGTAAACTCCGCACAGGAACGTTGGCTGGCTTGGTAAGGACCAGAACCAGTGACATTCTTGCTGTGAGGCAACCATGCTAACCACTGGGTCACTGTGTCACCCATCTAAGAAGGAGGAGTTGGGGTGGAAGGGGGGATTCTTCAAAACCAGGATGGCTGTCATATGGAACTTAGGGTATTTATAGTGGCTTTGGAATCGTCTGATTGGTGGATCATAAATTGGATAATGTGGAACCAGCCGCAAGCAATCATAAGCACATAATCCTCTCGAAATTAGTTTATAAATAAACTTCACATAATTAAATGAAATATTCTTCAGAATATTATGTGTTATTTGGAATATTGTGATGATATTATATTGTCATTCTGGCGTTATAAAATGAGTGGCATAAAATGGTGTTTATAGTAATATATTTTATGGCAATATATTTTGCTGCATTATATATCGTACAGCAAAATAATAGATATCATGACAGGCCTAAATGTGACCCAGTGGTGGGCAAACTCTTCAGACTCGAGGGCCACATCAAGTTTTGCAAACCAAATGAAGGGCCACATGTCAAATCCTTCAAAAAATAACTTTTATTTATAGTGGCAGTATGCATAGAGCATGTAATATCGGACAGAAACATGTCACATTAACACAAAACTGATTTTTTTTAATAGTTATTATTGAGTCAAATTTACATGTGAAGGCATTTTCTATAAACAAAATGAATTCCCAATTAGAAAAATACAACAAACTATAAAATATTATTCATGATAATACTTAAATCACAGACTAATCCAAATTCCTAACACAAGCGAGCTGCGTTCCAGACCAGTTCAGCTTGATGACTTATAATGTCTCCGACATCGCCTGTAGTCCCATTTAGCAACCTGATAGCAACCGTCTTATTAAAGAAGCGTGACCAATTAAAAAAAAAATCAAGAGTGTGATGTAACTGATGTGTTTTATGTCGTAGAATAAAACGTGAAAATATCATGAGTTTGTTTTATCCACGAACCTTATTTAAGCGATTTTACTGAAATCCCATTGAAAAAACCCATTGCCTTTGGGATGAGGGAACCGAAACTGCTTAAATGCTAACTCGCTTCCGGGTTTTTGCATACAAATTGACGTCATAGTTCCTCCACTCTATTCCAAGTCATGTTATTATGAGTGTGTTAATGTGAACAATAAACCTGAAAATAAAGTTATATTAATATCAACAGCAACATTCGGTGTGAACGGCCCCTTAGGTTATAGTCTTTAATAACAGCAACACTTTCTTGGCATATTAGACCTTCCGCTTTGTCATTTTCAGTCATTAACGGTCGAGTGCATTTTAATTCCGAGAGTGTGTTCTAATTCGACTGGCTGCACTAGGCAAGGCAAGACAAGTTTATATATAGGACAATTCATACACAGTGGCAATTCAAAGTGCTTTACATAAACAGGAATAAAAGAAACAAGTATAGGAGAAATAAAGACAAATAAAAAAATGGTTAAAATAAGCATAAAAACAGATCAAATGTGTTATAAAAGAATGAAAAAGTAGAGAAAAATATAATAGTGCGATCTGTCGGCTGTAGCACAGGGCTCATTCAGTAAAGGCACAGCTAAACAGATGTGTTTTCAGTCTTGATTTGAACGTGCCTAATG
>NC_079439.1:8043174-8079419 GCF_903798145.1 Danio aesculapii
GCAGTATTTAGATAAAAACAATAGCCTCGGGACATTGGGCTACCAAAATCTATCTACACGCTGCCCGGTGGGCAAGACATTATGTTCATTCAAAACTGCATAGAGAGGAAGGAGAGTTCTGCTCTTGATCAAAGATTTTTTTCAGATGCAAAAAGCAGAAAATAATTTAACCTGGTTAGATTTTTTTTTCTTTTTTTTATTAATGAATTAATACTTTTTTTATTATAATTTTTTTTAATGACGGACAAAAGTTTCGGAAAAAATTTCACATTCAATTTGCTATAAACTTTACTCCCCAAAAATGTAAGTACAGTTGAAGTCAGAATTATTAGCCGAATTATCAGAATTATCAGCGCTCAGGAATAGTTTTAAACAGTTGACATGTCAACTTGCTGCAGTAAACAGTTCCCGCAGTGCCTACCCGGCCTTAAAGCTCTTCTGATTGGCCCACTGCTCTTGCACTAAACGCGAATGGATTGGTTAATATCAGCTGTCAATCACTCATTCAATGCCTTCCTTCAAATGACAGGGAGCTACAGCCGCAAACACGTAAAGGTCTGAAGATGAGAGAATGACAACAACACTGACAGATTTTGTTTTAAAAACCACCTAAAGTTGCAAGTAATATTATATTATATTTCCTTTAACCCTGTAACTGTCACCATTTAACAGCTGGGACATTTGCATACAGTTACAACAGGACCTTAGTCCTAACCTAAAGTAACATTGACAATAATAAAAAGTAATATTGATGAAAGCCTGCAAACTATTGTTTCCATATTTGGTGACTGATGTTCAAAACGGTTGACATGGGAGCAGTTCATTAATTTGCAGCAAGAATATTCTCGAACTCATAAGGATGTAATTTGTTACATGAATTTTGAATAGCAATGCACATGAAATATCATGAATAGCTGGTCATGAAATTTTGGTACTACATCCAAACTAAATCTGACTGTAAGCTCGTTTATTTAGATATCAACTTTAGGTAGAAAGAGACCAAACTTAAAAAGCTTCATTCAATAACTGATTTTTTTAAATTATTATATATATATATATATATATATATATATATATATATATATATATATATATATATATATATATATATATATATATATATATATATATATATATATATATATATATATATATATTAGCATTTTTGAGGGAACTATCCCAATAAATCTATGCTAGAAAGTATTAAACAATTTAAGTTGAAATGTATTATTGTGCTTTTTTAAAAATAGCACAATGGATTTCAATGTGAAAAAGTACATACAGCAAATATAAAATATAACAAATTTTACCGTGGTTGTTAGGTGCTGGAAAAGCATAAAAATGCACCTTGAAAGTGCTTGAAAAGTGCTAGAATTGGAAGTTGAAAAGGTGTAAGAAGTCTGTATTTTACAGGAAAGCCAAAATGATGCAGGAGGCGATCTCTCTGTGATCGTTACAAGCAGGGCTTGACATTAACACCCGCCAACCCGCCAAATGCAGATAGATTTCAGCGGTGGCGGGTAAGACAGACACTCTCACTAGCCTCTTTGGCTGTTTGAAAATAATTTTCCCGGATAATAATTCTTAAAAGCAGGGTTCGACAATAAGGATGGTCCAATGTGCATGCAAAGGCGATCTTAAATAAAGTAATTGCGTTCGCACAAGCAATAGAAAGCAAGTGAATACCTAATGAGAGAATAATCACTCGCGCTAACAGCTGAGGTGATGCTTGCGACTGTTTAAAACGCGTGCGCGCTCCCGTTTCCTTGCGTGAAGCACATAACTGATGTGATCGGTTCTCTTTCAAATCGACTAGACAAAAAGTGATGAACATGCACCCACAGTCTTGCTGCTTTCAAGATTTCCAGAGTTGACTTATTGGATTATTGATTTATTATTTATGGTTCTAACGTAAACCGCGTGTGTGTGATCATCCTTTCATTATCACACGGTATGTTTTTTTAAGGCAAGGCAAGTTTATTTATATAGCACATTTCATACACAGTGGCAATTCAAAGTGCTTTACATAAACAAGAATAAACAAAAGACAAGTATAAGAAAAAAAAAACAATAAAATTATTAAAAACAGATAAAAATGTGTTAAAACAGGTTATAAAAGAATAAAAAAAAGAAAAGGAAGACATGATAGATCTGTCGGACGTAGCACAGTGCTCATTCAGTAAAGGCACAGCTAAACAGATGTGTTTTCAGTCTTGATTTGAATGTGCCTAATGTTGGAGCACATCTGATCATTTCTGAAAGCTGATTCCAGCTGATTACCTGCTTTCTTTTGCGTTAATATGCTTTAATTATCATTTTTTACAATAACATTGCTTTAATGGGAGTTTAACTCCCCATTTATGTGTAGTTAACTGGTGATCTGGGACCTTTAGCCAGGACAGATTACTGTGCATATGTTTTGTTAAATAAAAGGTATAGTATACAGCTATATATAGTATACAGCTATATGCTTGTTTTGACACATTTAAAATTTGTGGATAAGAAATAATTAATATTTTATGTTTGGTGTGGTCAGAGATAAATTATGTGAAATAAAAACTGATTGTAATACTATGAAACCATTATCCATGTGCTCATGATTATTGAGCAAGCTCATACACAACACACAAAAAGGGAAAGGAATGAGGAGGCATGTGGAGATAGCGCAAACTCTAAATCAAGTCATTTTAGCAGGTCAAAGTCCTATTTATGTGTTTAAAATATATTTTATAAAATTTTATTGTTATATATAAAATATAACAATAAAATTGTGGCTAGTGAAAAGGGTGAGTGGCTAGTAATGTTGGAAAACTACTAGCCACAGTGGCTGGTGAAGTTAATGTCAAGCCCTGGTTACAAGTTCAGGATTAATCTACAAGTAAAAAAAAATATTGATCCATGGGTCACTTGCCATCTGAACCATGTTGTTACACCCCTACAAAATATCAATACTAGTGTCCAGATGTTTGTACTGTAAGTCTGACCTGGATACTTGGCCACATATAAACAAAATACTGTAAATTCAGTGTGTGTGTGTGTGTGTGTGTGTGTGTGTGAGAGCTATGACTGTACACATAATATTTGTTTTTGGCTTGCACTTGTTAACTCGTATTGAGTTAGAGCTAATGCCTCAAACATATCTCTCTCTCTCTCTCTCTCTCTCTCTCTCTCTCTCTCTCTCTCTCTCTCTCTCTCTCTCTCTCTCTCTCTCTCTCTCTTTCTCTCTCTCTCTCTCTCTCAGAATAAAAGGGTTTTCGTTCACAGATTCGATTACATTGACTGACTTGTGACTGCTGTTGATGTAATTGTGACTGAAGTCTTGTGTTTCACATTAGATGTTGTCTTCATTAATTTGGTGAAAACATGCAGTGACATGACATCAGAAATCAACAGCATCAGGCAGCTAATAATCAGCCAATAACCCTTAACAGCTTTCTCAACGCACTGCTGCGCCTCAGATTAGCTTCATTTTGTGTCCCATAGGAATTAAATCTTCATTCTCTGTTTATTACAGTGTGAATTATAGGGCTGCGCAATATATCATTTCTGCATTGACACTGCAATGTATCCGCAATAGTCACATCGCTGGATCTGCAGTGTTGAATCTAAATTATAGTTGAGTAGGAGCCACAGTTAAAAACACACATGATTGCAAAGTTTAACCATTGAGTTATCTGAAGAAATTATCATGTGCATGTATTTTTAGGGCAACGTTTTCCAATCATCTATTGTGCAGTTTTGGTGAGCCTGTGTGAATTGTAGCCTCAGTTTCCTGTTCTTAGCTGACAGGAGTGGCACCCGCTGTGGTCTTCTGCTGCTGTAGCCCATTTGCCTCAAGGTTGGACGTGTTGTGTGTTCAGAGATGCTCTTCTGCAGACCTCGGTTGTAACCAGTGGTTATTTGAGTTACTGTGGCCTTTCTATCAGCTGCAACTAGTCTGGCCATTCTCCTCTGGCATCAACGAGGCATTTGCGCTCACAGAACTGCTGCTCTCTGGATATTTTCTCTGTAAACCCTAGAGATGGTTGTGCGTGAAAATCCCAGTAGATCAGCAGTTTCTGAAATACTCAGACCAGCCCGTCTGGCACCAGTAACCATGCCACGTTCAAAGTCACTTTAATCATCTTTCTTCCCCATTCTGATGCTCGGTTTGAACTGCAGCAGATCGTCTTGACCATGTCTACATGTCCAAATGCATTGAGTTGCTGCCATGTGATTGGCTGATGAGAAATTTTGCGTTAACGAGCAGTTGGACAGGTGTACCTAATAAAGTGGACCGTGAGTGTAGACAAATTTAAAGTAGATTTTCTATGTACTTAGATTTTTTTTTACCCTCAGATTCCAAATAGTCATATCTGGGTCAAATATTATCCTATCATAACAATACATCGATGGAAAGATTATTTTTATTATCTGATTATTTTTTTAGATTCCAGGTGATGTAGAAATCTCATTTTCAAAAAGAAATGGACATTTATGACTGGTTTGTGATCACATAAAGTCTTGTTGCATGTTTCTAACTATAAAACAATAATATTCTGTGTCCCCCTGCAGATTTCCAGTGCTGGAGACTTGCTGGTTCATAAGAGCTAATGCACGCTGGACAGCAATACCTACTCAGGTAAATGCATTTGCACACACTCAATTTCTTTATCTTACACGTATGTTCACTCCTGGTCGAGACCCTCCTGTTACCGGTAACGTTTATACCACCGTAACGTGATCGACGCGGAAGCTTTAGCTACCCCAAACCTACATGTGCGCAAACACACTCCGTATTAGCAGGAGTCTCATATTTACAGAGAGGAAGGGAGGTCGGAGGTCGCGCTCGGGGTCGCGAGCCGGTTTTACATTTCAGGTGAGTGTACAGACAACAGACAGACAACACTACACACATGATCCGGCTCTGAATGCCAGTCTGTGGAGCTCAGATAAAGACGGCAGTGTGAGGGCGGACTCTGGCCTGATACGAGATCCGCATCTCGCAGCCGGTGACACGGACGCTCTATATTTGGGAGCTGAAGCACGACTGCTGACCTCCAGATCCACTCCAGCACCTGCTCGCTCACACAGCCGAGAAACAGAGCACAACTGGAAGTCAGATCTCAGTTGTTTTATGCACCGAGGAAGTGAATTGTCATGATGGTGGATCAACACTGGGGTACATATGCATACTGACTCTTCATTTTCAGTCAGCTAGCCCAAGCGCTTCCAGTGATCCGAACAAAATAGTCACGTTTAAGATCTGATTTCTTTAAAAATCAGCTATCTTCACTGCCTGATTGATATACGATATAAAGTGGTCTCAGACCAGACAAGAAGCACTGGATTACAATTCACGAGTTCACACTTGCAATAGTTTCAGAATAAAGCGTATTTGGCGTGCTGTCCGGGGAGAGGGCTCTGAGCTAGGGGAAGACACCCAAACTCGAGTTATTCCTCTTATCAGGAAACAGAGAGGAATAGGGATTCGAGCGAAGTATCTAGCCCGGCCCCAGAACGCTCCCGCCGGGATTGTAATGCTTAAGAGGTGAGGTGACGGGGTGGTGGAGGGATGCTAAAGTCGTAAGATGCTACAGGTAAGACAGCTTTGGTATATATAGGGGTTTGGTCAAGAACTGATTGGATAATAGAATAATTGTCAATGACGTATTTGATACTGAAACTTCTGCGTCTGCTCCTCCCGAAATTTGTTTATAAAACATCACTAATTTTTTTCTCAGCATGTCTTTAAAATAGGAACATTTATTTTACCACAGTATTTTCAATGGAGTTTTTGTGCTTGTCTGCTGCAAATGATGGTGCATGCATTTACATGGTTGTTCATCTCATTGTATGCTTACTGTGTGTTCACACCAAAGGCAGTGAGAGCGCCAAAGGTCGCTCTGGCTGCCCTGGTGACAACGCTGTCTGCCTTCAGCTCCCGCCACGAGAGCGTCAAAATTCGCTACATTAATCTCGTATTTAAAATGGCCGTTGCAGCATATCATATCAGTTACATTCCCGCATATAACATGCTTTCTTGCATGAAAATGTTGCGCACTTCTTATCAAATTCATTTAACAATGGAAGATCAAGTTGCATGTGGTGTGGCTTTGCACCAATTAATTATCCAATGTGTCCATAAGTCTGAAGTATTCTGAAGCGGCAATACTGTTTTGCTTTACGTTTTGAAAGAAAAATATATATATAACATTAATGCACATCAGTAACTCGCCACTAACTTTTTAATGTATGTTCCTGTAAGTAAACATTGTACATAATTGGAAATCGGGCGACCGCCCTTGGGACCAATGGGAACAACTGTGGTTGGAACTAAAGTTCAAAGGACTGTGTTCTTTCTGGACTTCTCTCAACCGGTAGACTTCCACATTCCAATTGCTTGCCACTGAACCGTGTCATAGCTCAATACCATAAAGTTGACTTGAAAATGAATGACTTCATTACTACTTTGACGTTCTCACCGCTTATGGTGTGAATGTTGAGTTAGGCAACTAAATGAATGCTTAAGTCTATTTAACTGATTAAATTTGAACATATATTTGGGAGTATTTGTGCAAGTGCATAAAATTGTTGCCATGTGCCCTGTTTTTACTGCAAAATGTTCACCGCATGCACAGATTTAGGAGACTTTGCACCAAAAAATGTGAAACGCAGCATACAGGAATGGTTTAAACCACTTGTCATGTCAACTTTCTACAGTAAACATTAGGGATGCACCGATACCATTTTTTTGGATCCGATCCCGATAACAAAGTTCAGAGTATTAACCGATACAGATCCGATCACGATGCTGTGTTTTTAATTTTTTTAAATTTTTATCATAATACAGTCTCTATAGTTCTGGGGATAAACTCAAATAATATATCTTCTTAAGTAAAAATAACAGACATAGGCCTACAGATGGCACAGTCTGACTATAAACGTGATGCTTGCTAGAGCTCTGCATTTGAGCCCGAGCCCGACGGGGCCCAACTTTTTTTATTTTCCCCTAGGGCCGGGCTTCAGACCAATTTTCACGTCATAGCTAGCATGCAAATAGGGCTTTGGGCCTGCGTTAGGAAACTTCAAAAAAAAGTTTAATTAGATCTTATGCGTTCTTACTTTCAACTGACGGAAACAAATTATCCAGCCACAGTTGTGTAATGGATGGGCTCAAACAAAAATATAATTCTTATATTTTTCTTGGAAATTATATTTGAAAGTATTTCGAATTTCGCTCAATTAATGTCTCATTAATTTTAGTCCTTTTGGCTGTTTTAAAGAGCGTTTACTCATTTTGAATCTTGTTTTAATCAATAGCTATCTGAATTGAAATTTTTAGTGTGTGAAAAAACCGTCAGCAAAACTAATGCCAATAGATTTCTTTGCCCATCTCCTACCATGCAAGTACATACACACTTTAAAACACACAAACGCACACCTTTATTTGTTCTCATTATTTCTTGCTTTGTCAATATATCGTTGTGTACAGTGTTTGATAATCAATTTAAATTATGTAAAAAATAAATAAATATATTTAAAAAATCTGCATTGATTCACACCCTCTCATGGTAGGTGCACGCAGTGCATACAGCCCTACGGCTGCAGGCGCCACTGAGTTTAATTGAGTAAACTCTCTGTGGACAACATACCGCTTGGATATCGATGTCACTTAAACTAAATCCTACATTTAATTAAAGCAAAACAAACAAAAACAAAACATTTCTCTAAATTATTCTGATAAAAAACAAAACAAAAAAAAACAAAACTTTATATTAAATGGGAAAGATGAAAGAACAGAAACTTTTAATATTAAAGAATAATTTTACAGAGCGCCGCACATCGCGTCTTTTTATTGATTTTTTTTGTTTGCAATAGCTCATTTGAATTTAAATATATTGTCTTTCTATTCCTTAAGATGTCATACCTGTATACTCGAACTATACCTGTCTTGTTTAAATGCACCAAATAATATTGTGTATATTCACTGGATAAAAATGTTCATTTTCAAACATGGGAGGTACTCAATGCGGAGCACTGCATTTTATTGCACGTTAAAGGGATAGTTCACCCAAAAATGAAAATTGTGTCATCATTTACTCAGCCTTTACTTATTCCAAACCTTAAGGAGTTTCCTCTGTTGAACACAAAAACATATTTAGTAGAATTCTGGAAATCTGTTACTGTTAACTCCCATAGCATTTGTTTTTCCTTCTATGGAAGTTGATGGTTACAGGTATTTAGTATTCTTCAACATATGTAAACTGGTTAAATCTCACATCACACAGTTTATTAGAAATTCTTTTTAATGAGAATTAATATGGTTAACAAAAATATATTTGTCTCAAGCTTAGAGCATCACATGAGTAGAATTTAATACCAAAATCTATTGGAGAATGTGTATCATTTAACTCACTTATCATTTTAACAAATGGTCAGAAAAAGTAGTACTTTTCTTTAGCAAGGATGAATTTAGTTGATGCTAAATTGGCTCAGTGGTTAGCACTGTCGCCTCACAGCAAGAAGATCACTGGTTTGAGTCCCGGGTAGGTCAGTTGGCGTTTCTGTGTGGAGTTTGCATGTTCTCCCCGTGTTGGTGTGGGTTTCCTCTGGGTGCTCCGGTTTCCCCCACAGTCCAAAGACATGCACTATAGGTGAATTGGGTTAACAAAATTGTCCGTAGTGTATGAGTGTGTGAGAATGCAAGAGTGTATGGGTGTTTTCCAGTACTGGGTTGTAGCTGGAAGGGTGTCCGCTGCGTAAAACTTATGCCGGAATAGTTGGCGGTTCATTCAGCTGTGGCGACCCCTGATAAATAAGGGACTGAGTCGAAGGAAAATAAATTAATGAATGTTGTTTTTTTCATCTCTTCCTCAGTGCTCCAACTCTTTTTCATGCATTAGTGGACTAATGTAGGGAATAGAGAATAAGTGTGTAGGGGGTAATTTCACAAACTTGAAGGATTCGGCAGCGAGTAATTGCACTATTGTTGACCTTAAAATATTCTACTTCATTGAATAATGCAAATTCGAGGTACAATCTCTTTCAGATAAACCCACCTCTAAATGACACGCAAAGACAAAACAAAGTGGCTGACACATTTGCCTATCACTCAGACTATCCTTTCCTGTCTAAGTGGGAGGTTTGTGGCCAGACTGAACTAACACACACACACACACACACACACACACACACACACACACACACACACACACACACACACACACACACACAGACGTTTGTTTTTGTGAAAAGTGGGTACGTTACATAGGTTTCCATTCATTTTATACTGTTCAAATTGTATATTGTATTGCCCTTACCCTACCCTACCCCTAAACCCAACCATCACAAGAGATGTGTACAGGTTTACTCTCTGAAATAGACTCATGCTGTGTGATTTATAAGCTTTTTGAGAAATGGGGACATCAGCAATGTCCTCATATTTCACCTCCTTTTTATAATACCTGCGTCATACCCATGTCAGTATACAGATTTGTGTCCTAATATGTCACAAAAACACATGTACACACACATACACACTTGTACAGCTATCTTTATGGGGACTTCCCATAGATGTAATGATTTTACACACTGTAATTTAATTCCCCCTATCCCAAACCTACCACTAAACCAGTTTGTGTATATTTTGGTCATTGGATTTTCCTTTTGGAAACGGAAATTAAAAAGCAAGCTGTTATTTGATTTTCATTTAAAAATTGAAAAACAAAACATTTAAATACAAGGCGTGTCTTTTTTTTCATGTTGATAAATGCATAATGAAAATAAAAAATGTTTTTTTTTATTTAATTTAATTTAATTAAATTTTTTTTTTTTTAACAACAAAAATAAAATCAGCAGAAAACGTAAATGAAAAAGACCCATTTTGAAGCATTAATATTGGGCATTTGTTTAGAATATTGCGCACATTAAAAAAAAAAAACACGTATTTTGAAATCCATAATTAACCAACCCAGGCTCATTGCGATATATACCCAGGTCTGCATTTGTGACAGTGAAATACGTGACCTGAGGTACAACTGCTCGCAGTTTTTGTTTTTGCAAATCCACCAGACGCCGCTGTGTACGCTTTTTGATGATCTCAAGTTTCTCTGGCGCGAACCCGCCAGCTTGCTGTTGACTGACTGACTGAATGACCCTTGCTTTAACCCAGCCTATAGGGTTTTCAAAAGCTATCTAGAAAAACTTTGGAACCGTTCTTCACCATACTGGAACCCTGTCTTCACAGTCAGGCTACGTTCACACTGCAAGGCTTATTTCTCAAATCAGATTTTTTCTCAGATCTGATGATTTTGCATGGCTGTTTACACTGCAGTTATAAATGGGGTCAATATCAGATTTGCAGTGTGAACAGATCATGGTCCGAAACTGACCCGCATGCGCAAAAGTACAGATACGGACAGCACAAAATGTCTAATTATGCAAACAATGTGTAGAGTATGAAGTAAGCATGTTGTCAGATCATGCTTGTATGATTATTGCCTTTTTCACAGACAACCATGATGTATTTCATGAACTGTAAAGGGTTTTTCTGCTACTAATAATGTGTATTTCGCCATTTGAAACCTAAAATAAGTCACTTGTGATTGAAAACACTGATCATTTGTAAATTTATGAAAACCGCGGTGCGCGTCTGTCTGACCACCGGTGTGGGGAACTCATCAAGGGTTAATGAGCAGCTGCAGACTGAATTGTGAAGGCGGAGTTGCTTTATCTCTGTTTGTAGAGTTATTTCATTTTACTTCATTATAAACAACAGACACGTGCAAAAGGGGGGTTTGGGTGCTTGAGCACCTGCCCTTTTTTCTCTTGGAGAGAAAGTTCCCCCTTAAAATGAAAGTGTCCCTTCATTTGTGCACGGATTCCCTATCCGCAACACCCCCGATGCTCTTCAGTTTCGCAACAAACCTGTGCATCAATAGTTAACCAGGTTAACAAGCACCAGTTTTACCTTCGAAATCTTTTTCAAAATGAACAATCAACTTTCTGTGGTGAAGTAATCGCCCTGTGTGCTATTCTACTATGCTGTTGAGGAGTAGATGATGTTTGCAGCACAGAAAGATGACGCATGTCGCTTGAAGATTGTGTAAAAGTCACATGAAATCCTACATAACAATATAATAATATTCATGTCAATACACAAATTTATGTCCCTGTAAACCACCCTAAACAGTTCACACACACATGCAACGCACTTTATTTTACACACTTGGTCTAAAGCAACATGAAAATAGTTTTCATATGTCATGAATTTTTGTCATATCGTTTTTTTTTTTTTACAGTGCGATCACACTGTTAACCCAGCTGCTGTTGTTACCAAAGATATTAAGTTAATATATCTTGACATTACTTAAAATACTAAGTTGTGGCATCAAAACTTAAACAGGTGTGTTTAACTTGCTCATAATGCAGCAAAAAAAAACTTGTCTCTGTCTCTGTTTAATGATTGGTTGCACTTGAAATTCTGCCTTAACAACCACTCTGGTCGATATATGTTATATGACTCAAGGTGGTCATTTTGTTTGTGATGCTGAATTTTGCTGAAGCGCAGAACCTGAACCCATCTGACAAAAGATAAAAGTTAAATTAGTAAGTAGATATTTAAACACGTAGGGGTGACATGGTGGCACACTGGGTAGCGCTGTCGCCTCACAGCAAGAAGGTTGCTGGTTCAAGCCTCGCCTGTGTCAGTTGGCATTTCTGTGTGGAGTTTGAATGTTCTCCCCGTGTTGGTGTGGGTTTCCTCCAGGTGCTCCGGTTTCCCCCACAAGTCCAAAGATGTGCTGAAGCTAAATTGTCCGTAGTGTATATGTGAATGTCCTGGTAAACATTTTAAGTTATCTGTTCTTAAACATTTTAAGTTATCTGTACTTAAACAATTAAGTTATCTACTTAAACAATTAAGTTA
Source organism: Danio aesculapii (assembly GCF_903798145.1). Lineage (NCBI taxonomy): Eukaryota > Metazoa > Chordata > Actinopteri > Cypriniformes > Danionidae > Danio > Danio aesculapii. The sequence continues at coordinate 8,055,083 of NC_079439.1, forward strand.
TCTGGACCTAAACATTTGAGTTATCTGGACTTAAACATTTAAGTTATCTGTACTTAAACAATTAAGTTATCTGGACCTAAACATTTGAGTTATCTGGACTTAAACATTTAAGTTATCTGTACTTAAACATTTTAAGTTATCTGTACTTAAACAATTAAGTTATCTGGACCTAAACATTTGAGTTATCTGTACTTAAACTTTATAAGTTATCTGGACTTAAACATTTTAAGTTATCTTGACTTAAACATTTTAAGTTATCTGTACTTAAATGTTTAGGTCCAGATAACTTAATTGTTTAAGTACAGATAACTTAAAATGTTTAAGTCAAGATAACTTAAAATGTTTAAGTCCAGATAACTTATAATGTTTAAGTACAGATAACTCAAATGTTTAGGTCCAGATAACTTAATTGTTTAAGTACAGATAACTTAAAATGTTTAAGTACAGATAACTTAAAATGTTTAAGTCAAGATAACTTAAAATGTTTAAGTCCAGATAACTTATAATGTTTAAGTACAGATAACTCAAATGTTTAAGTACAGATAACTTAAATGTTTAGGTCCAGATAACTTAATTGTTTAAGTTATCTGTACTTACACATTTTAAGTTATCTGGACCTAAACATTTAAGTTAATTCAATAGAGAGACCACATTTCATTCATTCATTCATTCATTCATTCATTCATTCATTCATTCATTCATTTTCTTTTCGGCTTAGTCCCTTTATTCATCAGGGGTCGCCACAGTGGAATGAACCGCCAACTTATCCAGCACATGTTTTACACAGTGGATGGCCTTCCAGCCGCAACCCAAGACTAGGAAACACCCATACACTCTTGCATTCACACTCATACACTACAGCCAATTTAGCTTAATCAGAGACCACATTTGGTCAACTCAATTAGAGTTGTCGATTTCCCATTACTCAAACCAACTGAGGGAATCACTTTCCTCAAATCATTTGAGTACTCTCAACTTATTAAGGTTTACAGTGCACTATGTTCAAAACAATTATGGCTGCACAATATTGGGAAAAAAACTTCTTTTTACTGTTTAGATTTTTCGTCATTACATTTTTTTTTTCAGAGTAGATTTTAATTTACAAGCCCATAAGGCATATCCTCATGAATTATCCGAATGCTATAATACCTACGTCATCTCCATGTCAGTACACAAATTTCTGTTCCTGTAGGCCACCCAAACCAGTTCTCACACACACACACACATACACACACACACAATACGCTTCATTTCCTCATCCTCTCTCTCCTCTTAGTCATTGGTCCGTCTCTCCGTTTTTCCGGGTGGGATATTGTATGTTTTCGGAGGCAGTCGACTATTTTTTTTCACAGTGCCGTGACTGACTGATCCTAAAACAGAGGTCAAAGGTCATGTTCAGAGGTGGTGACCTGCAGAGGAATGTCTGCGTGGGGGATGTTATCAGAGCTCTAAGTAGGATCCATTTGCGTGATTATTTTTGGAGACGTGCAGGTGTAAAAACAGTGGAGGCTTCGTGTCCAGACTGAAGCATTTTGCGGGCATGTTTACGCCATTATCTCATTTGCTTCATTTATTTTGTGATCTGTGCGCTTAAATTACAGCAAAATGTGGCTACTATTAATCCATTGTGAATTGCATATTGTTTGTTGGCCAGTGCTAGAGATTTGTTTATTTTGCAGCATTAATGTTGTTTAACTTGCTCATCTATGCTGTTTAATGTTTAGATTGCCATGTTAGTATTGATTGATTTATTCTGAAAATAAATATAATATGAAAAGAAAAACATTTTGATATGCCATAAGAGTATTTAACATTTCTTTTTATCTCAAGTCAAAATGAAACTCAGAATAATAAAAAAATCTCTATTTATTCATTAATTCATTCATTCATTTTCCTCCGGCTTAAATCCCTGACGTTGCCACAGCGGAATGAATATGCAAATATCCAACACGGGGAGAGCATGCAAACTCTACACAGAAATGCTAACTGACCCAGCCGAGGCTCAAACAAGCGACCTTCTTGCTGTGAGGCGACAGCGCTACCCACTGTGTCACCGCGCCGCCTATATAATTATACAGTTTTCTTCTTCAATTTATTTATTTATTTATTTATTTTAACATTTTGTATTTATTTTCTTTCCTAATGCATCTTCCTGACATTTTTTTATTTTAATTAATAGTTTCATTTCTTTTTGTAAAATATTCAACACTTAATGAAAATTTTAGATTTAAAAGTATATATAGTTTATATTCTTAATAAAAATAAATAATATTTTTGTAAAATATGTTCATATATACAATTTTATTTATATATACATACGCACACACACACACACACACACACACACACACACACATACAAGCGTACATACACACACACTAACATACATACATATATACATACACATATATATGTATGTTTGTGTGTGTGTATATATCAAGCCGGGACTTGAACCAGCAACCTTTTTCTGTGAGTGTTAATCATTATTTATATTATGTAAAATTATGAGAAAACAATAAAACTGCAACAAAGAAATTCTGGAAAAAAAATCTCTAGATATAATGTTATATTTAAAAAAAAACAATTCTGTGAAATCTAAACTAACAATCACAAGATAAAAAAATTGTAAGTCACAAAATGTTGTAATACTTGATTTATTCAAAAAACTTATATACATGAATTAAAATATTTTGATATATTTTGAAAAAATATGCGAAAAACAATTTACTTACAAAAAAAATCTAAATCTCGAATTGTAAACTCTAAATTATACCAAAAAACTATCGATATTCTGAGATGTAAAGTTTTACATCTTATAATAAGCAAAAATATATAAAATAAAAAGTTAAATTTTCATATTTCTCAATATCTGTAATAGGAGTATTTAACGTTTTTTTTTAATCTTAAAGAGAAAGTCAAAGTGTCAAAATGTAAAGTCGTAAAAATGTTAAAAGCATTTGCACAAAACATTACACTGGAGTAAAAATAAATCTGTAAACCCAAAATTCTAAGAAAAATCTGTATTATGAGATAATAAAAGTTAAAAGATGATAAAAAGAAAATAAAAGTAAAAAAATAATAAGTTATCTGGACTAATAATAATTAATAATAATTCATTCGTTCATTCATTCATTTTCCTTCGGCTTAGTCCCTGATTTACCAGGGGTCGCCACAGCAGAATGAACCACAAACTGTTACAGCATATGTTTTATGCAATGGATACCCTTCCAGCAGCAAGCCAGTCCTGGGAAACACCCATACGCTCATTCACACAAATACTCTATGGCAAATTATATATATAGTTATATAAATATATAATATATTTATAAATAGTTTATTCAATTCACCTATAGCACATGTCTTTGGACTGTGGAGGAAACCGGAGCACCCAGAGGAAACCCACGCCAACACAAGGAGAACATGCAAACTCCACACAGAAATGCCAACTGACCCTGCTGAGGCTCAAACCAGTGACTAGCGCTGACCACTGAGCCACTTAAGTGCTCTGAAAGGCGCCTATAAATAAAAGGTATTATTATTATTGCTGTGCCACCCATATACCAAATATATCTTTGAAATAAATCTTTGAATCATTTATTTCTGTGTGTAAATGAAAATTTTCTCTTTTCTATTTTTCTTTGGCAACCCCTGATACCCCCCCCCCCCCCCAAAAAGCTTTCATTTTGCTTATAGAAATGTACAAGTTATTTAAAACAACCATTCATACCAGTACCATCTCTATTATGAACAGAACTTTTCTAGCGTTCATTTCCCACCCTGCTGTACCACCCATCCCGAAAGATTTATGGTGAATAGCTGCTTCCTTTGTCCACTTTTAGCACTTACCAGTGTCAAACATTTGCCCTTTAAACTCTTGCCGATAACGAGGGAAAAACAAAAATAGATCACATGGAGAGTCCAAACAGACAGATTTCTGTCTTGTCATGTGTAATTGCCATCACTTCCTCTCGCCTTGTTGTCTGTGTCTTTCTCTCTGTGTTTCATGTTTTCTGCCCTCTGTGACCCTTCGCTTTTGTCTCTTTCGTTCTTCTCCTCTAATTGGCACCTCGTTAGGGAATTCTTAATTGGAGGGATGAGCCAGGTGGCAGCGGAGCCCTCGTTAGTGTGTGAAAGTGTGTTTGTCTTTGTTTAAGCAGAATAAATGTGGAGCAGCGTGCATGTGCAGATTATGCTCCATTCACCCGTGTTGAACTCTAACACATTCCCCTTACACACACACACACACGCGCGCACACACTCGAGCTGCCTAGCTGTTTGTTGCTGCATTTACAGTGGAGGGCAAAATTATTAGCCCTCCTGTGAAACTTTTTCAGTTATTTCTCTTGCGATTGTTTAACAGAGCAAGGAGATTTTCACAGTATTTCTGACGATATTTATTCTTCTGGAGAAAGTCCTATTTGTTTTATTTTAGCTAGAATAAAAGCAGTTTTTAATTTATTTTGAAGTCAATATTATTAGCCCTGTTAACCAATAGATTTTTTAGATTGTCTACAGAACAAATTTTAAATGACTTCCCTAATTACCCTAATTAACCTAGTTAAGTCTTTAAATGTCAATTTAAGCTGAATACTAGTAGCTAGTGTACTGTCATCATGGCAAAATCAGTTATTACAAATGAGTTATTAAAACTTTAATGTTTAGAAATGTGTTGAAAAAATCTGCTCTCTGTTAAGCAGAAATTGGTGAAAAATATATCCAGGGAGGGCTAATAATTCTGATTTCAACTGTACACTTTACCCTTCACATTGAGCTAATAGAAATTGTGAATTAAATTTTTCGCCTGCAAGAAGGTCGCTGGTTTGAGCCTCGGCTGGGTCAGTTGGCGTTTCTGTGAGGAGTTTGCATGTTCTCCCTGCGTTCACGTGGGTTTCCTCTCGGTTGCTCTGATTTCCCCCACAGTCCAAAGACATGCGGTATAGGTGAATTGGGAAGGCTAAATTAGCGTATGGATGTTTCCCAGAGATGGGTTGCAGCTGGAAGGGCATCCGCTGCGTAAAACATGTGCTGGATAAGTTGGTGGTTCATTCCGCTGTGGCGACCCCGGAATAATAAAGGGACTTAGGCAAAAAGAGAATGAATGAATGAATGAATTTTTTGGACGAGAGGACTCAACTTGCTGCAACTTACGAAAGCACATGCAAATTGGAAAAACAGCAGCAAATTAAGAAAACATGTTCAGCGGTTTGATAGCATATGTGCTGCAAAATTATCACAACGCAAACGCAAATAGAAAAAGTGCTGCAAATCCTCACAGCGCATGCACATTATGGGCCCTGTCATACACCCGGCGCAATAATGTTTGGCGTGATTTGTTGCTATTTTCAAACCAGTGCAACAGTAGCTTTCATGTTTTCCACCACATTGTTTAAATAGCAAATCCATTTGCGCCACTTTCCATTTGTCTATAAAGGAGACGTGTTAAGGCGCATTGTTGACATGTTGCTATTTTGAGGAACTGAAATAGACCGCACCATTGACCAACTAATAGCTGATCTAAAGTCAAGCGCAGAGCATGTTAGTTATGCACCTATGAAGGTTCAAACGCTTACACATTGCTTATTACACACAGGATGTACAGCAATACACAAATATCTTTACATATGAAAACAAATTAAAGGATTAAAATGTAAAAAAAAAAGATTATTTTCTACATCAATATAAAAACCACTGCCTCCTCCCTTGCTTTGCCTTCATCTCGGGGGGCTTTTTTCAGTTTATTCATGACAATTTGCATTTGTATAATATTATTATTATCAGTGCTATTTTTTATATGCATATTTATATTTGTTTTAACAAAACAGGTTTAGATTTGTCCACCTGTCAGGTTTTGGAGATCAAACGTGTGTTTGGATATAACTCTAGTGTTTTGACCACATTTCGCTATTATTGTTCATTTATTCATTTGCTGGAAATTAGAACTGAATTTAGAAATAGTTTTGAAACAAATCTTTGCGCTTAACAAACCAAATTAAATATGTAGGCTAATGGATGTCTTTAGTGGAGTGAATTTCCATTGTTTCCTTATCGTCTGCAAAGTAAAGAGTACAAGTAAAGTGAAAGTAAAGAGGCTGAATAGAGGAGGCTCGTTCTTTATCCTCGCACTGCAGATGCTCTGTTTAACTGTTTTCACGCTAGAGAAGCGTTCAGTTTTTCTACTTACAAAGTCTGCCTTGTAAATAGCAGATACACCATGGCGTGACACAACTGACTCTTAAAGAGAATGGAAGATGAGACTCTGATTGGTTTATTGCACATTATACTCAAAACACACCCCTAACTCATTAAGAGAATAAGCACAACCCTGTTAGCCGATGCACCACGTCGCAGAGGGTATTTTTCCATCCTTAAAGAGCCCATATTATACATGAAATAGGGTCATATTTAGGTTGTAAGGGTCTCCAACAACAGTCTAATATGCATGCAAGGTCATAAAACACTTTGATGGTCTTATAATCTGCATGTATTTTTACCTAATTATCCCACCGACTCTCATATGAATCGTTCAGCGATTCATTTGTTCCCAACCCCCTCCTCAGCGCGAAGCTAATCTGCGCTGATTGGACCGATGACAGCCTGCTGCGATTGGTCGACAGTGACAGGCTTCAGCACGAGACAGAGTGAAATGCCCAGCTGGTAATCAACTATATGAAAGTAGTCACAGTGCACACGCGCTTCATAGTGTAAGGCTTTTTTCACACACACACACAACCCTCCTCAGAAGAACTGGGGAGATCGACGCGAGTCTCTCTCTCTCCCTCTCCCTCTCTCTCTCTCACACACACACACACAACGCTCCTCAGAAGAAATGGGGAGATCGACGCGAGTCTCTCTCTCTCCCTCTCTCTCCTCTCTCTCTCTCACACACACACACAACGCTCCTCAGAAGAACTAGGGAAAGCGACGCGAGTCTCTCTCTCTCTCTCCTCTCTCTCTCTCTCTCTCTCTCTCTCTCTCTCTCTCTCTCACACACACACACACACACAACGCTCCTCAGGAAACAACTAGGGAAAGCGACGCGAGTCTCTCTCTCTCTCTCTCTCTCTCTCTCTCTCTCTCACACACACACACAACGCTCCTCAGAAGAACTAGGGAAAGCGACGCGAGTCTCTCTCTCTCTCTCTCTCTCTCTCTCTCTCTCTCTCTTTCACACACACACACACAACGCTCCTCAGAAAAACTAGGGAAAGCGACGCGAGTCTCTCTCTCTCTCTCTCTCTCTCTCTCTCTCTCTCACACACACACACACAACGCTCCTCAGAAGAACTAGGGAAAGCGACGAGAGTCCTCTCTCTCTCATCTCTCTCTCTCTCCTCTCTCTCTCTCTCTCTCTCTCTCTCTCTCACACACACACACACACACACACACACACACACACACACACACACAAACGCTCCTCAGAAGAACTAGGGAAAGTGACACGAGTCTCCTGTCTCCTAGCTTACGATCGATCGCCATAGCAACGACAAACGGCAGTGGAACGCGAGCTCACAAAAGCCTTTAACGTTAAATCCGTAAACAAAGCGGCACGCGTCGCGTTTTTAACGTGGCTTACATGTGATAAGAGAATATAAAGAGTAACCGCGTGTACTGTACCAGGTTAACAACTCATCTTTGGGTAGAGACTGTCAATATTATCCATCTGAGCACAGCGTGACTTCATTCGACCGGCGGCGTCTGTGTGTGTGTCTAGTGTTTTTTCTGTGTTAGTGGGCGGGGCCGCAGGTTTCAAATCTCCCTGGTTTGCGCGCGTAACTACTGGCGAGGCTTGTGTTTCGTGGCTGCGTCATCGCGAAACACCTAATGACTCGTTATCAAGGCGACTCGTTTGAAGCACTATGAGTCGACTCTTTTATAGATGAATCAATAGTTTTAAACACTGTACACTTACAGATTTAAGCCTTAGCTGGATATTTCACTTCACTTAGAGCTGTGTTACACACTACATGGAAGGGCATTTTCAAAAACCCATAATATGGGCTCTTTAAAATAGCAAAAGTGGATTCAGACACGCCCTTAAAGTTTTTACACCATGCGCTTTAGACTTTGCGCCTAGATCATTAAAATAAAGCCCTAAGAAACACATTGCAAATCCTCACAACACATGCAAATAGCACAGACCACATCAGATGTTTTATGGGGTCTTGTTTTTGAATCTGCCACTATGCTGACACGCAGGCATTTGGAGCTCCACCCTCTTTTGAAAAGAGCACAATCTCATTGGAATTTAAAGCGACAGTCCAAAACGACGCAATTAGGATCAAAGTCTAAAAGGGTCAGTTTCAAAGAGTAGGTCCCCTTTAAATCCTTTTGTGGAGAAAAGAACAGTTCTTTCTTTACCTCTCATGATCTTTTGAACTTTGCAGACCTTTTACAAACAGTCACGTTACACACTTTATGAGAGGAAGTATTTAAAGTATTAGTTTTAGTTTTACATTCCGAAGATTCTGACTGATTCGTTGTGGTCGGTGAATTAAATGGAATCAGTTCAAATGATTAATTTGCTCACAAATTGGGTTATTCAGAACCATGAATGCAAAGGCTCACTGGTAAATAGCAGTGTGTAGGAAACAGTGGTGTGTTGTGTGTGTGTGTGATGGCACGTGATGATCTCAAACAGGTGTGGGGTCAGTGAAGCTCTTCAGGTCATTAGACTGACCTGTGACCATTCTCTCTGCAAACTAGACACACACACACACACAAGCTCTTTTCTAAAACATACTCATATGTGTCCTGTGTGAAAAGCTGAAGGATTACATGCACGCACGCACGCACACACACATACACACAAATATTTAACAAAATATACATTTCTGTTACATTTACTATTATCTTTTTGTACATATTTACAATTACATGTACTCAATTACAGTGAGGTTAAGTTGTTACGTTTTAAGTTGCACATTAAATATTTTTTTAAAGTAAAATGTTTGTTAAATTGTACGATTCAGTTTTTTATATCACATTTTTATATCACATTTTTAAATAACTTTTTTTGTAAATTAAATTTAAAGTTACATTTTAGAATAAAAATTTCAATAGATTTTAAGTTAAATTGCCTTACATTTTAAGTTAATGTTGCAGTTTAATTTGTATTTTAATAATGTTTTAAATGAAATTTTAAGTAGAATTAAATTATCACATTTTAAGTTTCAATTTTCTTGGCAATTAAATTTAATGTTATCTTTTATAATACATTTTTAAATGCATTTTATGTTGAATTAAGTTACATTTTAGATTAAAGTTGCAGTTTAATTTATATTTTTGAGTTGTGTTAAGTAATTTTCAGCTGAATTTAATTTCTCACATTTTAAGTATCAATGTTTTTTTGGAAATTCAATTTTAATTACATTTTAGAATAAATGTTTACATTTTTTAGTTAAATTAAGTTTTAGGTTTTATGTATTTTAATGTACACTTTCAATGACATCCTGAGCAAAACTTTACAATTATTTAACTTAAATATTAATCTAAATGTATTTTTTTTTTCAAACGTTTTAAGGTATTGATAAGTTAGATGTTAAATTTACATTTTATACATTAATTAAACGAATTTAACTAAAAGTTACTTTTTATATTCCAATTTAAGTCAATTTGCAGGTTGATTTCAAATAATTAATATGTAATACTATTGCATACTAGATTATATTTTAATACTAAAGTAATAAAAGTTTAAATTAACTTAAAATTTATTATAAAATGCAACAAGATCATATTTAAAAATTGACTTAAAATGTGATCCTTAAACTTGAAATGTAATTTACTTTTTCCATTGAATTTAAAGTACTGCCTATACAAAGTCAGCCCACTATACTTTTGGAAGCGTCTGTGCATCTCTAGGCTTAAACTGTTTATGCTTGTATTAGTTTCAGTGATTTTTAAAGTGGTCATTAAATAAAAATGTAACATATAAAATGTAACAACATCGAATTAAAAAAACTGACTTAAAATGTGATGCATTGTATTCTTAAATTTGTTCTCAAATCTAAATTAAAATGTAATTTACTTTTAGTGTCCAAATTAAAATGCACCCCAACCGTTTTCTGCCTTAAATTTTAAGCTGATTTTAAAATGTCACATTTTTAGTATCAATCTTTTTTGGAAAATAAATTTTAATGACATTTTAGAATAAATGTATGAATAGATTTTAAGTTAAATTAAGTGACATTTTAGGTTTTATATTTAAGTGACTATTTAAATGACAATTTAAGTAATAATTTACTATTAATTTAACTTCGATATTAATCTGAATGTTTGTTTATTTATTTATTTATTTATTTATATATATACATTTTTAAGGTATACAAAGTCAGCTAACTTTAGTTTTGGAAGCACGTCTATCGTCTTAGCATCTCTAGGTTTAAACTGTTTATGCCTTTATTCATTTTAATGCTATTTAAGTGATCATTACCTTAAAATGTATTATAAAATGCAACAACATCATATTTAAACATTGACTTAAAATGTGATCCTTAAACAAAATGTAATTTACTTTTTCCATTGAATTTAAAGTACTGTATACAAAGTCAGCCCACTATACTTTTGGAAGCACACCCATCATCTGAGCATCTCTAGGCTTAAACTGTTTATGCTTGTATTAGTTTCAGTGATTTTAAAGTGGTCATTAATTTAAAATTTAATATATAAAATGTAGCAACATCAAATTAAAAAAACTGGCTTAAAATGTGATGCATTGATTTGTTCTCAAATGTAAATTAAAATGTAATTTACTCTTAATGTCCAAATTAAAATGCACCCCAACCGTTTTCCACCTTAAATTTTAAACCGATTTTAAATTGTCACATTTTTAGTATCAATCTTTTTTGGAAATTTAATTTTAATGATATTTTAGAATAAATGTTTGAATAGATTTTAAGTTAAATTAAGTGACATTTTAGGTTTTATATTTAAGTGACTATTTAAATTACAATTTAAGTAATAATTTACTATTAATTTAACTTTGATATTAATCTGAATTTTTTTTTACTTACTTATATATATATATATATATATATATATATATATATATATATATTATATATATATATATATATATATATATATATATATATATATATATATATATATATATATATATATATATATATATATAATATATATATATATATATATATATATATATATATATATATATATATATATACATTTTTAAGATAGACGATGGGTGTGCTTCCAAAACTAAAGTTAGCTGACTTTGTATGAGCATCTTTAGGTTTTAAATTGTTTATGTCTTTATTAATTTTAATGCTATTTAAGTGGTCATTACCTTAAAATGTGATCCATTGTATTCCTAGATTTGTTCTCAAATGTAAATTAAAATGTAATTTACTTTTAATGTCCAAATTAAAATGCACCCCAACCGTTTTCCGCCTTAAATTTTAAGCAGATTTTAAATTGTCACATTTTTAGTATCAATCTTTTTTGGAAATTAAATTTTAATGACATTTTAGAATAAACGTTTAATAGATTTTAAGGTTTTATGTATTTTAAGTGACTATTTAAACGAAAATTTAAGTAATAATTTACTATTAATTTTACTTTGATATTAATATGAATCTTTTTCGTTTTTTTATTTTTTATTTATTTATTTATTTATTTACATTTTTAAGGTAAACAAAGTCAGCCCACTATACTTTTGGAAGCACACCCATCGTCTGAGCATCTCTAGGTTTAAACTGTTTATGCCTTTATTAATTTTAATGCTATTTAAGTGATCATTAACTTAAAATTTATTATTAAATGTAACAACATCATATTTAAACATGGACCTAAAATGTGATTCAAAGTATCCCTTAAACTTAATGTAATTTACTTCTAACTTCCAATTTAAAACACAGCCTAACAGTGCTATCTACAAAGTCAGCTCACTATGCATTTGGAAACACAGCCGTCGTCTGAGCATCTCTAGGCTTAAACTGTTTACGCTTTTAATAGTTTCAGTGCTATTTAAGTGACCGCAGCATTATAAAGCAGGCGTGTGTTGTTCAGACAGCTGAAGGTCTATTTTTGCTGCCTCCACACCTCCACATTTGGACAATCAACACCTCGCTTTATGACACACAGCGCACATAATGGCAGCGACAACACACTCACCTCTCCTAATGGCATCAAAGCACACGCTATAGCACCAAGCAAAAGCTGACAAACGCGAGCTTTAACAGACCAGCGTCCCTTCTGTCAGCTGCGAAAACAGGAGCAAACATTTGGAGGATGAGTTTGTGGAGAACAGATGGAGCGGATTGACTGCTGTTTGTATGGGTGGCGCTGTTTTAGGTGGAATGTCTGTGTGTTTGCTGATTTCATTTGTTGGATTTGTTATTTGATCATTGCAAACAGACGTGAAATAAATGAAAACACTGTAGATCCATTCAAATCTCTGTAATCTGCCTACCTACACTGTAAATAAAGTGCACTCTCAGATATAAAGATACTGGAGCTGTCACTGCACTGAAAGCCCTAATAAGTTGACTGAACTAAATTAATTGAGTAAACTCATTGCCTCAATTTAATTGAGTAGTGGAGTCTTCCCAAACTTGCATATTTAAATTTATTTAACTTGCCGGTTTTGTAGACTATACTTAAATTGTTCAGTTCACCAAACTTAGTACTTAAGTAGATTATACTAATTTAACTATAGTCTACAAAACCGGCAAGTTAAATAAACTTAAATATGCAAGTTTTGGGAGACTCTATTAAATTGAGGCAACGAGTTTACTCAATTCATTTACTTCAGTCAACTTATTAGGGTTTTCAGTGTGTTATAATATATTATGAATTTTTTATTTTTTTATTAATTTTAAACAAAAAATAAGCAGCCATTTATTTACATTATGATGAATAATTATACCTGAAGCCTTTTGTTTTCTGATTTAAAAAAAAAACTTGCCCTTAAAAGGTTGCACATATTAGAATTTTACAGTCAAGACTACATTTGTGAAAATGACCTATTTTTTTCAAAGGATTAATTATGATTTTGAGCTCACTACACTTGAAATTTTAAGTTTATGCATTTTCATGGTACATAAGTTAAATCAACTCATATTTTTAAGTGATAGGACCAAAATGCAAAATTTTAAGTCGTGTTCAGTCAACTTTACTTAATTGTTTAAGTAAAGACAACAGTAGGGTTTACAGTGTGGGGTAGTCAAAAGGTACATATTTGTACTAAAAGAGTCCACAGTGATACCTCAAATGAGCATATTATGGCCCGTTTCCACTGAGTGATACAGTGCGGTACGGTACAATACGGGTCACCTTTCTCAAGCTTGTCTTTCCACTGGCAAAAGGGTACCCTTTTTCTTTTTAACTGGAGGAAATGTCTACAGTAAAGGCGTACGGGTCGTTCAAATATCATATAAGAAGCTCTTCTCACAAAACAGATGCTTTATACACATAAATACTGTATAAATGTTCATTACTAACCTTTCTCTCAACATGAGTTGATTATAACTGCAGATCAATGACAGTGCACAATAGCCTACTGTAACGTCTGCAATTATATGAAATAAATAAATAAATGAACATATATGAGAACACATACAGACCCTTACAGTCTCTGATATGTTATCAATTACAGAAAAAACACACTCAGCATATTTTTAGTCCTTATTTGGGTTCAAAAACAACACGAAATATAGCCCACAGTCAGTGCAAACCTCTTATCTGTGTCTTTAATCTTCAGCAGCACATGTAACCTCTTGTTAGAAAGTAATTCCGAGTTCATAATAGTCTAAAAGGTGATGATAATAGTTAATCGGGGCAGTTTGTTCATGTTTTAGGTTGCAGAAGCATCATTTGCTGCTGTTTTTCCAGTTTCTCTTTTGTTTTTTAATGCTTCACTCTCGCGTTTGTCTCTTCTCTGAAAGGACTGGATATCAGAGCGCTTCAATGATCATGCACACGTTATTAATATCAGCTAAAAAAGTTTGTTATTTCAAATATAGACGCGCAGCGAGCGCAAGCAAGAAAGCGAAACCACTCACACTTTTAGGCGGGCTCATAAAACATCAACAGGACACAGCAGATTTTGTTCTTTTTGGCTTTGTGGCTGTTCATCAAGACGATGACCAGGTTTATTTGAGCTCGGGTCGACCATGGCTTATTATATGTAAATATTATTACGGTGTAATGTCTCGGCTGTGTTTTTAAAAATGGCGCTTCCTTCGTTTTTATTCTCCTGCTTCTGTGAGTGACGTATCTCTGTAAACCAATAGCGTTCAGCTGCGCGTCTAGCTCCGCCTTAGGATGACCAGGTGACCAAAGAGTGGTACCGCACCGTACCACTCAGTGGAAATGGGCCATTAGTACCCAAATGCACTCAAAGGTACTATTATGGACCCTTCAGGTATAAATATATACCTTTTGAAAAGATACTGCCCCAGTGACAGCTCCTGTATCTTTATTTCTGAGAGTGTGGTGAAAATAAGTATTGAACAACTCTTGTTTTTTTTTCTGTGAATAATATCTCTATAGGAGCTGTTGACATGGAATTAAACCAGATTTTGGTAAAAACCCAAACGATACAAACATAAAAATAAAACAAAACAAATAAATGTTAAAAAATTATCCGTGTAATAATGAAATGACACAAGTAGAGAGTACTGAACTACTGTACTGAAACATATTTAATACTTTATATAAAAGGCTGTTTTGGTGATAGCAGCTTAAAGATGCCTCTCATATGGAGAATGAAGTCACATGCATTGCTCAGGTGTCAGTTTCTCAGTTTTTTTATTTTGTATTTTATATTGGATTCAAGTCAGGTGATTGGCTAGGCCATTCTACAGCTTGATTTTCTTTCTCTGAAAGCATTTGAGAGTTTCCTTGGCTGTGTTTTGGATCATCATCTTGCTGAAATCTCCACCCTGATTTCATCTTCATCCTCCTGCTAATGTAGCTGTTGGACTGAAGCAGCTGATATTCATTTACACTGAGGAAGGGCAGAGGGTTGCTGAAGAACTACTTAAGCTTCATTCACACTATGAGCAACTTGCAGCAGCAAAGCGACAAGCGACTGTTCATTTTAACAGAGAGTGAGCGACTTCTGGCGACATCCGTCAACGCAAGCGACACCAACCTTTGGCGAACAGGTGGGCATGTCGAGCGATGCGACAAAGTTGAGAATCCTTCAACTTCAGGCAAATAAAGAGCGACTTTCTTGAACGACAGCCAATAGGAGCACAAGTAGAGCTCACGTGATTCTCTCTCAGCTCGCTCAGAGGCCGGTTGTATTCTCCGCGCTGTAGACCTACACAGACCTGCGTTTGCTGCAGGTCGCCATTCAGAGCGACAGGCAGCTACAAAGTCGCTGCTAGTGTGAATGAGGCATTAGAGATTTCAGCTGCTGTCTGGGCTTTCACTGCCTTTCTACACCTCCCTTTTTTCATGTGTTCAATACTTTTTCCCTGCGCCATTTCATTTTATTATGTATAACTTTATTTGTAAACTAATTAGATTTGTTTTCTTTGTATATATGGATTTTTTGGTTGTTACCAACATCCGGTGAAACTTTCAAGTTAACAGCACCTTTAGAAATATGTTTTCTTAAAAAAATGGTGACGTGTTTAATGCTTATTTCCACGCTGTATAGCCATAAATTAGCAGATTTTCCATATTTTCTGATTAATGTTTTTATTTTTTCCTGTTTATTTATACTCTTGAATTGCATTATGGGACCTTGAACTTTCTTCCAACAACTTTTAACCTCAAAAGTTAAAAAAGTGACTTTTATGAACATTTTTAATAGTTTAAAGTGATATATTGTCTGGGATCTCAGTTCTTTTACAGACTTCTGATTTCTTTCTATATAATGTCTTATACTTTAAATAATTTTAAACTACTAAAATGTCAATAAAAGTCACTTTGTTAAACTGTGGAGTTGTATTTTCAACAACAAAGTCTACAGGGCAGAGATCAACATCCCAAAATGCAATTCATAACCATAAATGAAAAGAAAACACTTGTGAATCACATACAGAAACTTTTATTCAACAGATATATTTTTTTTTAGTGTAGGAAGATTTTTTTAAATATCAGAAAAGGTGACCTATAATGCAAAAATCACTTTTATAAGGGATTTAAACACAGTTGTGTGTGAACAGTGTGTGAATATAGCCAGCCTCTAATGGTAATAATCAATTAATAGATTTTTTTTATAATCACAGTTGATAAAAACAGTCTGCAGAAACACTTGACTTTCTGCTTTTGTTTGTGTCATTAGAAGGGGAAAGCCCCGCCCATTAGTGACCATCTCTTCCTCATTAGCATAAACAGCCCTGAGTGAGAAGCAGCCATCCACCATTATTTCGAAAAGAGGGCTGGGAGCACAATCTTGTTTGAATTTAAAGTGACAGTCACCAAAATGGTACAATTTTGATCAAAAACATTTCAAAGGGTTATAAAAAGTAATCTGTGGTGTATTTTGAGCTGAAACATCTGGAAGGTATTGATAGCGCTTCACTTTTTCCACATTTTTTATGTTACAGCCTTAATCCAGAATTAATTAAATTAATTTATTTCCTCAACATTCTACACACAAACCCCACAATGACAATGTGAAAAAAGAGTTTTTGAAATTGTTGCAAATTTATTAAAAATAAAACCTAAAAAATCACATGTACATCAGTATTCACAGCCTTTGCTCAATACTTTGTTGATGCACCTTTGGCAGCAATTACAGCCTCAAGTCTTTTTGAATATGATGCCACAAGCTTGCCACACCTGTCTTTGGGAATTTTTGCCCGTTCCTCATTGCAGTACCTCTCAAGCTCTATCAGGTTGGATGGGAAGCGACAGTGTACAGCCAGCTTCAGATCTCTACAGAGATGTTCAACAGGATTTATTGTGTAGGCTCTGGCTGGGCAACTCAAGGACATTAGCCAAGTTGTTGTGAAGCCACTCCATTGATACTTTGGTGGTGTGCTTTGGGTTATTGTTCTGCTGGAAGATGAACCGTCACCCCAGTCTGAGGTCAAGAGCACTCTGAAGCAGGTTTTCATTTAGGATGTCTCTGTACATTGCTGCATTCATCTTTCCCTCTATCCTGACTAGTCTTCCAATTCCTGCTGCTGAAAAACACCCCCACAGCATGATGCTGCCACCACCATGCTTCACTGTAGGGATGGTATTAGCCTGGTGATGAGCGGTGCCTGGTTTTCACCAAATGTAACGCCTGGCATTCACTCCAAAGAGTTCAATTTTAGTCTCATCAGACCAGAGAATTTTGTTTCTGATGGTCTGAGAGTCCTTCAGATGCCTTTTGGCAAATTCCAGGTGGAGAGTGGCTTCCGTCTGGCCACTCTAGCAGACAGGCCTGATTGGTGGATTGCTGCACAGATGGCTGTCCTTCTGTAAGGTTCTCCTCTCTCCACAGAAGAACGCTGGAGCTCAGACAGAGTGACCATCGGGTTATTGATCACCTCCCTGACTAAGGCCCTTCTCCCACTTGTCACTCAGCTAGATGGAGGCCACTGTGCTCATTGGAACTTTCAGACCAGCAGAAATTGTTCTGTAACCTTCCCCAGCCTTGTGCCTCGAAAATCCTGTCTCTGAGGTTCAATACAGACAATTCCTTTGTCTTCATGCTTGGTTTGTGCTTTGACATGCACTGTCAACCCTGGGACCTTTAGACTTGTTTCTGCCTTTTCAAATCATGTTCGATCACCTGAATTTACCACAGGTGAACTCCAGTTAAGCTGCTGAAACATCTCAAGAAAGATCAGTGGAAACGGAATGTACCTGAGCTCAATTTAGAGCTTCACGGCAAAGGCTGTGAATACTTCTGTAAATGTGATTTTTCAGGTTTTTATTTTTAATAAATTTTTAATAGAATTTTGAGGAAATAAATGAATTTAATCTATTTTGGAATAAGGCTGTATCATAAAAAATGTGGAGAAAGTGAAGCGCTATGAATTCTTTCCGGATAAACTGTAAACACTAGGAACATTAGAGACTTCTTTTACATGCTTGTATAAAGGTTCATAATACTGTAGGTCCTCTTTAAACAAGTATGATTACATAGCAGTTTCTATGAAATATCTGCAAACATACTAGAGTATTTTTTGTGCTTTAGAACAGTGTTTCCCAACCCTCTTCCTGGAGGCACACCAACAGTTCATGTTTTGGATGTCTCCCTCATCTGACCCATTAACTTCAGGTTTTGGAGTCTCTTCTAATGCAGAGTTTCCCAACCCTGTCCCTGAAGGCACGCCAACAGTACACATTTTCATCCTCTCCCTAATCAAACACACCAGAAACAACTCATCAGAACATTAGAAGAGACTCCAAAACCTGAAGTTAATGGGTCAGATGAGGGAGACATCCAAAACATGAACTGTTGGTGTGCCTTCAGGAAGAGGGTTGGGAAACACTGCTTTAGAAGACAGCATCATTTAAATATTTGTTTCTGAAGTATACTTATTTGGCCAGCAAGTTGGCTCAGTGGTTGGCACTGTTGCCTCACAGCAAGTAGGTCGCTGGTTCGAGTCCCGGCTGGGTCAGTTGGCATTTCTGTGTATAGTTTGCATGTTCTCCCCGTGTTGGCATGGGTTTCCTCTGGGTGCTCCGTTTTCCCCCACAGTACAAACACATGCGCTATAGGTGAATTTGGTAAACTAAATTGGCTGTAGTGTATGAATGTGAGAGTGTATGGGTGTTTCCCAATAATGGGTTGCAGATGGAAGGGCATTTGTTGCATAAAACATATGCTGGAATAGTTGGCGGTTCATTCCGCTGTGGTGGCGACTCATAAATAAGGGACTAAGCCAAAGGAAAATGAATGAATGCATGAACAGTAATTTTATTGCAGTGTTGTCACAGTCTGAACGCTTCAGGAGTGAGTTTGGTTTTCGCTCTAGTATAAACGTGCACAGAACAGGTTCAAGCTTATAAAAGAAGAGTCACGGCCGTATTTAACAGAGCTTGCTTGCTTCTTTTTTCTTTGCTTTAAAAGTTTTTGTTTTGCTTCAGCTTCATTTGGACGAGCTTGATATAGGCTAAAGGTCAACCTAGTACAAATTGGCAGAAGAGTCAAAGGTCAAAGCATAATGATGACCTCCATTACACCTCGTTATATATGTGTGCGTGTGTGTGTGTGTGTGCGTGTGTGTGTGTGTGTGTTTCACAGATTTACTGGTTGATTGGTTATCCAGAAGCCTCACTGAGAGGGAGCAGTGTTCGTTTGACCTCTCGTTCTCTTTGTTTTGCTTGTGTGTTAGTTTTAGTTTGGGGGTCTTTTCTTGAATTTCCTGCTGTCTATTCTGTATTTTGTTGCAATTCCAATAACTGCAGTTACCACAGTATTATGGTGTTTGTATTGCTTTTGTCTAAATTTTAGTATGTCAGTATGAGATTTCTGTGCCAGAAATGGCAACAAATGTCATTATTTACATTTCATTTTAATATTGTGTGATGTGCAATATATTATGGAGAATAATTATTTAATCAGACTGCCATAAGGCATTCTACTAAACTAAACTAAAAAATGAAGTAAAATGAACATAATAAATATATAATAGATATTATGAGGTATAATAATGAGGTAAATGTTAAGTTTTGTATTGTTATATTATATCATATTATATCATATTATATTACATTATATTATATTATATTATAGTATATCATATTATATCATATTATATTACATTATATTATATTATATTATATTATAGTATATCATATTATAATATAATATAATATAATATAATATTATAATATAATATAATATAAAATAATATAATATAATATAGTATAATATGATATAATATAAAATAATATAATATAATATAATATAATATAATATAATATAATATGATATAATATAATATAGTATAATATGATATAATATAATATAATATAATATGATATAATATGATATAATATAATATAGTATAATATGATATAATATAATATAATATAATATAATATGATATATTATATCATATTATATTATATTATTTTATATCATATCATATCATATCATATCATATCATATCATATACAACAGTTCTGTCTGGTTCTTGAATCTTATTGGTTGATAGCCGTGTGATATTCTGCCAGTAACAGCACCCGTACTGCCTCTTCACCCTTGTGTATTTTTCTGCCCACATACAGCAACAAGCAGAGGACACTTCACAGTTTGACAAATATTGCAGCTGTTGGACAACATAATGTACTTTTGAGGCTTTTTTTTAGTTGAGAATATAGTTGTTTATATTGCAACTTTGCAGTTTATTTATAAGGATTGTGCCTGTTTTAAAATATTTATCGTTTCTGAGAGGAAGCGTGTCGGCCATAGCCTGTCATACTGAGCAAAGACAGTTGACATTGTCCATCCACAAGATGGCGACAGAGACGCGTAATAAGCCCTAACGCTGATCAAATCATTATTAAACAAGTAAATGATATTCATTTACCAAAGTTGATTCCAAAGTTGATTCATGATTCAAAGTTGATCTCTGTCTTTTTTATGTTGTAGTGCTGTATTTATACTATATAATTGTAGTGTATTGAGTGTGAGATGGGACTCGCATATCAGGAATGTGTGTTGTGTTGGCAGAAAGAAGCAAAGAAAGAAGAAATGCCCGCATGTGTTTATCATTTTTCCTTATAGCAAACACATTATATCATGATACATAAACTTCTTTCAATTTAGTTTAAACTGAATTGATTATAAATGCATTTTATTTTTTATTTTTGTTATAAATTAAATACATATAGTGTTTTTTTTATTTTGTTATATTATATAAACTTATATCAATTTAATTTTAAATATTGTTTTATTAAATAAAGTAACTTAAAATATATAATAAAAAAATTAATATATTTTTATCATGAGGTAAAATAATGAGGTGTAATTTAAGCTTTTTAATATATTATATTATTTTGTTATAAATTAAATACATATAGTATTTTTATTCTATTATTTTATATAAACTTCTATGAATTAAATTT
The DNA here is from genome assembly GCF_903798145.1 of Danio aesculapii. Taxonomy (NCBI): domain Eukaryota; kingdom Metazoa; phylum Chordata; class Actinopteri; order Cypriniformes; family Danionidae; genus Danio; species Danio aesculapii. The sequence continues at coordinate 8,076,074 of NC_079439.1, forward strand.
TTATTATTTGATTAAAATGCGTTATAAATAAAATAACATAACACAATAAATAAATAAAATATGTGGTATAATAATGAGGTATAAGTTATATAACAAAATAATATAATATAACAATAATATATTTTATTTTATTTTATCAATTTGTTTAATAATTGATTATAAATGTCTTTTTGTTTTAGATTAAATACATATAGTTTATTATATTACATTACATAAACTTCTATCAATTTAATTTAATTTTGATAATTGATTATAAATGCATTTAATGTTGTTTTATTAAATATAGTAACATAAAATAAAATAATAAATAAATAGACTATATTTTTATTATGATATATAATAATGAGGTATAAGTTAAGCATTTATATTATATTATATTATGTTATATTATATTATATTATATTATATTATATTATATTATATTATATTATATTATATTATATTATATTTTATTATATTATATTTTATTATTGCATATAGAACTGCATTCTCTAAATCTAGTAAATATAATAATTGCATCACTTTTAAAGTAGCGCATAAACAGCAAACTGTATACTAATATTCCCTGCTACCGGTGTGTTTGGTTGGTTTAAAAAAATGCAAGGGGAGGGTGAGGTGAAAACACTGGGGTGTGGTTAAAAAAGTGGGGGCGGAGCTTGGACAAACTACACTGAAGCTACTGTGTGTAAGACTGTGAATAATCCCCTCCCCTCTGTCTCTCTCTCTCTCCCTCTCTCTCTCTTTCTTTATGTCTCTCTCTCAGTCGGTGTGAAGCTGTGATTGAGGCTGCTGTGGGGTGTGCAGTTTCTCACATTCTGTAGAGGACACACACACATAGAGCTGAGGGATTCTCTGGCTCACTGGAGTTGTGCAGACGGACGATGGATCTCTATAGGAGCTGCTTGCGTTGGCTGTGTGTGCTGCTTATTGGACTTCTGGGACTCGTGGAGGAAAACTTGGGTGAGTGTCAACGTTTTACAACATTTATGCGAGTTTCTAATGCTGGATTTGTAGCGCAGCTGCTGTACGGATCACCACACACGTTCGCATTTGGATACTTTAGCTGAGTTGCCAGTTGTTTTGCCTATGCATCAAGATGTTGAATTTCCTGAGGCAAAATAAATTATAGACTAGACAGTGTGTTGATGTATATTAAACGTTAAAGAGATAGTTCACCTAAAAACTGAAAATTACCATTCACTTGTCACAAACTTTTTCTTTTGAAAACAGAAGAAGATATTTAGAGAAATGTTTTATACTGGTAACCATTGACATCCATAGTGTTTTTTCATTGTGTTTGTCATTTTTATTATGATGTTTTTTGTGTTCAAGAGAAAAGAAAAGTTTGAGAACCATTTGATGGTGTGTAAATAATGAGTACATATTCATTGTTTTGGTGAACTTTCCCTTTAAAAGCTAAAATAAGTTGTTTATGATACTTGATATAGTTCACATTGACAGATGTCTTGGCATGATTGCAAATATCATGCAAATTTTCATTTTTTTTGTGTTCAAAAGAAACTCATAAAGTTTCAGAACCATTTGAGGGTGTGTAAATATTGAGTAAATTTTCATTTTTTGTGGGTGAACTAGCCCTTTAAAAGCTAAAAACTGGATGTGAATAGCTGGTATATTGTTCTTGGTTGTTTCTGATACTTTAAATAGTTCACATTGACAGTTGGTTGCAGACTTTGGTGTCTTGGCATGATTGAACACATTATACGCATGGGCCGGTATAAGATTCTGAAGGTATGATAACCTTGGATAAAAATATCAGGGTTTCACGGTATCACAGTCTAGTGATTACTGCTCTAAAATATATTCTTTTTAAATGTCTGGGTAAAAAACAACTTTTTTTTTCCATTTGAAAACAATATATTTTATTTTTTGAAAGATTTATGATATTTTGGAGCAGTAAACATGTCAGGTTAAATACAAATGAATCATTGACTTCTGTTCTCTTCATTTGTTTCAAAAACACAGATTTCTTTACAATTTAAAATGGCATCTTTGGATATTTTTCCTGCTGGAGATACTGTTGTCCTAAAACAAACAAAAAAGTAAATAAGAAATGTTAAACACACCTTAGGAACGGGATTACAGAAAATTCTGGCGGTTTTAAAACCTTGACTTTTCCAAACTGCGGTATACCTTGAAAACGGTTATCGTCCCATGCCTAAAACATTGTAAGATATTGGGGCTTTATAGGAGACATTTATGAAGTATTTGAGAAGCAGTTTAACTAAGTGAAAGTTTCCATTTGTTTTCCATTTAGTCTCAAATCTGCTAGATTTGGGAAAGCAGTAAAGCAAGGCAAGGCAAGTTTATCTATATAGCACATTTCATACACAGTGGCAATTCAAAGTGCTTTACATAAACAGGAATAAAAGAGACAAGTATAACAACAAGTATAATATAAAAACTGATTAAAATGTGTTAAAACAGGTTATAAAAGAGTGAAAAAAGAATAGAAAGACATGATAGTGTGATCTGTGGGACGTAGCACAGTGCTCATTCAGTAAAGGCACAGCTAAACAGATGTGTTTTCAGTCTTGATTTGAACATGTCTAATGTTGGAGCACGTCTGATCATTTCTGGAAGCTGATTCCAGCAGGGAGGGGCGCATTAGCTTAAAGCCAATTCACCCTGCTTTGACTGAACCCTTGGAATTTCTAGTATAAATGATCCTAATGATCTGAGTGATCTGTTAGGTTGTATTCAGTGAGCATATCTGTAATGTATTGAGGCCATTTAGTGATTTATAGACCAGTAATAATACTTTAAAATCTATTCTGAATGTAACTGTACATGCAAAAGCTGTAAGGGAAAGTTCACTCAAATGCTGCCATCATTTACTCCGCCTCCAATTGTTACAAAGCTACTTGATCATTTTTTTTTTTTAAATAAAAAGAGATATTTCGAAGAATGTTGGAAACCGGTAGCCATTAACTAGCTTTCCATCCAGCTATTTTTATGGCCATTTTGAAATACTGTATTAAAAATGCTTAATGGACATGCCAAGATGTAAATACATTTAGAGGAAATGTATGTGCCCAACTGAGTTGGATGAATGTGTTGTCTAATAAAAAAAATACTGGTTCAGTATTATTCATCATTCATTCGTTTTCCTTCGGCTGGGTCCCTTATTTATCATTCGTCACCACAGCAGAATGAACCGCCAACTATTCCAGCATATGTTTTGCGCAGCGAATGCCCTTCCAGCAGCAACCCGGTACTGGGAAACACCCATACACTATCACATACACACACACACACACTCATACACTACAGCCAATTTAGTTCATCCAATTCACCTATAGTGCATGGGTTTGGACTGTGGGGGAAA
>NC_079439.1:8079919-8124919 GCF_903798145.1 Danio aesculapii
TCCCCATTCTGATGCTCGGTTTGAAATGCAGAAGATCGTCTTGAGCATGTCTACATGTCCAAATGCATTGAGTTGCTGCCATGTGATTGGCTGATTAGAAACTTGCGTAAACAAGCAGTTATACGTAATAAAGTGGCTGGTGAGTGTATATCTCAGAAAAACGAAATATCGCAATGTAATTTTTTTTCCAATATACTGATTTATTTATACATACTCAAGTACATAAGCACCTCTTTTTTATTTATAAACACTAAGGACTTGCTTACATTTACTAACATAGAAAATAGTAGTTGTTTTTCTCATCCAAAAGGGGTAAATTACATGATAATATGATTAACCCTTGTTTAAGCAAAGAATGGTATATAGTAGCTTTATTGCCATTGATTACATATAGTGGGTACAGAAAGTACTCAGACTATTCAAAATCATTTAAGTAATTGTTTTTCCCTCATTAATGTACACACAGCACCCTATATTGATAGAAAAACACAGAATTATTGATATTTTTGCAGATTTATTAAAAAGAAAGCCTGATATATCACATGGTCCTCAGTATTCAGACCCAGAAGCACACTTTTGATCTAACACTGCCTTGAGTCTCTATGGAAAAGATGCAACAAGTTTTTCACACATGGATTTGGGGATCCTCTGCCATTACTTCCTTGCAGATCATCTCCAGTTCTGTCAGGCTGGATGTTAAACATTGGTGAACAGCCATGTTTAGGTCTCTCCAGAGATGCTCAATTGGGTTTAATATGTCTGTATTTTGAATGACCAACATCTACACATCTTTTGTTACACAGTTGGACACATTAACACAGCCATATGCTGGCGGTGATGAGTAGGTTTCATAATGAACCAATGCTCATCACAATTATCTTTTCCCACAAGCAGAAAAGTGTATCAGTGTATAGCAGGTGCTCAGTGTCATTCACACTAGGCATGTGCCGGTATCACATTTTCATGCTGCGATTAATTGATTGAGCTTTTATCACGGTATACGGTATTATCACGATATTGTAATTTTACTAGAGAAACAGGTAAAAAAACAAAAAAAAACTTCAATAACAAAACTTTAATAACTTTTTAATTAACTAAAAGTACTTCAAACATTTAAATACAAATAAATATAAATAAAACAATACACAATATAAAAGTAAACTTGAGCAATTATATCAAAGTGAATGTGCAAAAGGAAAACCGTCTTCGTAATCCCTCTGCATTTTTTTGGAACCCAAAATATTTCCAAACTTCTGACTTTAACCTTTTTGAAGGGGGATAAATTGTCGGCAGCGTTCCTCCTTCCGCCATGCTTCTTCTTCGTGTGAGCAGGGCTGGACTGGGGCAAAAAATCGGCCCTGGCATTTTGGGCCAGAGCGGCCCACTAAATTTAATCAAAATGCTATCTATCTATGCATGTCCAATATTTTTATCAACTCATATTCTATAAAACACAAAAGCCATATATATAAAATAAATACAAACTTTAATCTCAATTTAATTTCTGTATGCTGTCCAAAAAGATATTTGTTGAGTTCTAAAAAAATACACTGTTCATTCATTTATTTATCAGGGGTTGCCACAGTGGAATGAACTGCCAACTATTCCAGCATGTTTTATGCAGCAGATGCCTTTCCAGCCACAACCCAATATTGGAAACCACCCATACACACTCATACACTACAGCCAATTTAGCTTATTCAATAATAAACATAACAAAAACTGCCTGCTAATGCATGGGTAAATCTTCAAAGGGAACAGTGTTACATTTTAACCTCTTTCACCTCATCCTGCTTGCTGTTTCACTATCTAAACAATGAAAACATAATATAAGTCAAATTTGTTTCATTTTGATATTATGATTAACAGACACCAAACAGCCTCGTGTAGCTGCATATTTTTATGAGCATCATCTTCACACTGCATATTTATAACAAAACAGGGCTTAAATATAACTGTCTCCTTTCATTTCCATTGAAAAGAATGAACTTTACCCTGTCTCTTTTGCAGAATATCAGTTTTAATAACCAATAATGGCCATTATAACAGTATAACGTACATTAAATTTAAACGATAAAGGTTAGCAATCAGTCAATGTGCAGAATCAGTGTATGTGGTTACATAAATTAATATATTAGCTTTGCACTCAGCCAAAACAGTTAACTGAGAACAAGTGATTCAAAAGACATAAGAATTGTTAGATAGAGACAACAAGATGTATTCAATATCACGTTTAACTATAGTGAGATGAGATCATCCAGCAGATGAACTGTCTGACATGCACTATACTCTGACCTGGGGTTTATGCTTACCCGCTGAACTAGTGGCTGCAGCTCTGGGCAGAGAGTGTGTGGTCACGTGATTTGCGTTTTTAGCCGTGTACTAGAATGAACAGAGAACTTTTCAGAATCGCTAAATGAAACGCCGCTGTATTTCATGCGATTTCTCTGCGCCTCCCTTGCGTTTCTTCTCTCTGACTCTCGACTATTTTGACAAATACACACAGACAACGCACGCTCACACGGAGTCCAAAATAGGAGTTTGTGATTGGGCCAGCCCAATGTCAATACCGAAAAGAGCCAATGGGCTGCAGGGTGTCACAGGGGCCGGCCCGATCTGTCTGTCCGGGAAAAAAAGCATGTACTTTTAGAGAATCACAGATCACAGCAGCGTCAATCAATAAGGCAGAAAAAAACGATAGGCTGCTAAGCCTTTTATGGGCCGATCAGATCATAAGACGATGATCAGCCCGGCCCAAAAAGTACGTCGGCCCACCGGGAAAGTGCCCAGTCTGCCAGATGGCCTGCGTGTGAGGATTATAGTGCGGTGGCAGCGGCGGCGCGCACTGCGCACACAGGGCTTCTACATGCGGGGATTGTTTACATCAGAGTGCGCATCAGTTCTGCGCAGCATATACGCAGTGTTTCTTCAAGCGGTTGATGGAAAATAAGGCGCGTTCTAAGAATATAAATTCGGATCCATTATTTTTCAGGGTATTTTGAAGTGCCCGCGATAACAATATCGTGCATATTCATTACCGTGATTTATCGCATTACCGAATACCGGCACAAGCCTAATTCACACAACTACTAAACACCAGTATGGTAACACGCATAAAATTAAAGTCATGAAATAAACATTGTTTATCAACATTAGATGTCACATTAATCTCTAATGTGCATAACTGATGGGGAAACAACTAAAAGGATCCATAGTAATGTCAACAAAAAGCATAAAAGGTGATGTGCCATGCAGGGAATTCTGGGAAAATCAATTTACTGTTATTCGCCGTATTTATTAAGGAAACATTGTGTTAACCAGGTTACGGATTTGTACTATAGCATTTTTACAGATTTTTTACCATTGAAATCACGGCCATTTTTTACAGAAGTATTAGATTAATATTACCCAATATTGCCACTAATACTGCAAATTTTACAGCAATTATGTACAGTGCATCCCATCATGAAGCCAATCTTTTCAAAAACTAGACATTTACAAGTTGTGAATACTGTAAATTTTACAACCATTTTTTTTTACAGTGTGAATACGTGACTAGTGTGATGTCCAGCAAGCTCTGAATGTGTTTATGTTCACTCATAAGCACAGAACGAGGCTTGAATGATGATAATAATGCGCTTAATGGATTTTGAATGCTGCTCAGGTGTGTGCGTGTTCGTGTGTATGAGTGTGTTTGTGTGTGTGAGTCAGTCTGGAGCCTGAACTTTCTTGATTTATTAATGGCTTTTTAATGATAGAGAGCAAACAGTATCAGTCAGAAACAGCACTCTGTGTGTGTGTCGTCAGCCTGGAGCCTGTGCTGTAGTGTATTATTAATGGAGGTTAATGATGAGGAGCAACACTCATGTTCACCATCAAACCTCTGGGCCGTTCTGCTCTTATTGCACTTTTTTTGTACTCAGAAACGTGTAATCGTTTAAATATGTATGATTTAATCATGAACGACTGTGATTGGTCCATCCTGAACAGTGGTGAAAAAAGTAACACATATATTCTTGATGATAAATTGTGCTGCAGTTTGAACAGTCATTTTCAACTACTTACTTTATTGAACAATTATTATATTTGGGGAAACTATCATATTAAAAATAGCACATATGTAACTAGGCATTTAGAGAATAATTAGTGATTACTTATAATAATTAGTTTATTTGCTTAATAGTATTTTAGAGAATCCAAAATGATTTTTCCCTAGCTGAATACTGATAGTGTATTTGTATGTATATATATATATATATATTAAAAAGTTAATAAAATAATTTAATAACATTAATTAAATTAACACATTACATGAGAGGTGCTAATGTTTTTGATTTACATATATTGCATATATTGCTTGTATAAATTTAAACTATATTATTATTAATTTTAATAAAGGGATACATTCATTTATTCATAGATTTTCCTTCAGCTTAGTCCCTTTATTCATTAGGGGTTGCCACAGTGGAATTAACCGCCAACTTATCCAGCATATCTTTTACACAGTGGATGCCCTTCCGGCTGCAGCCCAGTACTGGGGAAACACCCATACACATTAATTCATACACACTCATACACTACAACCAATTTAGTTTATTCAACTCACCTATATCGCATGTCTTTGGACTGTGGGGGAAACCCAGAGGAAACCCACACCAACATGGGGAGAGCAATAAGGCATACAATATATAAAAACATAATAACATATTATTTGAGAGGATGTTTAACATGGCATTTTGAATCACTCAGTGCAGCTTTTATGTGATCATTGATTTCATTTTATCATTGATCAATTAAATATTTAGAGGTTTTAATGAATTGTTTTGTTAAAAACGGTTTATTTTGTTTTCATTGCTTTTTTATTTATATTACAGTGATGTTTTTCAAAATTATTATTTTGTTTCGTTTTATAAAATTTTTTAAGGTAATAAAATATTTTAAATAATTTAAAATAATTTTATTTATTTATTAAAAACCTATTTTTGTATACAAACTTTCTTGAAACATTGTTTTATTCAGTTTTTGTTGTTTCTTTTTATAGTAAGTTCTATAAGTTTCTATAGTGGTATTTTTACTTTATTTTATTTTTGGAATCCAATTGAATTTATTAAAACCCAATATTTATATTCATTTTCCATAGTATTTTAAAAATGAAAATAAATAATTTTGTTTTATTTTTGGTGTTCCATTTCTATTGTTCTCTGTGGTTCTCTGAGTTTTATTTTATTTATTTGTTATTAGATTTATTTATTTTTAATTGATATTATTATTATTATTTATTCTTTATTCTTTCTTTATTATTTTATTATTCTTTATTATTTTATATCATTTTTACTTTATTTTTAATTTTTTTATTTATTGTTTTATTTTATTTTTTGTTTTTATTTTTATTATTATTTATTATATTATTTTATTATTGTTTTTTATTTTATTTTATAATTTTATTTTTTATAGTTTTTATTTTATTTAATTTCATTATTGCTTTTTATTTTTATTTATTTCATAATTTTATGAATTTTTTATTTTATTTTATTTTATTTTATTTTATTTTATTTTATTTTATTTTATTTTATTTTATTTTATTTTATTTTATTTTATTTTATTTTATTTTATTTTATTTTATTTTATTTTATGAGCTGACAAAACCATTCATTCATTCCTTCATTTTCCTTTGGCTTAGTTCCTCATTTATCAGGGGTCGGTGGGTCGCCACAGCAGAATGAACCGCCAACTCGTCTGGCATATGTTTTACGTGGTGGGTGCCCTTCAGCCACAACACAAAACCCATTTTGATTTTCAATTTCTATTGTTCTCTAAAATAAAATGTTTTATTTTTGGTGTTCAATTCTATAATTCTCTGTGTTTGATTTTCTTTTAATGTTATTTTATTTTTTATTATTCTTCAATAAAGCAAAAAGAATGAATGTACTCACTAAACCCCATTTTGGTGTTCCATTTCTATGGTTCTCCCTAACCCAAGTGCATCATGGGAAGCAAGCAGCTGTATTTGGTATTTGAAGGTGTTGTGTGTCAGTCCATCTTAATTCCTTTATCTTGTGTCCTTTCTAGTCTGCTCTCTCTTTCATCTGTGTGTCTTTAGTATTGACCCTGTCCCGGACACACCTGTTCCCGCCTTTCATTCGGCCGAGCGAGCGTTCCAGTGCTCCACCTGGACGGCCAGCTGAAGCTCTACATGCCTTCTTTTATTTCACTTTGTGCTGAAAGGATCAGATGCAGTAATCACGAGCAGATTTCACAACAGAAAGCGAGAAGTGTGGAGTTTAGCAGCGCTGAAATGACTTCTTTCATCTGCTGAAATATTCATTGTTAAAACAGAAATTTTGGACAGGACATATTGAAAGGCTTACTTGTTTTTGTTCTAAATTTACCAAAGCCTCTGGTTTATGTAATAGCCATCTGCCACGACTTGCTCTTTAATGCTTGTTTTCGAGCATTTGTTCTTGAACCTGGTGCAGCTTCGCTCTTGGTTCAGTTTGTTTTTGTATATAGTTGAAGACAAAATTATTAGGCCTGTCAAAATTTGTATTATTTTTCTGTTGATGTTTATTAGGGGGTGACATAGTGCTAACCACTGAGCCACCGTCACCTCACAGCAAGAAGGTCACTGGTTTGAATCCCAGCTGGGTCAGTTGACATTTCTGTGTGGAGTTTGCATGTTCTCCCTGTGTTGGCGTGGGTTTCCTCCGGGTGCTCCCCCATAGTCCAAACACATGCACTATAGGTGAATTGATGAACTAAATTGGCCATAGTGCGTGTGTGAGAATGAGTGTATGGATGTTTCCCAGTACTGGGTTGTGGCTAGAAGGGCATCCTCTGTGTAAAACATATGCCAGAATAGTTGGCGGTTCATTCTGCTGTGGTGACCCCTAATAAAATAAGGGACTAAGCTAAAGGACAATGAATGAAACAACACAATTCTTAAAGGTGCTGCATGTACGTTTTTGACTTTTCTAAAGCATATAAACACCATAATATGTTTGCAGATATTTAAGAAACATGCTAAGTGAACATTCTTATCTGAAAAACAATGCTGAAGTCAGATATTCTGCTTTGAAAATGTGTTTTCCCTGCTGGAATGCTGTCTTTGTTTTGGTCATTTTAACCTGCCTCCTGCCACTTTAGTCAATTATATTTCAGCATCCCGGGTTGCCTTGGTGGAAAACCGCATATTTCAGAAAGGCTCTCAAAGCATGCATCCGTGACCGAAATGCGACCCCCTACTGGACAGTAGCAGACTTCGAAATGAGACGCAGATTCAGTTCCACATGAGTTTATTAATTAGCAAATAATATAAATATTACGAGCGTAAACATTAGGTGAGCAGGTTACATATCCCCGTGTCCTAACAACACGCTTTGTGACGAGATTTGCAAGATTGATAAGCAATTTGGCTGTTTGCACCAGACGAAACATGACAGAAATTTAAATACAGACATTCAGAAGCACAGAATATGCACTCACTCACGAAGGTTTATAATTTAATTAATACATATTAAACCTCTTTATTAAATGTACATGCTGAATCACTCATATGTGTTTAATTCTAAAGTTCAGACGCTTTATTTTTAAGATCTGAGGTGAACTATCTGCTGCTGCTTTCAGTAGTATGGCAATAAATGTCAAGTAAAATAACATTCAAACTCACATTATTAGTATTTAGCACTGAATAAAGCACATGAGGTGTAGCTGAGCTGATCATTGTCAGTTTTCTGTTGTTCACCTGTGAGAAATAGAAGCTGTTTCTAAAATATCAATTCGAGGTGTTGGTTAGGACAAAAACTCCTTTGAACATATATATTCCTTATATCTGGTGCTGTTTTATATAGAACACGATTTAAATCACTCGCTCCTGTCTTCAATCTGGCAACCTGCTCTTGCATTTGTTTTGATCCAGAAGTGCAATACCTAGATTAACCACTGGGTGTCAAACTTACATACTGCACCTTTAAGTTGCTTTTGGGACAACCACACTTTTTAAGTTGAATCCACTTATTGTTGTAAAAGAGATTTAAGTTAGCTTGGGAGTTGGTGTTGGGAACCCAGCAGTTTTTACAGTGTACTTCTGTGTGCCAATGAAAGATTTTAAAGTAAAATCAGAGTGTAAACGCTGTTTTTGCTCTGCCGTTTTCTCCGTTGGCCAGAAGCTCTTGTTCGTCTCGTGTCATTGAAAGAGTCTTGAAATGGAAGTCTGAGTTTTGCTTCTGCTGTTTATTTGAATGTGCTCTGTTTATTTTATATTTCATCCAGTGTGTGTGTGTGTGTGTTAAGGGCTGTAGGAATGTTCATGGTCGGGTGATTGAGTTTCAGGATGACCTTGTAAATTACATCTCGGCATAAACATGCAAACATTGAGCGCTTCGCACATAAGCGGCGTCCGCACAGTCATCCTTCAAGCTCACGGTGTGTTAACAGCAGCGTTCAGTGGGTGTTTGCAGGCTTTATATGGTGTCTGTGGGTGTTTATATGAGTGTGTGTGTCGCCCCGCAGCAACTGTGTGTCATCTAAAGGAGAGAAAACACTGCTTTCCATGCACATCAAGTTTGACATTTTGGGCGTTTTTGCTTTTCATTAAGTTTTTTTTTTTGTCTGATGTAAAAAAACATCCAAAAATACACCGAGAAGTGTTTCTTTTGTCACATTTTTATTAGTTTCTTAAATGCAAAGGTGTAAGATATTAGTTATTAAAACTGTAATGTTTGAAAATGTAAAGAAAACATCATACACCAAGTGTTTATTTTTATTTGATTAGTTTTTGAATGGAAAGACTGAAGATGTTAGGGTCCCACTTTATTTTGGATGGTCCGCTTGTTGAATTTAAGTTACATTGCATCTACATGCCAACTAATCCTCATTGGATTATAAGTAGACTGTTAGGTTGAGGTTAGGGTTAGTGTAAGTTGACATGTACTTGCAAAGTTTCTTATAGTCAGTTAAATGTCTGTTGAAGGAGCAGTATCAGCAGATATTAAGCAGACAGTCTACTAATACTCCAGTAGACCATCATAATAAAGTGTTACCGATGCTAGTTATTAAAACTGTTAAAACTGTTTAAAAAAAGATGTAAAGAAAATGTCCGGTAATGCACATTTAAGTGTTTTTTTTTGTGGTATTTTAGTAGTTTTTAAATGGAAACGTGCAAGTTGTTAGTTATTAAAGCTGTAATGTTTGTAAATGTAAAAAAAAAACATCTGAACTACTCCTTTGATGGTTTCTTTTGTTGCATTATTTTATTAGTTTCGTGTCTGTACACTGTAAAAAAAAAAAAAGCTGACTACTCAAAATTTTAAGCAACCAGCTTCAGGACATTATTGAGTTTACTCAACTTAAATCAAGTCAAGTGCAGTACTTGGGTTGAAAGTTGACTCAACTCAAAAAAGCTCTGCAGCAAGTTGCGATACAATTGAGTTAACTTTTATTATTTACAGTGTACATTCAAATATGTACAGTTAAAGTCAGAATTATTAGCCCCCCTTTGATTATTATTTTTTTTCTTTTTTAAATATTTCCCAAATGATGTTTAACAGAGCAAGGAAATTTTTACAGTATGTCTGATAATATTTTTTCTTCTGGAGAAAGTCTTATTTGTTTTATTTCGGCTAATAAAAGTTTTTAAGTCAGAATTATTAGCCCCTTTAAGCTGTATTTTTTTTCAATAGTCTACAGAACAAACCATCATTATACAATAACTTGCCTAATTACCCTAACCTGCCTAGTTAACCTAATTAATCTAGTTTCCCCCACAGTCCAAAGACATGCGGTACAGGTGAATTGGGTAGGCTAAATTGTCCGTAGTGTATGAGTGTGAGTGAGTGTGTGGATGTTTCCCAGAGATGGGTTGCGACTGGAAGGGCATCCGCTGCGTAAAACATGTGCTGGATAAGTTGGCGGTTCATTCCCCGGATTAATAAAGGGACTAAGTCGACAAGAAAATGAATGAATGACTGAAATGAGTTATTAAAACTATTATGTTTAGAAATGTTGAAAAAAATCTTCTCTCTGTTAAACAGAAATTGGGGAAAAAAATAAACAAGTGGTCTAATAATTCTGACTTCAACTATATATATATATATATATATATATATATATATATATATATATATATATATATATATATATATATAATTTTACACTGTAAAAAAATCTTGCTGCCTTTAATTTTTTTTGTTGAATCATTAACTTTTCTAGCCATCTTAACATACATTGATCAAACTGACTAAAAATATGAAGTTAAACTGTGTATAACTTAAGAAATTTATTTGAAACCTGATTAACTTAAAATAAGTTAAAGTAACATAAAAATATTTGTTGTCTTGACATTTTGTCGTTACATTTTTTATTTATTTTTACAGTGTATAACATCTGAAAAAAAAAGCTAATTTCCAAACTTTGGTCACCTAATCATAAAATAAGCTTTAAAAAAAGATTTTATTTGTCTCTCCTGTGGCGACGCAGTGGCGCAGTAGGTAGTGCTGTCACCTCACAGCAAGAAGGTCGCTGGTTTGAGCCTCGGCTGGGTCAGTTGGCGTTTCTGTGTGGAGTTTGCATGTTCTCCCTGCGTTCGCGTGGGTTTCCCCCACAGTCCAAAGACATGTGGTACAGGTGAATTGGGTAGGCTAAAATTGGCTCATAGTGTATGAAGTGTGAATGAGTGTGTGTGGATGTTTCCCAGTGATGGGTTGTGGCTGGAAGGGCATCCGCTGCATAAAAACGTGCTGGATAAGTTGGCGGTTCATTCCGCTGTGGCGACCCCAGATTAATAAAGAGACTAAGCTGACAAGAAAATGAATGAATGTCTCTCCTGTTTTTGAATATAATTGCTGTCAACTCTTCCATGTTTTCATATATAGTTGTGACATTAATATTTTGACATCTGCTTTTAACGAAAGGTCTAACGAAAAGAACACATTCATGTTTTTTTATCACATTTTTATTGGTTTGTGTAGATATCGGTTCTAATACAGGTGAAGTCAAAATAATTTTCTCTTTTGTGAAATTTGTGTTCTTTTTCAAATGTGTAGTTTAATTTTATTTTTCGGATCACTCCACTCTGCCGATTTCTGATAAAGAAGGGAGCAAGCTAAAAGAAAGTGAGATATTTATTTATTTTTTATTAGATTTTTCTGATCCATCTACTGTGGCAATTTTATTTTTTTATAATTTTATTATTATATTTTCCTATTTTATTATAAATCTTTCGAAGTTAACCTAATTAAGCCTTTAAATGTCGCTTTAAGCTGAATACTAGTATCTTCAAAATAATTAGTAAAATATTATTATGGCAAAGATTAAATAAATGAGGTATTAAAACTTTCTATGATTAAAAATGTGTTGAACAATTCTCTCCATTGAGCAGCACGTGGAAAATATTTCAAACAGAATTCAAATTTCACAGGAGGGCTGATCATTTCGCCATGTACTGTATATATTCTCAAAATGATCATTTTTTTCTCCTGCATTGAGCCATTAATCTCCACTTCAGTGGTGCTTACATGCATACACCAGATTTTACAGATTTATTTATGCCTGTATTATAGTTTGTTCAAGAATTGTGATAATAAAATATTTCCAAAATCCCTTCAGTTAGAACCATTGACTGTAATATGTAAAAAAAAAATAAATAAATAAAATGAATGAATGAATAAATAAATAAATAAATAAATAAATAAATAAATATTCATTCATTCATTTTCCTTCGCTTAGTCTCTGATTTATCAGAGGTCGCCACAGTGGAATGAACCGCCAACTATACCAGCATATGTTTTACACAGTGGATGGCCTTCTAGCCGCAACTCACTACCGGGAAACCCCCATACACACTTGTTCACACTCATACACTACAGCCAGTTTAACTCATCAAATTCACCCATAGCACATGTGTTTGGTCTGTGGGGGAAACCAGAGCACCCGGAGAAAACCCACACCAACACGGGGAGAACATGCAAACTCCACACAGAAATGTCAACTGGCCCAGCTGGGACTCAAACCAGCGACCTTCTTGCTGTGAGGCGACAGTGCTAACCACTGAGCCACCATGCCACCAGCCAATCAATAAATAAATAAATTAATTAATTAATTCGTCATTAATTTTAACCTGATTTCTCATCCAATGTTCATATTTTTTTGCTAGAAATGTATGCCAATTAATGCATATTTAATAAAAGAAAGCCTCATTTGCATATTCAAATCGAACATTTAAAACATTGAATCTTAATGAAACTGCAGAAGCACTGTGATGACTGTTAGTTCATTATTTTACTCTGTTACTTGCAGTGACTTTAGCTCTTTAAAAGCTTCCAGTGAATTAAAATCAAGGTTATCACTGCAGCAGCTAATTAACGGAACAGACTGTTTTTACCAGAAGTCAGAATCAGTTGGAGCTGCAGACCCCGTTTCCCTCCAGATATGAGTGGAATTTTGTGTATTTACATAACAGACAGTTGCAGAAGTCTGAGTGAGGAGTCGTGCAAACAGACGGCCATGAAAGTAGAGACACTGTCAGGCTGTTCTGAGTGCAGATGTGATGTGTGCTGCTTTAACCAAAGGTTTTAACCAAAATAGCAGCTTCATAGATCCAAGGAACTTAAGGTTACTCTATTTTTTTATTTATTTAATTTGTTTTAATTTAATCATAGTTTTCCACTGTGGTGGGTCCTGATAAAGAAGGGAGCGACCTAAAAGAGAGGCATTTTATGTATTTTTTATTTAATTACATTTAATAAAATTTAATAAAAAATTTTATTTTATTATTATTATTATTATTATTATTATTATTATATTTTATTAATTATTAATTACATTTAAAGGCGAAGTAGTGGCGCAGTAGGTAGTCCTGTCGCCTCACAGCAAGAAGGTCGCTGGTTCGAGCCCCAGCTGGGTCAGTTGGCGTTTCTGTGTGGAGTTTGCATGTTCTCCCTGCGTTCGCGTGGGTTTCCTCCGGGTGGTCTGATTTTCCCCACAGTTCAAAGACATGCGGTACAGGTGAATTGGGTAGGCTAAATTGTCCATAGTATATGTGTGTGAATGTGTGTATGCGTTTCCCAGTGATGGGTTGCGGCTGGAAGGGCATCCGCTGCGTAAAACAAATGCTGGATCAGTTGGCGGTTCATTCCACTGTGGTGACCCCGGATTAATAAAGGGACTATAGACAATTTTAGCCTACCCAATTCACCTATGCAACATCTTTGGACTTGATGGGGAAACTGAGGCACCCGGAGGAAACCCACGTCAACACAGGGAGAACAATGCACATTCCACACAGAAGCACCAACTGACCCAGTCGAGGCTTGAATCAGCGACCTTCTTGCTGTGAGGCGATTGTGCTACCCACTGCGCCACCATTGTTATTTTTTATTATTTTTTTATTTTTTTTGTGATCATTCCACTGTGGTGTCTCCTGATAAAAAAGGGAGCAAGCTGTAAGAAAAAGAGGCGTTTTATTTTATTTTATTTTATTTTATTTTATTTTATTTTTTAAGATCATTCTACTGTGGCAACCCCTGATAAAGAAGAGAGCAAGCTGAAAGAAATTGATATATTTTATTTTATTTCATAATATTTTTATTTATATTATTATTATTATTGTTATTATATTTAATAAATAAATTAGTTTTTTATCATTCCATTGAAAGAAAGTGAGGCTTTTTATTTTATTTTGTTATTATTAAAAATATATATATATATATATTATTACTTTATTTTACTTTTCCATATCATTCTACTGTGGCAACTCCTGGTAAAGAGAGGAGCAAACTGAAAGAAATGTATTTTATTTTATTTTATTTTATTTTATTTTATTTTATTTTATTTTATTTTATCTTATTTTATTTTATTTTATTTTATTTTATTTTATTTGCAAAATAGCAAGTTTTTAAAAAAATGCACAAAAGGACTTATTAGCCCATTTTAAATTTCTTTATATTTTTCATTTTATTTTGACACAAAATATCAGCTTCACATTTTCACTATTTCGCTCACATTGCATCATTATTATGCCACTTTATACATTTAAAATAGTTTTTTGTTTATTTTTCTTGAAATTTTTTCTTAATTACAATTTGAAAAAGCCTTCTCCTCTGCTTGGAAAAGTGAAAATAAAAATGATTTTCAAACATTCGCAGATGGTCTAGTGGTCTAATGGTCTAACAATTCATTTATAGGCTGTATTACCAAAAAGATCCTATTTTTAGGGTGATGACTTATTTAAACATGATGACAGACATTCAAAGCTCAATTTTAATATCTCAGTAGAAACTTTGAATGTACAGTTGAGGACAAAATTATTCGTACCCCTGTGATTATTTATTTATTTATTTATTCATTTATTTATTTATTTTTAATATTTCCCAAATAATGTTTAACAGAGCAAGGAATGTTTCACAGTATTTCCTATAATATTTTAACTTCTAGAAAAAGTCTTATTTGTTTTATTTCGGCTAGAATAAAAGCAGTTTGTAATTATAAACCATTTTAAGGTCAATATTATTAGCTCCTTAAGCAATGTTTGTTTTTGATAGTCTACAGAACAAACCAATACAACGACTTGCCTAATAACCAAATTAAGCCTTTAAATGTCACTTTAAGCTGTATAGAAGTGTCCTGAAAAATATCTAGTCAAATATTATCTATATCTATTATCTATAAATATCTAGTTGTGGCAAAAATAAAAGAAATCACTTATTAGAAATTAGTTATATATATATATATATATATATATATATATATATATATATATATATATATATATATATATATATATATATATATATATATATATATATATATATATATAGTTATTAATTCTGGTAGTTTGAGTGTTAAAGACAACTCAACGTTTATTATCAGCGCTGATATTTCTCATTCTGATAGACATAATTTCCTCTAATTCTGTATAATAGCTTCACACTCTTGTAGATGAGTCTGAAATGTGACGCAGAAGCAGCTTCACTTACTCTCTGACTGATTTTCTGTGATTATTTGCCTGTGTGAAGGAATGAAAAGTGTCTCTTTGTGTGAAAATCTCCATCCTCAGGGGTTTTATTCAGCCATCAGACTGACACGCAGAGAGAAAAAAGGGAGATTTTGATTGAGTTCAGAGCCATTCAGATGAACGCTCTTTGCTTGACAAAGGCCAGCAGATAAAGACACAGTTGCAGCTCTCTTTTGTCCGCTCTCCGTCTATTATCCTGCCGCATCTTTTCTTCGGCTCATTGCAGTTTCACTTTCCTGCATTCGCTGGATTGATCGTCTTCTTTTCACTCATTATCTCCAGACCCCTGCTGCTTTGATTGACAGCTCTGGGGTTTGATTGACAGCTGTGTTGGGCTTGATTGATGTGCTTGGGTTTGGGATGGGGTTAAAGGTTTTGTTTATTCCGGTTGAGTGTGTGTCTGTTGATGTGTTATTTCAAACACACACAGACTCACATGTGCACCTCACTGTGTATAAGGGTACACCCTGTTGACTTCTATTGTTACTTAATTAAGCTAATTATAATTACTATAAAGTAGCCTAAAGTACATCTGATCCTGAAAAACTACTTTCCTCACTTTTAGATGGCAGACATTTAATTCATTTATTGTTCTTGCTTTTTTATGATTTTTATTTTATTTTATTTAATTTTCATTGAATTGAATTGAAAGTTATTTTATATTTATTTATTTTTATTTATTTTATTTTATATATTTTTATTTTTATTTAATTTAATTTAACTAAATTTTATATTCTTTTAATTTAATTTATTTTTTTATTCTTTTACTTTAATTTAATTTAATTTTATATTTTTTTATTTTTATAAAATATTATTTTATATACTTTTATTTTATAAAAAATCTTTATGACTTTTCTTACATAATTGTGGCGACCATAGATTATTTTGACATTTTAAACTATTTTTTATTTTGTATTTATTTTTCATATCCCAAATATATAAATAAACAAATAAATATATAATAATTATAAAATATATAATTATATAATAATAATAATAATATGCTAAAAAATAAATAATACAATTTATAATAATAAAATAATTCAATTTATTTTTACTTTAAATGTTGTCTACGCCATATCTGAGTGTCTTGCCTTTTTGTGTTAATTAATTGTAGTAATTAGTAGTAGACTTTTTTTTATATAATTGTTTATAGTTTATTAAACTAATAGTATATTTTGACAATTTTAAACAATTTTTTAAAATTTAGTATTTATTTTTCATATCCAGGATATATAAATAAACAAATATATAAATAACAAATGTAAAAATGTATTATAGTTATATAATAATAAAATAAATGATAAAAAATACAGTTTATATTAATACAAATAATTCAATTTATTTTTACTTTAAATGTTGTCTACGTCATACCCAAGTCTCTTAACTTATTGTGTTAATTGGCTTCCGGTTCCGGGGCGCATGGAGAAGGCTGCTCGTGTCTAGGCTCCAACAATCCTCCAAATAATTTAATACAATCGATCCTCAGATTTAATGATTACCTGTCAAAAAGTGTTTTCAAGAGATTCAAGAATACGTTAAACCTTGATAGTGCCAAAAAACCTGAAAAAAGAAGGCAAAATACAAGAAGAACTCGACGACGTCCACAGCAAAGCTGGCAACGCAGTGGAGCTGAGGCAAGTTGTCAATAAAGGTGGCACAACTTCTCCTAATAATCAGGACATTATGGACGCTATAACAGCTTTAAATGCCTCAGTCAATCAAAAATTCGACACCTTTACACAAACAATTGCAGAATTACGTACGACACTGACAACTAACACAGAAAAAATTGCATCGATTGAAGAGGCTTGCACTGACTACGAGGTACGCCTGTCAGCAGTTGAAAACTTTTTGTGTTAATTGTAGTAATTATAATAAGATGGCATTTAATCCCTTCATAAAACATTTAATATAATTTTAAAAATGTAGTTGCTTTTTATAATTAACTGTTTAATTTAATTTAATTTTACTTTATTTTATTATTTTATTTTATAAAAACATCCTCATGACTTTTGTTATATAATTATGGCTACCATAGATTATTATGACATTTTTAAACTATTTTTAAATTTTATTTTATTTTTTTCATGTCCCAAATATAAAAATAAAAATATAATAACTATTAAAAGCTATGGTTACTAGTTAAAGTTAGTTGAAGTTATTAGTAACTAATTAAGTTTTGGTAACTAGTAACCTTAACTTTTCATGATTCGATTGAAATGCAATAATGTGCAATAATAAAAACATCAATTATTGTGAAAAGTGCTATACAAATAAACTTTAATTGAATTATGTGGAATATGGAACATATTTAATAACCCTCTTTAACCATTAAACACTGTATGTTTATATTTAACTGAGTGTAATTGCTATCAAAGTACTGCATGTTCAGAACAGATTTGTTTTGAGTAGAGTTTGCATGGCTACTCATTTTCGCTAATTGACTAGTCATCCAGAAAAGTAGTCAAATAGTTGGCGAGTCGGTGTTTACATTATGTAAATGAATCACACGCAGCTCTGACAGCCAGATGGAGAGTGACGCGGCTGAGAAAGCAAGTATCACGTTTCTCCATTGCCAGATTCAGGCCTCTTGTGTTGTCCTGAACGGAGCCAAAAAATCAGACACGTCACACTAGTTCACTTCTGTCGGCCCTACAGTTTAGTTAAAGGCTCTCAGATCAGTGAAATGTGTTTATTTTAAAACCAAATACAGTTGAAGTCTGAATTATTAGCCCCCCAATTTCTGTTTAACAAAAAGAATTAATATTATTTTATTTATTTTATCTTTGACATGATGACTGTACATTACGGCTGTGCGGTTTGGGGAAAATATATAATTGCATTTATTTTTATATATATATATATTTTGACAGATATTGCGATTTCGCAGTCAAATTTTGCAGTCAAGCTTCAGCTCAATAATCTGTATCATAGCTTCTTACTGCTAAACTACTCACTGCAGTTAAAAAAAGACCTGAAAAGATATTAGCTTAGTTTATTTTAAATAGTTTAGCTTATTATAAAACAAAACAAACAATAATAACAACAATAATAACAAAACTAACAACATAAAAATACTCACCAACACGGGGAGAACATGCAAACTCCACACAGAAACGCCAACTGATCCAGCTGAGGCTCGAACCAGTGACCTTCTTGCTTTGAAGCGATTGTGCTACCCACTGCGCCACCGTGCTGCCCTATTTCCTATAATGTTTAAACTTATTGTACGTTATACTTATATAATGGCCATTATTGATTATTAAAACTGATATTCAGCATAAGAGATGGTAAATTTCGTATTTTCACTGAAAATGAAAGGAGGCAGTAATGTTATTGGCTCTGTTTTGTTATAAATATGCATACAGTGAAGATGACGGTCATATAAATATGCAGCTACACGATGCCTCAACATTTTTGGTTTCTATTAAGTTGCTAACATCAAAATGAAAATAGCAGTTCCTTATATCATGTTTTCAGTTGATTGTTAAGAAAGTGAAACAACGTAGCCAGGATGATGTGAATAACGTTATAAAGTACACTGTTTACTGTTTCTGTATGTGTGATGATGTGTTTTTTGATTTTAGGTTGCCTTTTAAAATCTGGCAGGGGGCAACAGATGAAAATTAGCCCCCGTGGCTAACTCTGGCTTATTTACAGTCTCACTGTTTATTAATGAGCATTGTCCCTGTTAAATTAATAAATTACAAATGTTCCCTTTGAAGATTCACCCGACGTGTCCTTGAGAGTTTGTTTTCCATATCAAACTTACGAAATCTGAACTTACAAGGAGAGGATGCAAGACTGAACTGTGTGTAGGCTACTTAATATTGAGGAAAATCCTCCATTTTCAGATGTCTCCGTTTTCCTCATTCACACTAACATGGAGCAGCAGCGTTTTATTTATTTATTAATTTTTTTAATTATTATTTTTAGGGGGTTTTCACCTGTATTGTATAGGACAGTAGAGAGTATTGACAGGAAAGCATGGGGAGCCGAGAGAGGGGAAGGATTGGCATAGGACCACGAGGCAGAATCGAACTCAGGTCGCCGTGAGCACCGGAGTGCATGTGTCGACGCACTAACCACTACACCACTGGCGCCGAGAGCAGCGTTTTAAAATGAAAACGGCCTCTTCAGCGTTTCCAAAAAGCTCAGTTTTCGGTGCTCGAAAACTCCGACATAGTGTGGACAGAAGGCATAACTGTAGCAAAAATTATGCGTTTTAAAACTAAAACATATTAGTGTAAACGTGGCCTAAGTGTCACTGGCATTACTTTCAGCTGACTTTTTAGCAAGACACTCCTCATATAGCCACCTGTGGTGCTTTTTTAGGTGCTAGTTGTTGTACTTCCTCATGCTGTGGCAACAATTACAGAATCACACTTACAGATTGCCTGTTTTTGTTCAGTGTTTGTGATTTTGAAACCAAAATATTCCCATATTATCAATGTCCTGTTTTTCTTTGATATTAAATTAGTCTATTAATGCTTCTGAAGCGGCAGATGCCATCTTCTCACTCGTCCTTGCTTTCCTGTTTGTTTGTTTTTTTATTGTCAGTGTCCCGCATAGTTTGGTTGCTCAATTCTGATTGGGCAGAACGGAAGTGTGTTTTTGTGTGAAATTACATAATACATATTTCATATCGCAGCCTCTTGCGATTTAACTAATCGCAACATTTCAAATTGCTATTGATTTCAATTAATTGCACAGCCCTACAGTACATAATATTTGACTAGATATTTTTCAAGATACTAGTATTCAGCTTAAAGTGACATTTAAGGGCTTAACTAGGTTAATTAGGCAAGTAAGGGTAGTTAGGCAAGTCATTGTATAGCGGTGCTTTGTTCTGTAGACTATTGAAAAAAA
Source organism: Danio aesculapii (assembly GCF_903798145.1). Taxonomy (NCBI): domain Eukaryota; kingdom Metazoa; phylum Chordata; class Actinopteri; order Cypriniformes; family Danionidae; genus Danio; species Danio aesculapii. The sequence goes on from NC_079439.1 coordinate 8,099,799, forward strand.
AAATTGCTTAAGCGGGCTAATAATATTGACCTTAAAATGGTTTTTAAAAAATGTTAAACTGCTAAAATACAGCGGGGAAAATAAGTATTGAACATGTCACCATTTTTATCAGAAAACAATGTTTCTAAAGGACTTTTCTAAAGAATTTTCCCCGGATATTGATAACAAAGAAATCCAAATATGCAAAGAAAACAAATCAAATTAGTTTACAAATTAAGTTTTGTGCAATAAAATGAAATGAAACAGGGAAAAAGTATTGAACACATGAAGAAAGGGAGGTGTAGAAAGGCAGTGAAAGCCCAGACAGCAGCTGAAATATCTCAGTAGTTCCTCAGCAAACCTCTGCCCTTCCTCAGCGTAAGTTAATATCAGCTGCTTCAGATCAACATCTACATTAGCAGGAGGATGAAGATGATACCAGAGTGGACATTTCAGCAAGACAATGATCCAAAACACAGCCAAGGAAGCTCTCAAATGCTTTCAGAGAAAGAAAATCAAGCTGTAGAATGGCCTAGCCAATCACCTGACTTGAATCCAATAGAAAATACAAATTAAAGATCATATTTGATAGACGAGACCCACAGAACCATCAAGATTTTGACACTCTGTTGAAGTCTGAGCAATGCATGTACCTTCTTACTTCATGTGAGAGGCGTCTTTAAGCTGCCATCACCAAAAAGCCTTTATAAATAAAGTATTAAATACGTTTCAGTAGTTCAGCACTTTCTCCTTGTGTCATTTCATTGCTATTGCACAACTCATTTTTCAGATTTACTTTGTTTTGTTTTATTTTTATGTTTTTATTGTTTGGGTTTTTACCAAAATCTGGTTTAATTCCAGGTCAACAACTCCTTTAGAGATATTATTCACAGAAAAAAAAACGTGATGAGTTCAAAACTTATTTCCCCTGCTGTTTGTTCCAAATTTTCTTTATAAACTCTTTAATTAATGCTAAATTTATCACAAAACCTCATTGTATCGTTTAGTCAGTACATTCACTCTCAGCTAACAATCTCTTCAATACAGTTTTCAACACGTCAACAACAATTCAATTCAATTCAATTCACCTTTATTTGTATAGCGCTTATACAATGTAGATTGTGTCAAAGCAGCTTCACATAAAAGGTCACAGTAAATAGGAACAGTGTAGTTCAGTTTGTAGTGTTTAAGTTCAGTTCAGTTTAGCTCAGTTCAGTGTGGTTTAATAATCACTACTGAGAGTCCAAATACTGAAGAGCAAATCCAACGATGCGCAGCTCTACAGATCCCGAACCATGCAAGCCAGTGGCGACAGCGGAGAGGGAAAAAAAACTTCACTAAAGGCGGAAGTGAAGAAAAAAAACCTTGAGAGAAACCAGGCTCAGTTGGGCACGACCATTTTAATTTCTCCGCTGGCCAAACGTCTTGTGCAGAGCTGCAGTCTCAGTGGCGGAGGCTGGAAGCTGGCCTCAGCGAAGACTCGTCTGTCTCTGGAGCGTCATAGGAAACAGTCTCATGTTCTCCACTCCTCCATGACCATCGCAGTAGTTGTTCAGGATTCGGCCAGGTCCAGGATATGGAAACCTTGGGATCATCTCGTCGTTGGTCTTGGATCGAATCAGTGACTCTGCATAGTCTGGGGGCCTCGGGAAGAGTATCCCCAGGTGGAAATGGAGAATAAAGAAAATAATTAGCGTAGCTGATGTTCACAGTGTATATCAGCAAGATGCATAACCTGTGTGGAAGCCCCCTAAGTGGTGCACTAAGTGTATGCTTTACTGAACAGATAGGTCTTTAATCTAGTTTTGAATTGGGAGAGTGTGTCTGAGCCTCGGACGTTATCAGGAAGGCTATTCCAGAGTTTAGGAGCTATAAATGAGAAGGCTCGACCTCCTTTACTCGACTTTGCTATTCTAGGTACTACCAGAAGCCCTGAGTTTTGAGATCTTAAAGAGCGAGTTGGATTGTAGCGAGACAGAAGATTGGTTAGATAAACAGGAGCTAGATTATTTAAAGCTTTATATGTAAGAAGCAATATTTTAAATTCAATACGAAACTTAACAGGCAGCCAGTGTAAGGAGGATAAAATTGGGGTGATGTGATCAAATTTTCTAGACCTGGTAAGAACTCTGGCAGCTGCATTTTGTACTAATTGAAGTTTGTTAATAGAGGATGCTGGGCAGCCAGCAAACAGTGCATTACAGTAGTCCAGCCTAGAAGTCATAAAAGCATGGACTAGCTTTTCTGCATCTGAGATGGATAGCATACTTCGTAACTTAGCGATATTTCTCAGATGAAAGAAAGCAGTTTTTGTGACATGGGAAATATGATTTTTAAAAGTTAAATTGCTGTCTAATATGACACCCAGATCTTTTATAGTAGAACTAACGCTAACTTTGTATCCCTCTAATTGTAGGTCGAGTTGTGAGATCTGCTGTGTACAGTATTTAGGCCCAATAAGTAATAATTCTGTTTTGTCTGAGTTTAAGAGAAGATAATTGTTGGTCATCCAGTCTTTAACATCTTTAATACACTCAGTTAGCTTGGACAGATTAGACGTCTCGTCAGGTTTAGTTGAAATATATAATTGAGTATCATCTGCATAGCAGTGAAAGCTGATCCCATGTCTTCTAATAATGTCTCCCAGGGGTAGCATGTATATTGTAAACAGTAAAGGGCCTAAAACTGATCCTTGAGGCACCCCGTATTTTACTGGGCTGATTTGTGAAGGCTGTCCATTAATATTTACAAACTGGTAACGGTCAGATAAGTATGACTTAAACCATTGTAGGGCATGTCCCTGGACACCTGTAGACTTTAAGCGATTAATAAGGATACCATGGTCAATGGTGTCAAATGCCGCACTAAGATCGAGTAGAACTAATAGCGAGATGCACCCTTGGTCAGCAGCTAAGAGTAAATCGTTGGTTATTTTCACTAATGCAGTTTCTGTACTGTGATGAGCTCTGAAACCTGACTGAAACACTTCAAAAACATTGTTGGTCTGCAGAAAGGAGCATAATTGAGCAGAAACAACTTTTTCTAGTATTTTAGATATAAATGGAAGGTTTGAAATAGGCCTATAATTAGCTAAGTTGCTGGGTTCCAGTTGTGGTTTCTTAATAATAGGTTTAATAACAGCTAACTTGTAAGGATTTGGAACATGGCCTAAAGATAAAGAAGAGTTGATAATGTTAAGAAGAGGTTCTCCTATAACAGGTAGCAATTCTTTCAGTAACTTTGTTGGAATTGGGTCCAATATACACGTAGCTGATTTAGAGCTATTTATAATTTTGTCTAGTTCTTCCTGTTTTATGATTTTAAAGCACTGTAGGTTATTTAGATTCAGAGGCGTGTTTACTGGATCTGAAGTATAAGGCGGTGCAGAAAGTTTAATATCTCCTATTTTCTGTCTAAAGCCTTCTATTTTATCACTGAAAAAATTCATGAAGTCATCACTACTAATTTGCGGTGGAACGTTTTGTTCCAAAGATGACCGATTATTTGTTAATTTAGCGATGGTGTTAAATAAGAATCTAGGATTGTTTTGATTATTTTCTATCAGTTGGCGGAGGTGCTCAGCCCTGGCAGATTTTAAAGCCCTCCTATAGCTGGACATACTGTCTTTGTATGCAATTCGAAAGACTTCTAAATTAGTTTTTTTCCATTTACGTTCCAGGGCACGGGCTGCTGTTTTGAGAGCGCGGGTTTGACTATTATACCATGGTGTAGTTTTATTCTCTCTAGCCTTTTTTAGTTTGATGGGTGCCACAGTATTTAGAGTGCTAGTAAAGATGGCATCCATACTGCTGGTTACTACATCAAGGTCATTTGCGTTTGCGGGTGCATTTCGAAGTAGAGAAAGATCAGGTAAGTTATTTATAAATTCATCTTTAGTGGACGGAACAATAGTTCTACTAGGGCGATATATCGGAGCGGATCTGCTAATTTCAGGTAAACACAGCTTATATAGTAAGAGGTAGTGGTCTGTAATATCATCACTTTGTGGTATAATGTCTACATTAGTGACCTCAATTCCATAAGACAGAATTAGATCTAGTGTATGCTTTAGGCGATGAGTTGGACCAATAACATTTTGCTTTTTTCCTAGTGAGACCAGCAAGTCCATAAACGCGAGCCCTAATGTGTCGTTAGCGTCATCTATGTGGATGTTAAAGTCTCCTACAATTAGTATTTTATCAGTTTTAACTAGTAAGTCAGAGATAAAATCAGAAAACTCTTTTAGAAAATTGACATAGGGTCCTGGAGGTCTATATATGGTGATTAGAGCGAGAGATAACATAGGTTTTTGCATAGTGTTTGGAAGGACAACATTAAGCGCTAGTACTTCAAAGGAGCTAAACATAAGTCCGTTTCTCTGATTAACATTAAGAATATCACTAAAGATTGACGCGACTCCACCACCACGACCAGTTTGACGAGCCTCATGTTTATATAAGAATCCTGGAGGAGTTGCTTCATTTAAACTAATATAGTCATTTTGTTTCAGCCAGGTTTCAGTGAGACAGAGTGCATTAAGATTGTTATCTGTTATTATTTCATTTATGATAAGTGCTTTAGGTGCTAGTGACCTGATGTTTAGGAGACCAAGCTTCATGAAATTTGTATTTTCACTTTTTAGTGTTTTTTCTGGTTTAATTCTTAATAGATTATTTCTGGAGCACACAGTACGTTTGTTTCTTGATCTAATAATACGAGGAACAGACACAGTCTCTATGGGGTTAGCTAGGTATGCATTACTGTTATTTATGTGGGACGAATAGGAGTCTGTGTGGCTAAATTGTGAATTTTGTGAATTTTTACTTACTAGTCAGAACAACTAGAACTAAAGCAAGAATTATCTGTGCTAAAAAGTAAATTAATGCAGTGATAAAACAGTCTAGAAGTGCGGCGCTGACCCTATAAGCTGCGCGTCACTATAAACCGAGCGCTCTCCGGTTAGCGCTTATAAATGAGCTGTTCTGTTTATACGTTACGTCTCGCAGCACCGACTGTGTTTACGACTGTTTTCACAGGACTTTCTTAACTATGTTAGCGTGGGCCAAATCCGTCGGCGTTTATGCGTGTGCGTTTCATACAAGCGCACACATGTGAAATGAATGCATCAGATGGAGAGGAGATGAGACACTGAGCAGTGCATCAGACTCAGTGTGTGAGTGTGTGGGAAAGCAGAAGTGTTTATGTCCTTCACATCAATGAGTCTTACTGTATACATTCACATGTCTGCGTAAGCGAGCCTGTACTTTGAAGGATTAAAGTCGTCGCTTAATTATGTGCGTTAGACGTACTGGAACGCTTTAAAATCCGCACACACACACACACACATAGACTGACCTTCATTCTTCATCCGGGCTGAAACGGCGTGTTCTGCTCTGTAATGTAAGCAGAGCATTAGTGAGTTTAGACTAGTGATGGTGTTTGTAACGGAGAGAGTGAAAGACAGGAATAGTTTGCTGCGAGAGAATGAGATCTTGACTTTAACATGCTAAATATAACATAATGTACCGTTAGATGGTCATTATTGTAAAAATAAACCCAGTTTGGGGTAAGCGGGACACTCCAGTAATGAGTATATGTGTATAACGCAGATAAAGAATAACAAATGAGCTATTGTGGTTATTTTTATGGTAATTCCAGCCCAGCTCATTGGAAATATGTGCTTACATTTTTTTTATGAAGCGGAAAATGTGTTGCTCCGGGTAGGTTTTGTTGCACGTTCAAATAGTAATTCCACTAGAGGGTGCTGTCTACATTTTTGTGAGTATGAAATACGTTGCTTAGAGTTTGTTTGATTGTACATTTTAGAATTCGCTAGAGGGCGCTGTCTATTTCTGCGAATCTGAAATATGCTATTTCGGGTACGTTTTGTTGTACTTTTCAGAATCCACTAGAGGGCGCTGACAAAATTTTAGCAAATCGGAAATATGTTACTTAGGGTGCGTTTTGTTGTATATTTCAGAATACAAAAGGAGCACTGCCTATATTCTTGTCAATTGAAAATATATTGCTTAGGGTAGGTTTTGTTGTACTTTTCGGAATCCACTAGAGGGCGCTAACTACATTTTTGTAAATCGAAAATATGTTAGGGTGCGTTTTGTTGTACATTTCAGAATACAAAAGGAGCACTGCCTATATTCTTGTCAATTGAAAATATATTGCTTAGGGTACGTTTTGTTGTACTTTTCAGAATCCACTAGAGGGCGCTGACTACATCTTTGTAAATCGGAAATATGTTACTTAGGGTAAGTTTTGTTGTACATTTCCACTAGAGGGCGCTGACTACATCTTTGTAAATCGGAAATATGTTACTTAGGGTAAGTTTTGTTGTACATTTCCACTAGAGGGCGCTGACTACATTTTTGCAAATTTAAAATATGTTGCTTAGGGTACATTTTGTTGTACATTTTTGAATACAAAAGGAGCACTGCCTATATTTTTGTCAATTGGAAATATGTTTCTCAGGGAACGTTTTATTATACATTTCAGAATTCACTAGAGGGCGCTGACTACATTTTTGCAAATCTGATATATGCTACTTAAGCTACGTTTTGTTGTACATTTCAGAATTCATTATAGTGCACTATTTTTGCGTATCTGAAATACGTTACTTAGCGTACAATTTGTTGTACAATTTAGAATTCACTAGTGGCCGATGTCTATATTTTTGCAAATTGGAAATATGTTATTTAGGGTACACTTTGTTATACATTTCAGAATTCACTAGAGGGCGCTGACTACATTTTTGCGAATCTGAAATACTTTACTTAAGCTACGTTTTGTTGTACATGTCAGAATTCACTAGAGGGCATTGACTATTTTTGTGAATCTGAAATGCGTTACTTAGGGTATGTTTTGTTGTACAATTTAGAATTCACTAGAGGGCGCTGTCTACATTTTTTGCAAATCTGAAATACGTTAGGTTACGTTTAGTGGTAAATTGTACAAGTGGAGCTACCGAGCAAATTGAAGATGGCAGAAAAGTTGTCCATATGGAGATAGATAGGTGACTCAAACGTGTTCTATTACAAGTCATAAACACTGTAAAGTTGTTTTGTGGTATTTTTTTGGTGTTGTGCAAAGAATTGCATCAAAATAATCCTTTATTCATGGATAATATGTGCCTGTAAAAATCATTAATGTGAAGAGGAGCAAAAGTTGTTGGCATCATAATGCTCAAGTTGACTTTACATGCTAAATATAATGTCATGTACCGTTAGATGGTCATTATTGCAACATAAACCTGGATAGGGGTAAGCGGACACTCCAGCAATGAATTGTGGTTGTTTTTATGGTAACTACAGCCCAGTTTCATTGGAAATGCGGGCCTCAGCCTACAATTAATTTGTGAAGCGTAAAATACGTTGCCCCAGTTATGTTTTGTTGCACGCCTCAAGTAATAAATCCACTAGAGGGCAAATCTGAGATATGTTATTGAAGGTTCGTTTAAGATACATTTTGTTGTGCATTTCATAATTCACTTGAGGGCGCTGACTACATTTTTACAATCTCAAATATGTTACTAAAGGTTTGTTTTGTTGTACATTTCATAATCCACTTGAGGGCGCTGACAAAAATTTAGCGAATCTGAAATACGTTACTTAAAGTATGTTTTTTTTGTATATTTCAGAATTCAGAATGAGCAAAGAACTGCCTGTAAATATCGTTAATGTGAAAAGGAACAAAAGTTGTTGGTGTTATACTGCCCCCTAGTGTATTTTTGTTAAAAACCAGCCATTCTTTGAATAAATTAGAAAGCAAATTATATCTCCTAAAAAATATCTTTATAATTCATAATTCTTTAGGTTTTTGTCTGTTTGGATCATACTAAACATACATTATAATAATCATTCATTCATTTTCCTTCGGCTTAGTCCACTTATTTATCAGAGGTTGCCACAACGGAATGAATCGCCAACTTCTCTGGCATATGTTTTACCCAGCGGATACCCTTCCAGCCATAGCCGAGCACCGTGCTGGGAAAACATTATAATATAATAGATATTATATTTATAAATATGTACTCCAAGTAGATACATAGGAATAAGTATGATAGATATATTTTTACAATATATTTAGAATATAAGATTGTGTTTACTACATGATTTATTATAAAAAGTGTGATTTGATGGCTCAAAAACGGTGTTCCCAGCCTAACAGAGTGTCTGATATTTTAAAACTGCGAATCACCTTTATACAACAGTATCTGACCACTGAACGCAACAATGGACAAGTCAGAATCAAGTGTTCCAGCAAACCGTGAAATAAGCATTTTTATTTTTATGTCTTGATGTCAAAATTATATACACCATCCCTCAGCACCCCCTCTCTCTCTCTTTCTCTCTCTGTATAACAGCTCACAGATGTGCAGTTATTTTGACTGAAGGGTGTTTGGTCAGCTTCTATAAGCACCTTTGTGGTCGTCTAAAACCGTGTGTGCATGTGTGTGTGTTCGGTCGTGTGTTCTTGAGGGAAAGGAAAACACCCACATCAACTTTACAGCCCAGTATCGTAACTGTGAGTTTCTTACTTTTCACACACAGTGACTTACCCTGCACTAATTACAGCAGCAGTAACCCCAGGTTAAGTGTCTCGCTCAAGCACACAAAAGCACAATTGTGCTCTCAGCAAGGTCATTTTTTAAAATCAGTTTATTTACTTTTTTTCCAGAATACTTTCAGTACCAGTTTTTCCTATATACTATATAATGTACATACAGTATATAGGAAAAACTGGTACTGAAAATATCCTGGAAAAAAGTAAATAAATCCATTTAAAAAAAAATACATACTTATATAAAGCTTCCTAAAGAAAATCTGAATCTATATGTATATATATATATATATATATATATATGTATATGTATACATATATGTGTGTGTATATATATATATATATATATATATATATATATATATATATATATATATATATATATATATATATATATATATATATATATATATATATATACGTATATATATATATATATATATATATATATATATATATATATATATATATATATATATATATATATGTGTGTGTATGTGTATACACACACACACACACATAAATATATATATATATATATATATATATATATATATATATATATATATATATATATATATATATATATATATATATATATACATACATACATAAATACATACATACACTCACCGGCCACTTTTTTGTACTGGGTTGGAGTACCCTTTTGCCTTCAGAACTGCCCTAATCCTTCGTGTCATAGATTCAACAAGGTACTGGAAATATTCCTCAGACACTTTGCTCAATATTGACATGATAGCATCACGCAGTTGCTGCAGATATGTCGGCTGCACATCCATGATGCGAATCTCACGTTTCACTACATTCCAAAGGTGCTCTATTGGATTGAGTCTGGTGACTGTGGAGGCCATTTGAGTACAGTGAACTCATTGTCATGTTCAAGAAACCAGTCTGAGATTATTTGCGCTTTATGACGTTATCCTGCTGGAAGTAGCCATCAGAAGATGTGTACACTGTGGTCATAAAGGGATGGACATGGTCAGCAACAATACTCACGTAGGCTGCGGTGTTGACACGATGCTCAATTGGTACTAATGGGCCCAAAGTGTGCCAAGAAAATATCCCCCTCACCAAGGCAGGATGGATCCATGTTGTTGACGCCAAATTCTGACCCTACCATCCGAATGTCAGACCAGGCAACGTTTATCCAATCTTCTATATGAACCGCCACTTACTTGACAGATTTATATATTTTAAATTTCACATGGTTTGTTGTAATGTGTTTTATGTTTGATTAAATAATTTCTAATGGCATCTTTAGTGATTTTTCAACTATTTACACTGTCTTGTCCCAGTAAGTGGATTTAGAGGTTTTTGCAATAAAAGCACTAGTAGATTTAGCTGGTTTTGACGCAAAAGAAATTTGCCTTGTTAAAAAACAAAGAATTGTCTAAAGTGACATTTTTAAAAAAGTATTTTATTTACCAGCTAATAACCTTATCATCACATATAAAATGAAACTTCTGAACCTAATTATAGGAGCCTGATAGAAAATGCTCATCTACAAGAAAAGAGGTCTGATGGATTAAAAGGGTTTTGCATGTGAACTTATATATATATATTCATATCTCATTCTCAATAGCCTTTTGGCAAGTCTATTCTTGACACCAATCTATCCTTGACTCACCTGTTCTCAAATTGAGCATTCATTGACTTCAGTATTTGCACAGGCCTTCTTCAAATAAACTTCTCAAATAACTTCCTCATATCTCACTAAAACATTTCCAACTTTTTGTTTAATTTGAAAGACGCCTTGAGGGCCTTTTCTCTGTGTGAATATTTGAAGATGAAAGAGTGAGAATGATGTGATATTTGCAGCCATATTTCCCCAGGTGCCATAAATTTCATACTTCAAAGCTGTGCGTTTCTGATCCTGAGAGTCTGGAAATCTGGAGTAATTATTCTGTGTGCTCTCTCGTCGCTAGTTTTGCAGGAAGGAAGGAAATAAAGGACGTTTTTGATTTGATTAAATGCGTATAAGGCAGATAACTGACCCATTTCTGCCCTCTGTTCTTCTACAGCCAATGTTTTGGACTCCATGCTGCTGAGGAATTCTGGGAAGGTGGAAGAGCGTCGGGAGACAGGAAGTGATGCACCAGCTTTACCTCAGCGCTTCCTGTGGTGTTACTGTTATCATCACTGCCCGGAGGACTCCACAAATAACACGTGCAGGTAGTAGGACACGTCCCAGCACACACATGATGGTGATTCTACAATTGGAGATACAATTTGCATTAGTTCCAGTTATTATTATTTTCAAAAAGCTAAAGTATTTCATTTCGTTTGTCAACTCTGTTATTGTCAAATCATTGCTTACCAAATATGGTGTAATATTTTTAACTTTTTAGTAATAATAATAATAATAATAATAATAATAATAATAGTCATAACCATAATCATAATAATAATAACAATAATATAGTATTGTTTGTCAACTCTGTTATTGTCAAATTATTGCTTACCAAATATGGTATAATATTTTTAACTTTTTAATAACAATAATAACACTAATAATAATAATAATAATATTAATAATAATAATAATAATAATTATTATCATAATAATAACAATAATATAGTATTTTTGTCAACTCTGTTATTGTCATATCATTGCTTACCAAATATGGTACAATATTTTAACTTTTTAAAATAATGATAATAATAATAATAATAATAATAATAATAATAATAATAATAATAATAATAATAATAATAATAATAATAATTATCATCATCATAAGCATAATAATCATAATCATAATAATAACAATAACATAGTATTTTTGTCAACTCTGTTATTGTCATATCATTGCTTACCAAATATGGTACAACATTTTAAACTTTTAATAACAATAATAACACTAATAATAATATTAATAATAATAATAATAATAATATTAATAATAATAATAATAATAATAATAATAATAATAATAATAATAATAATTGTAATAATAACAATAATATAGTATTTTTGTCAACTTTTATTGTCATATCATTGCTTACCAAATATGGTACAATATTTTTTACTTTTTGAAATAATAATAATAATAATAATAATAATAATAATAATAATAATAATAATAATAATATTAACAATCATCATCATAATCATAATAATCATAATCATAATAATAACAATAATATAGTATTGTTTGTCCACTTTGCTACTGTCAAATTAGTGCTAACCAAATGCAAATTACTTACTTTATTTTTTTTTTTTGTAAAAAAATCAATCGTATTCAGACCCCCTTAAATTTTCCCCTTTTAAAGTTTTGTTATATTGCAGCCATTTGCATAAAATCATTTAAGTAAATTGTTTTCCTCATTAATGTACACACAGCACCCCACATTGACAGAAAAACACAGAATTGTTGACATTTTTGCAGATTTATTAAAAAAAGAAACCGAAATACTGCATGGTCCTAAGTATTCAGTCCCTTTGCTGTGACACTCACATATTTAACTCAGGCGCTGTCCATTTCTTCTGATCATCCTTGAGATGTCAATGTCAATTTTATTTATATAGCACTATTTAACACAACCAGAGGTAGACCAATGTGCTGCACAGTACAAATTAAGACAGAGAAAAAAAAAATATATATATATATATATTATATATATTATATATATATATGCTGCACAGTATAATAAATATATATATATATATTTTTTTTCTGTCTTAATTTGTACTGTGCAGCACATTGGTCTACCTCTGGTTGTGTTAAATAGTGCTATATAAATAAAATTTTCAAATTTTCAACCTAGATTTAAACAGACAGGGAATGAAACAGATCTGATACAGAGGGCCAGAGCATTCCACAACCTAGAACCTGCTACTGCGAAGGCACGGTCACCTCTGCAGGTGACCAAAACAGTCTCTGGTTAGATGACCAAAGAGACCGACCAGGCTGATGCTCAATTAGCATGTCTGACAGATAAGAAGGTGCCAGGCCATTTAGAGATTTAAAAACCAAGAGAAGCATTTTAAAAGTGACTCGATAGTGCACAGGCAGCCAGTGCAAAGAGCGTAAAACTGGTGTAATGTGGTCATGTTTCTTGGTACCTGTTAAAAGCCTTTGCAGCAGCATTTTGAACTAATTGTAACCTGGGATATGGTTTTCTGACTAATCCCAAAGTATAATGAGTTACAATAGTCCAATCTAGCGGTAATAAAAGCATGGATTATTTCTCTAAATAAAATAATTTTGACTGTTATTAAAAGTCGAAGCTGAAAGAAGCAGGACTTGACCACTGCATTTATCCGTTTGTCAAAGCTCAAGCCATCATCCGGAATAACACCCAGATTTTTTACCCAGGGCTTCATAGATGGTTCTACACCTTCATTTGAGTCCAGCTGTGTTTGATTATACTGATTGTACATGATTAGGAAAGCCACACACCTGTCTATATAAGATCTTACAGCTCACAGTGCATGTCAGAGCAAATAAGAATCATGAGGTCAAAGGAACTGCCTAAAGAGCTCAGAGACACAATTGTGGCAAGGCACAGATCTGGCCAAGGTTTTACAAATAAATCTGCTCCACTTAAGATTCCTAAAAGCACAGTGGCCTCCATAATCCTTAAATGAAAGATATTTGGGATGACCAGAACCCTTCCTAGAGCTGGCCGTCCTGTAGTGGTGGGCAAAGCGAGGCTTCATAAAACACTGAAACAGTTGAAGCAAATGTGTCAAAGCTTCGAAACATTTAAAAACCAGTCTTATTTTTATGTTAAGCAAATTGAGGTATTAAACTCCACGTTGTGTAATTGAGGTTTCATGTGATTTAGGGAAATGGTGATAGTTCCAGACTGGCATGCAGAGATAAAGGGTTTAAATCCAGGGTGATGCAACCATAGATGTTAGTTTTTAAATTCTCTGTTTATGTAACGTGTTTTGTTTTAACATTGGTCTGACATCCTGATGAACACTTTGTGAATAAATATGTCTTGTTTCGGTCATAAAAAGTAATATTATTATAATACATCAAATCATAATTTCAGAGATGTCGGGATTCAAACTCAGGCTATTTGCAGCACAGTTACTCTGCGCAGACGCATGGTCCAATACGCTACATGAGATTTTTTTCTGACTCTGTCAGTCAAATAGAGATTTGCCAGGTCTCGAAACACCTCTGAAATGACCGATGCTTTGAATCGCTTTAGTCACGTGACCTGGTGTTTCGAAACACTTTAGTCACGTGACCTGGGTGTTTTGAATCACCTTAGTCAAGTGACCTTGGTGTTTCAGATCTTGCTTCAGAGCAGTGTTTCAAAACACTTGTAATTTCACGTCAGCCATCCCTACCATCTGGCCAAACTGAGGTATTGGGGGAGAAGAGCCTTGGTGAGAGAGGTAAAGAAGAATCCAAAGATCAATGTTGCTGAGCTCCAGAGATGCAGTCGAGAGATGGGAGAAAGTGGTAGAAAGTCAACCATTACTCTAAAGCCCCTCTACCAGTCGGGGCTTTATGGCAGAGTGGCCCGACGAAAGCCTCTCCTCAGTGCAAGACACATGAAAACCTGCATAAATTTTCCTGAAGGACTCCAAGATGATGAGAAATAAGATTCTCTGGTCTGATGAGACTAAGATAGAACTTTTTGGCCTTAATTCTAAGCGGTAAAACCAGGCACTGTTCATCACTTGTCCAATGTGGTCCCAACAGTGGAGCATGGTGGTGACAGCATTATGCTGTGGGGTGCTTTTCAGCTGCAGGGATAGGACAACTGAGGGAAAGATAAATGCGGCATGGTAGAGGGATATCCTGGATGAAAACCTTCTCCAGAGTGCTCAGGACCTGAGACTGGGCCGAAGGTTTACCTTCTGACAAGACCCTAAGCACAACTAAAATAACGAAGTGGCATGACAACAGCACCATGACTGTTCTTGAATGGCCCAGCCAGAGCCCTGACTTAAACCCAACTGAGCATCTCTGAAGAGACCTAAAATGTCTGTCCACCAATATTTACCATCCAACCTGACAGAACTGGAGAGGATCTGCAAGGAGGAATGGCAGAGGATCCCCAAATCCAGGTGTGAAAAACTTGTTGCATTTCAACAAGACTCAAGGCTGTATTAGATTAAAAGGCTGCTTCTACTAAACACCTGAGCAAGATGGTCTGAATACTTAGGACCAGGGCTTGACATAAACTTTTTTGATCACCAGCCACTGTGGCTAGTAGTTTTCCAACATTACTAGCCACTCTGTATTTTCACTTGCCACAATTTTGTTGTTGGGAAAATATATTTTATATGCATAAATATGACTTTAACATGCTAAAATGACTTGATTTAGATTTTGTGTTGTGTCCACATGCCTCCTTACTCATTTCACTTTTTGTGTGTCGAGTATGAGCTTGCTCAAGGTACATGAGCAAATGGGTCATGGTTTCATAGGGTCGTTTTACAATTAGTTTTTGTTTCACAAGACTTTTCAGAGCTCAAAATTAAGGATTTACCAAATGTATCTCTGACCACATCAAACATAAATAAATAATTATTTCTTATCTTATTAAATATATACATTTTAAATGTGTCAAAACAAGCAAAATATAGCT
This sequence comes from Danio aesculapii, assembly GCF_903798145.1. Taxonomy (NCBI): domain Eukaryota; kingdom Metazoa; phylum Chordata; class Actinopteri; order Cypriniformes; family Danionidae; genus Danio; species Danio aesculapii. The sequence continues at coordinate 8,114,928 of NC_079439.1, forward strand.
GTAAACGTTTTATTTAACAAAACATTTCTTTAAAAAAACTAAATAAGCAATTGACATTAAAATATAATTATTGTCATGTATCTAAAACTATGCACAGTAATCTGTCCTGGCTAAAGGTCCCAGATCACCAGTTGACTACACATAAATGGGGAGTTAAACTCCCATTTAAGCAATGTTATTGTAAAAAATGATACTTAAACCATATTACCGAAAATAACCGTAAGCAAAAGAAAGTAGCTGAAAAACATACCATGAGTCATAATTAAAGGATGATCACGTGCACAAGGTTAACGTTAGGCCAATTAATAATCTGTTCAAATAATAGTTAAAGCGAAAGCAACTGGCGCTGCTTACAAAAAGACAAATCTGGAGCTTTTGAAAGCAGCTAGACGGTCGGTGCTCGAGCATAACTTTTTGTCTAGTCTATTTGAAAGAGAACCGATTACACTGGTTGCATTTATAGGCACGGTTGCTTCACGCAAGGAAATGGGAGCGCGCACGTGTTTTAAACAGTCACGCGCATCACATCAGCTGTTATCGCAAATGATCATCCTCTTATTTGGTATTCACCTGCTTTCTTTTGCTCGTGCGAATACAATTAGTTTTGTCTGTCGTGCTGCTTCTCGATTCTAAAATCGCATTTGCGCGCATATTGGGCTATCCTTATTGTCGAACCCTGCTTTTAAGAAAACTACAATCTAAACATTATTTTTAACCAGCCAAAGTGGCTAGTTGGAGTGTCCGTCTAACAGGTAAAATCTACCCGCATTTGGCGGGTTGGCGTGTGTTAATGTCAAGCCCTGCTTAGGACTATGTGATATTTCAGATTTTCTATTTTAATAAATCCGCAAAAATGTCAACAATTCTGTGTTTTTCTGTCAATATGGGGTGCTGTGTGTACATTGACTTTAAATGACTTTAGCAAACAGCTGCTACATAACAGAGTAAAACATTTAAGAGGGTCTGAATACTTTCCATACCCACTGTATTTATTAATAATAAATAAATAAAAATCTTGTTTTTTGTTTTGTTCACATTTTGCAGAAAACATATATTTTATGGCCTATAAGATGTTGATCCACGTCAATTAAAACAACAAAAACTGCAGCCAAAAGCAGAGAAATATTGACTTTGGACACCTGCAATTACTGATTCAGTCATATGCGGTTGCAGGTGTGTTGTGGGCAGTGTTACATGTGTGTGTATATGTGTGTGTTCAGGACAGACGGCTACTGCTTCACCATGGTGGAGGAAGAGGGTGGAGCGGCTGTAGTGACGTCAGGCTGTCTGGGTCTGGTGGGATCAGAGTTTCAGTGCCGAGTGAGTCATAAACCTCTCTAATTTCCAAAACAAACCTCTTAAGTGTTAGAGCATCAGTCCTCGAGCACAGACCAAACAAACGCCTTGTGTAACTCCCTGTCAATGAAACAGCACTTTCAAAACTCCTCACGCATTAGAGGAATATTAAGGCAACAGCTAACCCAAAAGTACAAGTTCTGTCATTTATTGAGACTTACAGTTGAAGTCAGAATTATTACCCCTTCTGTATATTGTTTTCCCTAATTTCTGCTTCACGGAGAGAAGATTTTTCAAACTTAATAGTTTTAATAACTCATTTATAATAACTGATTTATTTAATCTTTGCCATGAAGACAGATAATATGTGACTAGATATTTTTCAAGATACTAGTATTCAACTTAAAGTAACATTTAACTAGGTTAACTAGGCAGGTTAGGTTAGTTAGGCAAGGCATTGTATAACAACGGTTTGTTCTGTAGACAATCGAAAACAAATATTGCTTGATGGCAGTGGTGGAAAGAGTACAAAAAATTTGTTCTCAATTACAAGTACTGTGACATTGCTGAAATTCTACTCAATTAATCAAGTTCAATTCAAGTAAATTCAAGTAAAAGTACTTGTGTTAAAAAGTACTTAAGTAAAAGTACAAATAACTTTTTTTAGCTGGTGGTATTGGTGGAATTATCCATAATTGCTGAATCAGACAAGATCCAGGCAATAAAACACAATTCGCTCACCTCTAAACACACACATATATACAAAGAAAATAAATAAAATGTCACAAAAATTAGGTTGTAAGTCTTCTCATCATTGAGTTTTATTAAACACTTTCATAACTTCATAAACAGTATAAACGTATCCCAGTGTCATGGGATAACAAACAGCAGGGTTTCTGCAGAGATCATAATGTCATATTTAAGACTTTTTTAAGACCTTTTAAAGACCATGAAGTATTCAATTTAAGACCTACATCACTATATAAAATACACGCAAGAGAAAATACAAAATCACAAAATTATTGGTAAAATAAAGTTATTTAAATTGAACAGCACTAAAGACAGGTTAGATGCACCCTTGAAGTACAGAAAAAACCCAAACAAACATCTTAAGGCTGATTTATACTTTCGCCTGGCGCCGCATCGCACATCTTCGCTGACTGTGCGTGCACCTAACGCAATGGACGAGGCAAGTAATTTATACTTAACGCGTTCGCCGTTGAGATATTCTTTAAAATGACTGGGGCCGGTTAAAGGAAACCCACTGTAAAGTCAGACGGATAAACAGAGAAGTCGGAAGTTTGCGCAACTACGCCATATTATTAATATTGTTCAACATTTTTTAACTAATAATTTTTTATTATTTTTATAATTTATTATAATGATTACAAATTTAGTTGGTTTGAGCCTCGGATGGGTCAGTTAGTGTTTCTGTGTTTCTGTTGCATGTTCTCGCCACATTCGCATGGGTTTCCTCCGGGTGCTCCGGTTTCCCCCACAGTCCAAACACATGCGCTAAAGGTGAATTGGGTAAGCTAAATTGTCTGTAGTTGTGAATGAGAATGTATGGATGTTTCCCAGTACTGGGTTGGAAAACATGTGGTTGATAAGTTGATGGTTCATTCCTCTGTGGTGACCCCTGATTAACAAAGAAACTAAGCTGAAAAGAAACTGAATGAATGAATGATTATAAAGTTTTATAACCATTCAAGATTTTTTTTTAAATCAAACTTTGATGCATCTCTTGCCTTTGTTCATATCTCAGACAGTTCTACCTATTAAAGTTAAATATCAATGACAAGAGAAAATGGCTTTCTCTACAATTATATTTTTTATTATGGCAAGAATAAAAGCAAAAACTAAAAACTTATTTTATTATTTAGCCCACTCAACAATTCACACATTAGTGTCTGGCTAGTTTCTGTCTTTTACTTTTAAACTAAAAAAAGGCAATAATTGTCCAACAATCCTGTCCATTATCAACAATAAAGCCTAGAAATTGGGCATCAGTATACTGTAAACCGATAGGTTCAAATATTCTTTTCTAGTTATTCATTCATTCATTCATTCATTTTCTTTTCAGCTTAGTCCCTTTATTAATCTGGGGTCGCCACAGCGGAATGAACTGCCAACTTATCCAGCACATGTTTTAGGCAGCGGATGCCCTTCCAGCTGCAACCCATCTCTGGGAAACATCCATACACACTCAATCACACTCATACACTACGGACAATTTAGCCTTTCCAATTCACCTGTACCACATGTCTTTGGACTGTGGGGGAAACCGGAGCACCCGGAGGAAGAACATGCAAACTCCACACAGAACGCCAACTGACCCAGCCGAGGCTCAAACCAGCGACCTTCTTGCTTCACTACTTACTGCGCCACTGCGTCGCCTCTTTTCCAGTTATCAAAGACTTAATTTTAGTTGGTAGCTGTTACATTGTTTTAACTTCAAAATTATACATCAGTGAAAAACGTATAAATGGTGGAAAAGCATATTCTGTAATGTTAAAACCACATGGGTCTCCACTTTTACCATGTCATCTATTTTGTTTTAACAAACTTATCCCTCAGACTTTTCCAAACACTCTTGGTCATCTGGTTATCTCTATGTCTATGAGGATCGCGCACAGACGGATCATAAAGATGTCCGTACAGTCGTACCTGTTTCAGACAACATCTCTTCAAAGTGTTTCATATTCAACTCAGATCAAATCTGTTTAAGCCGCCAGCCGAAATCATGTCACGCGCACCGAAAGCGAACCTCCACAAACACAGCGATGACGTCACATTCAGTTCAATAACAGAAAGCTGATTGGCTATTGCATGTTGGTCTCATTTGTAGTTGTAATAATGCAAATTACATTAGGACTGGTGAAATAAAGAACTACAACACCACGAAAACCAAGTGACAACTACAAAAAAGAATTTAAATGAGCATTAGATGTAGCGTTACATGGACATCGGAAAAATAAGACCTGTGCAAAAATATTTAAGACCAAGCACGGCAAATTTAACACTTTTTAAGGCCAAAATTTAGATTTTGGCTACGCAGTGGCGCAGTAGGTAGTGCTGTCGCCTCACACAGTCCAAACACATGCGGTACAGGTGAATTGGGTTGGCTAAATTGTCCGTAGTGTATGAGTGTGGGTGAGTGTGTATGGATGTTTCTTAGAGATGGGTTGCGGCTGGAAGGGCGTCCGCTGCGTAAAACATGTGGATAAGTTGACGGTTCATTCCGCTGTGGTGACCCCGGATTAATAAAGGGACTAAGCCAAAAATAAAATGAATGAATGAATGAATTTAGATTTTTAAATTTTAGACTTTTTAAGACCCCGTGAAAACCCTCTGAAAGCCGGATGGCACAGAGGAGGGCAGGATTCATCCACTTATTTTATGCGCTTTTTTGGATATGCACATAAAAAAAACGGTAAATGGAAATGCCATGATGCGCATATATTTTGAAAATGCATGTGAATGGACAAACCAGCAGGGTGAGCACATTGTAAAAATCTAAAGTGTTGTTTTGGTCATTCTAAAACTCCTTAACCATTTCAATATTAGTGTTATTATATTATTAATGACCTCCAGAACTGTCAAAAGCGTCTGCACTCCATGTCTCACGCCTTCAAACACCAGCGCGCGTTCCCTGCATGTCAGGATTGCCTTCAGATTTGCAAGTCATTTATTAAATGAAGATAATATATTGACGCAGCTTCTCCTACTGCAGCAAATTCACTTTTTATCTGTTGATATTTGTCGCCAGTTAATCAGGAAGTGGCGATTTTGTTCTTTTAACTCATTGGATGGAAATGGTGCTTTATTTGCACGTCTTTTATGCGATATTTCAGTTTTGGGCATACATTTAATTAGCATTTTTAGATGAGAACAGCTATTCACACTGCATCAGCACAGCTGTCCCCTTTCCTTCCCTATGTACCTGTAGGTGAACAGCTCCTCCGGGTGTGGCTATGGGCATTCATCCTCTGCTATTTCTTCCTCATATCTGCGTTCTTCAGATTCATTATTGCTGTCTTGAATCTCCATTAGTCAATCGATAACTTTGTGACTGTATGATGACGGTCAGCTCACGTAAATCTGCAGTAGCCTGAACCTGTTTTTCGGTTCAAATAAAGTACCAGGCTTGTCATTGGTCCGTTAAGATAAGGATTTTTTATTGGCTACCGAAGTCAGTGGTGGAACTATTGATTTAATTACAGTACTCTGTGACAAATTGTGATTTTAAAAGTAACAAAGTAAATTACTCAGCTTAATTTGCACTTAAGTACAAGTAGAATTACAAACTTAAAATTATACTCATGAAAGTACAAATACACCAAAAATATACTTAATTACAGTAGCGTGGGTAGTTGTAATTCGTTACCTCCACCACTGCTTGATGGGGCTAATAATATTGACCTTAAAAAATTTAAACTGCTTTTATTCTAGCTGAAATAAAACAAATAAGACTTTCCCCAGAAGAAAAAATATTATAGGAAATACTGCGAAAATTTCCTTGCTTTGTTAAACATAATTTGGGAAATATTTAAAAGAGAAAAAATTCACAGGAGGGCTAATCATTGTGATTTTAACTGTATGTAGTGGAGTGAAAGAAATATAAATACTGTGTGTGTTTATGTAGTGTGTGTTTGTGTGTTTAGGACACAGGGAACTCCAAGCAGCGGCGAGCGCTCGAGTGCTGTACAGATCAAGACTACTGTAACAGAGACCTCCACCCAACACTGCCTCCGTTACGAACACCTAGTAAGTATACACACACTAAACGCATACACCAAACTCATACACAAATACACACATATCAGACACACATATCAGACAAACACACACACACCTATAATATAATATAATATAATATAATATAATATAATATAATATAATATAATATAATATAATATAATATAATATAATATAATATAATAATAATATAATATAATATAATATAATATAATATAATAATAATATAATATAATATAATATAATATAATATATATATAATATATATAATAATAATATAATATAATATATATATATAATATAATATAATAATAATATAATATAATATAATATAATATAATATGATATGATATAATATAATAATAATATAATATAATTATAATAATATAGATATAATAATATAATAATAATATAATATAATATAATATAATATAATAATATAGTAATATAATAATAATATAATATAATATAATATAATATATATAATATAATATAATCAATATAATATAATATAATCAATATAATATAATCAATATAATATAATATAATATAATATAATATAATATAATCAATATAATATAATATAATCAATATAATATAATCAATATAATATAATATAATAATAATATAATTACATATAAATAAATAATAATATAATATATATAATATAATATAATAATATAATAATAATATAATATAAATAATATTAATAATAATATATAAATATAATATAATATAATATAATATAATATAATATAATATAATAATATTATAATATAATAATAATTATAATATAATCAATAATATAATATAATCAATATAATATAATGCTATATAATATAATATAATATAATATAATATAATATAATATAATATAATATAAAATAATTATATATAATATAATATAATATAATATAATATAATATAATATAATATAATATAATTAATATAATATAAAACAATATATTATAACAACACAACACAGCACAACATAATATATGATGGCGCAGTGGAAGGTCACTGGTTCGAGCCCGGCTGGGCCAGTTGGCATTTCTGTGTGGAATGTTATAATATAAGATATAGGATATGATATTTGAGATGATATGATATGATACATGATATATGATATAATATGATATCATGAACTTAATACTTGTCTTGGATACTAAAGACCTTTGTTAAAATTGAGTTACTATTGTAGTTTACATTTGTTTTTTATTTTTATTATATATTTATTTTTATAATAATTTTTATTAAAGTACATTTCTTTTGTTTTCATTTGTGTCAGTGAAAATGTTTATTTAGTTTATTTTTATTCTTCATTATTATCATTATTAGTAGTATTTTTTTTTATATAGATCCTTTTTTAACTTAACTTTACATTTAATTGAGACTAAATTCTGCAATTTCCAATTATTTTCACTTGATATATTTTATATTATGAGGCAAAAATTAAATATCTGTTTTATGGTTTTTATTTGTAGCTTCAATTAGCCACAATAATACAGACTCAAACACACTGAAGTGAATAATTAATCATTAGTATTCTCTGTATTTTCCTTTGGGCGACACTTGCTAAATAAATGTCTGATTTATTCCCAAACGTGTATCTAGGTCAGGAAAGTCTCAAACACCTGTGGGGCTCAGTATGGCTGTCAGCATACAACTCACATCAGTCAACACAGCAGAACACAGATCACTCTGTCCATTACACAAACACACACAGACACACACACTCACTCTTACTCGCACATACACCACACACACACATACTGTACACCAAACACACATATACACCAAATACACAGACACACATATATATCAAACACACAGATATAAACATACATATGCACACACACATACACCAAACACACACGCTCACATATACATACGCCAAACACATACAGTATAGCAGACACGCATACACCAAACACACACACACATATGCCAAACACACATACATACACCAAATACACATATACACACACACACTCACACATACATACACCAAACACACACACACATATGCCAAACAATCACACATAAACCAAATACACACACACACACACACACACACACACACACACACACACACACACACACACACAGCTGCTGATGGGATGTATACATAAAACCAAATCAGTGTATGATGCACAGTTTGTGTTTGACATGTAATGAGGTGTGTGTGTATGCGCGCAGGTTATGTGGTTGGAGACATTCATCATATCGCTCTGCTCATCTCAGTGAGCGTCTGTAGCTTCATCCTCACCTTCATCATCATCTTCTGTTACTTCAGGTGTGTAAGTTACAGCAGAAACACAAACACACTGGCTTTACCCATTGAAATGATATATCAGTATAGCCTCTGCAGTTTTGTACCCACAAAGTATGAACTATCGCTTAGATTGTGTTGATTTGCATTACAGTTTTTTACAGACGCTAGGACACATTTCTCAATACTTAGGTCAATTTTGCAAAACTCTTTACACAACTCTCCTAACCGACTTTCAGCTTAGTAAAGCAGTTCATTTCACATTCAAAATGCACTACAAAAGTGGTTCCCAACAGGGGGGTCACGGCCCACAAGGGGGTCTCAGCGAGCTTTGTGGAGGGGCGCGTTATATTTAAAAAAAATCTTAGCAGTGGACAATTAGGAGAATGATCATGTTGCCTTAGTTCATTTAATTGGAGGAGAGGAGACAGAGTGATGAAGCCTATTATGATATGGGGCATACCTGTCAACATTGGGTTGTGATAAAAAGGCACATATACCCACCATAATAAGGGATCCCCCCCCCCCCCCACCTCCTTTAAAAAAAATCCCTAAATAACTAAATATGTTCATTTGGAGCTGTTTCGCTGTAAATAAACAGTTAAATTGTCAGTAATATGTTTTATTATTATTATTTACAAAAGAAAAAATAGTATACATTAGCAGCAAATACGTTAGCAAACAGTTCAGCTAATTAAAATTAATAGCTATTATAATGAAATCAAGCTATCAAATCTCATTAGCCGTTTCTTGGTATGGGTTGCGTATAGGGAGGCTCGGCTCTTTAATGTTTATTTGCCACCCTTCAGAGAAAGAATGAAAATCCGGGAGAAATACGGGAAAATACCTTCACGGGATGATGGGATAGAACTGTAAAATACGGGAGAATCCCGGGAAAAACGGGTGGGTTGACAGGTATGATATGGGGATGGTTAGGAGGCCATAATGGACAGGGGCCAGTGGGCAAATTTGGCCAAGATGCCGCAGTTAAACCCCTACTCTTTTTCGAAGGACATCCTGGGATTTTTAACGACCACAGAAAGTCGGGACCTCGGTTTAACGTCTCATCCGAAAGACGGCACGCTCTGAGCAGTATTACTGGGGTATTAAGACCCACACAGACCGCAGGTTGGGCGCCCTCTGCTGGTCTCACTAACACTACTTCCAGCAGCAACCTAGCTTTTCCATGTGGTCTCCCATCCAGGTACTGACCAGGCACAGCCCTGCATAGCTTCAGTGTGTGACCATGTGAGAGTTGCAGAGAGCTAGCAAAGAACACTAACAACATGCAGCATTACAGTGTTTTCTTGTGTAAAACAAGGACACATCTCTGTTTATAACTGCAATATATATTACTGGAATGAATCAGACATGATGCAGAATTCCTCAGTATTTTATGCCGTTTATTTATTTATATTTTTTGTAATAATAATGCAAGTAATTCCAAAATACAAGAATTTGTATCCACACCATCCACTGATACACACTAATCTGCCTGGTTAAACTGCATTTTTAGATGTGAAATATGTTTGATCAAATATTGCTGTTGAATTTTGCGCTCGTATTATTCAGTTTTGCTTGATGTTATTGTTTTGAACAGAAGTTTAACAGTTTTGAAAACAGCATGTAAGCACGTGCAAAATGTCCTGTACGTACACAGATTTTT
>NC_079439.1:8129919-8169178 GCF_903798145.1 Danio aesculapii
TCATTGTTAATAGGCTAGTGTTTATATATATATATATATATATATATATTGAAGCAAATGATAATACATTCATTGTTAATAGGCTAGTGTTTATATATATATTGAAGCAAATGATAATACATTCATTGTTAATAGGCTAGTGTTTATATATATATATTGAAGCAAATGATAATACATTCATTGTTAATAGGCTAGTGTTTATATATATATATATATATATATATATATATATATATATATATATATATATATATATATATATATATATATATATATATATATATATATATATATATTGAAGCAAATGATAATACATTCATTGTTAATAGGCTAGTGTTTATATATATATATATATTGAAGCAAATGATAATACATTCATTGTTAACAGGCTAGTGTATATATATATATATATATATATTGAAGCAAATGATAATACATTCATTGTTAATAGGCTTGTGTTTATTGTGTTTATGTATATATATATATATATATATATATATATATATATATATATATATATATATATATATATATATATATTGAAGCAAATGATAATACATTCATTGTTAATAGGCTAGTGTTTATATATATATTGAAGCAAATGATAATACATTCATTGTTAATAGGCTAGTGTATATATATATATTGAAGCAAATGATAATACATTCATTGTTAATAGGCTAGTGTTTATATATATATTGAAGCAAATGATAATACATTCATTGTTAATAGGCTAGTGTTTATATATGTATATATATATTGAAGCAAATGATAATACATTCATTGTTAATAGGCTAGTGTTTATATATATATATATATTGAAGCAAATGATAATACATTCATTGTTAATAGGCTAGTGTTTATATATATATTGAAGCAAATGATAATACATTCATTGTTAATAGGCTAGTGTTTATATATGTATATATATATTGAAGCAAATGATAATACATTCATTGTTAATAGGCTAGTGTTTATATATATATATATATATATTGAAGCAAATGATAATACATTCATTGTTAATAGGCTAGTGTTTATATATATATTGAAGCAAATGATAATACATTCATTGTTAATAGGCTAGTGTTTATATATATATATTGAAGCAAATGATAATACATTCATTGTTAATAGGCTAGTGTTTATATATATATATATATATATATATATATATATATATATATATATATATATATATATATATATATATATATATATATATATATATATATATATTGAAGCAAATGATAATACATTCATTGTTAATAGGCTAGTGTTTATATATATATATATATTGAAGCAAATGATAATACATTCATTGTTAATAGGCTAGTGTATATATATATATATATATATATTGAAGCAAATGATAATACATTCATTGTTAATAGGCTTGTGTTTATTGTGTTTATGTATATATATATATATATATATATATATATATATATATATATATATATATATATATATATATTGAAGCAAATGATAATACATTCATTGTTAATAGGCTAGTGTTTATATATATATATTGAAGCAAATGATAATACATTCATTGTTAATAGGCTAGTGTATATATATATATATATATATATATTGAAGCAAATGATAATACATTCATTGTTAATAGGCTTGTGTTTATTGTGTTTATGTATATATATATATATATATATATATATATATATATATATATATATATATATATATATATATATATATATTGAAGCAAATGATAATACATTCATTGTTAATAGGCTAGTGTTTATATATATATTGAAGCAAATGATAATACATTCATTGTTAATAGGCTAGTGTATATATATATATATTGAAGCAAATGATAATACATTCATTGTTAATAGGCTAGTGTTTATATATATATTGAAGCAAATGATAATACATTCATTGTTAATAGGCTAGTGTTTATATATGTATATATATATTGAAGCAAATGATAATACATTCATTGTTAATAGGCTAGTGTTTATATATATATATATATTGAAGCAAATGATAATACATTCATTGTTAATAGGCTAGTGTTTATATATATATTGAAGCAAATGATAATACATTCATTGTTAATAGGCTAGTGTTTATATATGTATATATATATTGAAGCAAATGATAATACATTCATTGTTAATAGGCTAGTGTTTATATATATATATATATATATTGAAGCAAATGATAATACATTCATTGTTAATAGGCTAGTGTTTATATATATATTGAAGCAAATGATAATACATTCATTGTTAATAGGCTAGTGTTTATATATATATATTGAAGCAAATGATAATACATTCATTGTTAATAGGCTAGTGTTTATATATATATATATATATATATATATATATATATATATATATATATATATATATATATATATTGAAGCAAATGATAATACATTCATTGTTAATAGGCTAGTGTTTATATATATATATATATATTGAAGCAAATGATAATACATTCATTGTTAATAGGCTAGTGTATATATATATATATATATATTGAAGCAAATGATAATACATTCATTGTTAATAGGCTTGTGTTTATTGTGTTTATGTATATATATATATATATATATATATATATATATATATATATATATATATATATATATATATATATATATATATATATATATATATATATATATATATATATATATATATATATATATATTGAAGCAAATGATAATACATTCATTGTTAATAGGCTAGTGTTTATATATATATTGAAGCAAATGATAATACATTCATTGTTAATAGGCTAGTGTGTATATATATATATTGAAGCAAATGATAATACATTCATTGTTAATAGGCTAGTGTATATATATATATATATATATTGAAGCAAATGATAATACATTCATTGTTAATAGGCTAGTGTTTATGTTTTTATATATATATATATATATATATATATATATATATATATATATATATATATATATATATATATATATATATATATATATATATATATATATATATATATATTGAAGCAAATGATAATACATTCATTGTTAATAGGCTTGTGTTTATGTATATATATATATATATATATATATATATATATATATATATATATATATATATATATATATATATATATATATATATATATATATATATATATATATTGAAGCAAATGATAATACATTCATTGTTAATAGGCTAGTGTTTATATATATATTGAAGCAAATGATAATACATTCATTGTTAATAGGCTAGTGTATATATATATATATTGAAGCAAATGATAATACATTCATTGTTAATAGGCTAGTGTTTATATATATATTGAAGCAAATGATAATACATTCATTGTTAATAGGCTTGTGTTTATGTATATATATATATATATATATATATATATATATATATATATATATATATATATATATATATATATATATATATATATATATATATATATATATATATATATATATTGAAGCAAATGATAATACATTCATTGTTAATAGGCTAGTGTTTATATATATATTGAAGCAAATGATAATACATTCATTGTTAATAGGCTAGTGTATATATATATATATTGAAGCAAATGATAATACATTCATTGTTAATAGGCTAGTGTTTATATATATATTGAAGCAAATGATAATACATTCATTGTTAATAGGCTAGTGTTTATATATATATATATATATATATATATATATATATATATATATATATATATATAATAAATTATATATATATATATATATATATATATATAATGTTATTATTATTTTTTATTATTTTTATTATTATTATATTTATTTTTTATCATTTTATATATATATATATATATATATATATATATATATATATATATATATATATATATATATATATATATATATGTGTGTGTATATATATTATTATTTGTTTATTATTTATCATTTTTTATTCATTCATTCATTCATTCATTTTCTTTTTACATTTTTATTCTCTGTGTATACCATTATTAGATTTATGCACAGGGGTTGACATACTTCTATAATTACAACAAATAATATAATAATAATAATCATCATAATAATAAATCTAATAATCAATGAAAAGCTTCCCTAAAAAAAGTAGGTTTTAATTGATGATTCAAAAATACTCAAAGATTCTGCATTGCGAATATCAGAGGGTAAAAAGTTCCACAATTTAGGTGCCAGTAAAGAGAATGCCCAATCTCTACTGCTGCTTTAAGGCTGCTATTATTACACTGAAAATATACTGTAGCTTATTATTAGGAAAACTGCTGCTGCTTGGCAAGCTAAAAATAAGTGCAACTACCCTCTTGAAAAAATAGCTATATGCACTAATGAAGCTATTTCATTTCACTGCAGCTATTAACGAGGCAGTGCCTGTGTAATTACGATGAATAAAGGAACACTTTCTCATTACTTTTTATTGCCGGTCTTTTAAAATACAGATGGGTCAGTGCTTCACACAATAGATGATTAAAGAGATAAAAACCGATTAAATAGATAAAAACCTCCACTGTTACATATATATTTATCTTTCAATGAAATAACGTGTACTGTCAGCTTTATTATATAGGTTGCACAAGGGTCAAAGAAAACTTTTTTTTTCAATTCACCTTTATTTGTATAGCTCTTTTACAATGTAGATTGTGTCAAAGCAGCTTCACATAAAAGGTCATAGTAAATTGGAACAGTGTAGTTCAGTTTTCAGAGTTTAAGTTCAGTTCAGTTTAGCTCAGTTCAGTGTGGTTTAATAATCACTACTGAGAGTCCAAACACTGAAGAGCAAATCCATCGATGCGCAGCTCTGCAGATCCCGAACCATGCAAGCCAGTGGCGACAGCGGAGAGGAAAAAACTTCACCAATTGGCGAAAGTGAAGATATAAAAACCTTGAGAGAAACCAGACTCAGTTGGGCACGACCATTTTTCCACTGGCCAAACATCTTGTGCAGAACTGCAGTCAAGACGCCGGAGGCTGGGAACTGGACCTCAGCAAAAACTCATCTGTCACAGGAATCGCGAACAGCAAACAGTCTCATGCTCTCCGCTCCTCCATGACCACCACAGCAGCTGCTCAGGATACGGCCTGGTCCAGGATATGAAAATCTTGGGATCATCTCGTCGCTGGTCTTGGATCGAATCAGTGGCGCTGCATAGTCTGAGGGCCTCGGGAAGAGTATCCCCAGGTGGAAATAGAATTATTAGCATAGCTGCTGTTCATAGTGTGTATAAATGAGATGCAGAAACCTGCAGATGCAGTAGCACATTCATGTATCATACCGCTAAGTGATGCACTGAGTATATGCTTTACTAAAAAGATAGTTTTTTTTAATCTAGTTTTGAACTACAAGAGTGTGTCTGAGCCTCGGACATTATCAGGAAGGCTATTGCAGATATTAGGAGCCATAAATGAGAAGGCTCGACCTCCTTTACTCGACTTTGCTATTCTAGGTACTACCAGAAGCCCTGAGTTTTGAGGTCTTAAAGAGCGGGTTAGATTGTAGCGAGACAGAAGGTTGGTTGGATAAACAGGAGCTAGATTATTTAAAGCTTTATAGGTAAGAAGCAATATTTTAAATCCAATACGAAACTTAACAGGCAGCCAGTGTAAGGAGGATAAAATTGGGGTGATGTGATCAAATTTTCTAGACCTGGTAAGAACTCTGGCAGCTGCATTTTGTACTAATTGAAGTTTGTCTATTATAGAGGATGCTGGGCAGCCAGCAAACAGTACATTACAGTAGTCCAGCCTAGAAGTCATAAAAGCATGGACTAGCTTTTCTGCATCTGAGATGGATAGCATACTTCATAACTTAGCGATATTTCTCAGATGAAAGAAAGCAGTTTTTGTGACATGGGATATATGATTTTTAAAAGTTAAATTGCTGTCTAATATGACACCCAGATCTTTTATAGTAGAGCTAACGCTAACTTTGTATCCCTCTAATTGTAGGTCGAGTTGTGAGATCTGCTGTGTACAGGATTTAGGCCCAATAAGTAATAATTCTGTTTTGTCTGAGTTTAAGAGAAGATAATTGTTGGTCATCCAGTCTTTAACATCTTTAAAACACTCAGTTAGCTTTCACAGTTTAGACGTCTCGTCAGGTTAAGTTGAAATATATAATTAAGTATCATCTGCGTAGCAGTGAAAGCTGATCCCATGTCTTCTAATAATGTCTCCCAGGGGTAGCATGTATATTGTAAACAGCAAAGGGCCTATAACTGATCCTTGAGGCACCCCATACTTTACTGGGCTGACTTGTGAAGGCTGTCCATTAATATTCACAAACTGGTAACGGTCAGATAAGTATGACTTAAACCATTGTAGAGCCTGTCCCTGGACACCTGTAGACTTTAAGCGATTTATGAGGATACTGTGGTCAGTGGTGTCAAATGCTGCACTAAGATCGAGTAGAACTAATAGCGAGATGCACCCTTGGTCAGCAGCTAAGAGTAAATCGTTGGTTATTTTCACTAATGCAGTTTCTGTACTGTGATGAGCTCTGAAACCTGACTGAAACACTTCAAAAACATTGTTGGTCTGCAGAAAGGAGCATAATTGAGCAGAAACAACTTTTTCTAGTATTTTAGATATAAATGGAAGGTTTGAAATAGGCCTATAATTAGCTAAGTTGCTGCGGTCCAGTTGTGGTTTCTTAATAATAGGTTTAATAACAGCTAACTTGTAAGGATTTGGAACATGGCCTAAAGATAAAGAAGAGTTGATAATGTTAAGAGGAGGTTCTCCTATAACAGGTAGCAATTCTTTCAGTAACTTTGTTGGAATTGGGTCCAATATACACGTAGCTGGTTTAGAGCTATTTATAATTTTGTCTAGCTCTTCCTGTGCTATGATTTTGAAGCACTGTAGGTTATTTTGATTCCGTGGGATGTTTACTGGATCTGAAGTATAAGGCGGTGCAGAAAGTTTAACATCTCCTATTTTCTGTCTAAAGCTTTCTAAGTCATCCCTACTAATATGGGGGGAACATTTTGTTCCAAAAATGAGAGATTGTTTGTTAATTTAGTAATGGTGTTAAATAAGAATTTAGGATTGTTTTGATTAATTTCTATCAGTTTGCGGAGGTGCTCAGCCCTGGCAGATTTTGGAGCTCTCCTATAGCTGGACATTGTACGCTATTCTAAAGACCTCTTAATTAGTTTTTTCCATTTATGTTCCAGGGCACGGGTTGCTGTTTTGATCAGTGATTTAAACACTTTTTATTCAGTCAGACAACACTTTACAGTAAGGTTGTATTAGTTTATGTTAGTTAATACATTTACTAACAGGAACAAACAATGAACGATACATTTATTACTGTATTTATTAATGTTTGTTAACTTTAGTTAATGGTAATTAAGTCATTAATTGTTAATTCATGTTAACTCACATTGCATTAACTAATGTAAACAAGAGTGAATACAGATTTTAATGATGCATTCGTAAATGTTGAGCTATGATTAATAAACACTGTACGTGTATTGTTCATTATTAGTATGTTAATAAATACATTAACTAATGAAAGCTTATTGTAAAGTGTAACCCAAATATTTTCTTAAAGTACCTCCTGAGGTTGCTTTATGAATAATTTAACAACACATTTGTGTTCTCGTTCTCTGATGTCAGTTTATATTTACATGGCATGCAGGCAAACATATAACATATTGAAATTTCGTTAACACTTAACATTAAGGGTTTATACACTGTTGAATTTTCACCATCAAAAGTCATCAGTGGAAAGATCAACATCCCATTATAAAATTCACATCCATAAATAAACGAATGCATTAGTTAACATGAATTAACGGTGAACAACACATCTGTTAAGCATTACTTAATATTTGTTAATGTTAACAATATATAAAGATATATTACTGCACCAAATAAAAACAGCCTAATTAATTCATGTTTACCTACACATGCAGCGCAATAATGCATTTGTTTATGGACTAGATAGCATGACCTAACAACGAACAACACATTTATTCAGCACTACTAAATCTGATATGCAAACTCCGCGTATATTAATGTGTTAATTAATACATTAGTTCACACATTAGTAAATGTGCAGGTTAACATGAACAAATGTTAATACCACATTAGATAATGTTGAAGTAGTGTAGACCAGTGTTTCTCAAACCACGTTCCTGGAGGACCACCAGCACTGCATGTTTTGAATGTCTCCTTTGTCTGTCACACCCATTACAGGTCTTTCAGTCTCTGCTAATGAGCTGATGATCTGAATCAGGTGTGTTTGGTTAAGGAGATATGTAAAATGTGCAGAGCTGGTGTCCTCCAGGATTGTGGCTGAGAAACACTTGTGCAGACTACAATAAGGTGCCTAATTCCCTTAACAAATGCTTTGTTAATGATAAATCATGTTAGTAAACATGCACATTTTAATGATTTTTTTAATGCTTTACTAACATGATACGGGAATTAGGTAAATTTTTTGTAAAGTGTACACTAGTCTATTGTGTTACAAACGCATTATTGTATGTATAAATAAACAAACGAATTAGGCTGTTAATTTAAAGAGATGCGGGCGTCACGGTGGATTTCTGTGTGGAGTTTGCATGTTATCCCCATGTTAGCGTGGGTTTCACTCGGGTGCTCCGATTTCCCCCACAGTCCAAACACATGAGCTATAGGTGAATTGAATGAACTAAATTGGCCGTAGTGTGTGTGTGCATGTGTGAATGTGAGTGTGTATGGGTGTTTCCCAGTGCTGGGTTGCAGGTGGAAGCTGCATTAAACATATGCTAAAAGAGTTGGTGGTTCATTCTGCTGTGGTGACCCATCATATTTAAGAGACCAAGTCGAAGAAAAATGAAAGAATGAATGTAAAGAGATAACCAAGATTATGTAATGCTGAATAATAGTCACTTCACTATAAGTTCATACTAACTAATGTATTAATTAACACATATGTTTAGTTAACATTATAAGTATTATAAGTATTATACTGTAAGTTTTTAAATGACCTACAATGCGTTGCATATCACAGTAGTAAACTGAAAAGAATGTATGTGGTATTTTACTAGATGTTTTTGCAGTAAATAACTGTAAAATTGCAGCAATTGTAATAAATCCCTATTGTAAATTGTTTCTGAAATTTGGTATGTGTTTGTCTGCATGTCATGTGAACATAGGTATCAGAGAACTGGGAACACAAATGTGTAGTTAAATTATAACATTTTAACTTCAGGAGGTTCTATAAAAAATTATTTGATATCAGAGATGTCTGACTTAATAAAGAGTGTGTAAATCACTGCTCAAAAAGATGATTACCACTGCTCATGCATAATTATTATTAAATACAGTGTTATTTACTACAGAATTGAATAAATTCCAAACATTACTTTTTTTTCAAATTTTTTTTTCAAAAATTACTAAATTTGGGATGTCCTGAGGATGAATAAATTAACAGCAGTTTTAATGATATCCCTCTAAAGCTAAAGCCTGGACACATCAGATACTCGTTTAACTAACAGTTTTAGACACAGTGGCCTTCTGGGAACACATCTGAGTGATCGCTCCAATTAATCCCTGAATTTAGTTGGTTAAAATAAAACATCCAAAATAAATCGGCGGCCTATAACTACTCTCTGCTTGATCATTGGCTTAAATCAGTGATTTGTAAAGCTTCACACACTAAACAGCATCATGGAGTATTAAAATAGGATTGAAAAACACAGTGAAGTTTGCAGCATCTCTGCTGTTATTTAATTAGTGAACATGTAGTAGGTAATTATAGGAAAGATGAACCATGCACAATTACACCGACTTGATTAGCAGTGCTTCCTCATTAATTAGCTGTTATCAGATTAAGTAATAGGTGAAGTGAAGCGTGGTCTTGCACTGGTTTGATGCTGTGCTGTTTAATATTTAAAGCACAGGCTTGCGGACGCTGCTTTACCTGATTATACACTACTCATTATCATCGTTTTAGTAATCTGGCTGCATAAATGAGGTTTTAAGTTTTAAGTTTTGTTCAAATTTGTTTTGTTACTTCAGTTGTTTGTTCAGTCACAGCAGGGCAAAATACTGTAATATATAAATATATATACATATATACACACAGTTGAAGTCAGAATTATAAGCCCCCCCCCCGTTTATTTTTTTCCCCCAAATTCTGTTTAAAGAAGAGCAGTTTTTTTTCAACACATTTCATAAACATAATAGTTTTAATAACTCATTTCTAATAACTGATTTATTTTCTCTTTGCCATGATGACAGTGAATAATATTTGACTAGATATTCTTCAAGACACTTCTATACAGCTTAAAGTGACATTTAAAGCCTTAACTAGGTTAATAAGGTTAACTAGGCAAGTTAGGATAATTAGGCAGGTTATTGTATAATGATGGTTTGTTATGTAGACAGTCGGGAAAAAATTAGCTTAAAGGGTCTAATAATTTTGACCTTAAAATGGCTTTAAAAAAATTAAAAAACTACTTTTATTTTAGACAGAAGAAAAAAATATTATCAAACATACTGTGGAAATTTCCTTGCTCTGTTAAACATCATTTGGGAAATATTTAAAAAAGAAAAAATTATATATATATATATATATATATATATATATATATATATATATATATATATATATATGTGTGTGTGTATATATATGTGTGTATATATATATATATATATATATATATATATATATATATATATATATATATATATATATATATATATATATATATATATACATATATATATATATATATATATATATATATATATATATATATATATATATATATATATATATATATATATATATATATATATATATATATATATATATATATATATATATATATATATGTGTGTGTGTGTGTGTGTGTGTATATATATATATATATATATATATATATGTGTGTGTGTGTGTGTGTGTGTATATATATATATATCATTCCGCTGTGGTGACACCTGATAAAATAAAGGAACTAAGCTGAAGGAAACTGAAGGAATGAAATTACATTTACAAAAAAAAAAAACCTGTGAAACTTAAAACGAAGACCTGAAATATATCATAAACAGTAACTAAGCATGTTTTTAAAATGCTATAATAGAACTACATAAAATATATACTATAATATGAACAAAATAATATAATAGTAAAATAACAAGGTCATTAACAAAAGTAATAAAACCTATAATTATTACAATGAAGACTTAAAATAT
Organism: Danio aesculapii; assembly: GCF_903798145.1. Taxonomy (NCBI): domain Eukaryota; kingdom Metazoa; phylum Chordata; class Actinopteri; order Cypriniformes; family Danionidae; genus Danio; species Danio aesculapii. Next base: position 8,141,117 of record NC_079439.1, read on the forward strand.
ACTAACCAAGTTTAGTTTAAAATAGTAAAAATGCTATAATAGAATTATACATAAACACCCCCACACACATATATGTTTATATAGTAGCAAAAATAAGTTTTGAGGACGTCACCATTTTTTTCAGAAATCATATTTCTAAAGATGCTGTTGACTTGAAATTTTCCCCGGATGTTGGTAACAACCAGAAAAATCCACATATACAAAGAAAACAAATCTAATTAGTTTACAAATGAAGTTATGTGTAATAAAATGAAATAACGCAGAGAAAAAGTATTGAACACATGAAGAAAGGGAGGTGTAGAAAGGCAGTGAAAGCCCAGACAGCAGCTGAAATCTCTCAGTAGTGCTTCAGAAACCCTCTGCCCTTCCTCAGTGTAAATGAATATCAGTTGCGTCAGTCCAACATCTACATTAGCAGGAGAATGAAGATGGAACCAGGGTGGACATTTCAGCAAGACAATGATCCAAAACACAGCCAACACTCTCAAATGCTTTCAGAGAAAGAAAATCAAGCTGTAGAATGGCCCAACCAATCACCTGACTTGAATCCAATTAAAAAAATACAAATTAAAGGTCAGATTTGATAGACGAGACCCACAGAACCATTAAGATTTTGACACTCTGTTAAAGTCTGTGAAAAACTCACACCTGAGCAATGCATGTGACTTCATTCTTCATATGAGAGGCGTCTTTAAGCTGCCATCACTAAAAAAGCCTTTTGTATAAAGTATAAAATACGTTTCAGTAGTCAATACTTTCTCCTTGTGTCATTATATAATAGGAATTGTGTGTGTGTGTGTTTATATATATATATATATATATATATATATATATATATATATATATATATATATATATATATATATATATATATATATATATATATATATATAAATAATATTGAATATAATCAAATATACATTGAAACATGACTTTGCAGTCATCTGATGCCTTGCTGTTCTCCATAAATAAAAGGCAATACATTTATATGAAAATTGAATCCTAAAATAATACTGACAGATATGTGAAATAATGAATACAATAAGTTGATGTGTGTGTGTGTGTTGTTCAGGATTCATAGCAGCTGATATTAAAGGCACAGGCTCGTGGACGCAGCTCTACCTGATCACAGACTATCATGAGAACGGCTCTCTGTACGACTATCTGAAGTGCACCACGCTGGACAGCAGAGCCATGCTGAAACTGGCCTATTCCTCCGTCTCGGGCCTCTGCCATCTGCACACTGAGATCTTCGGCACCCAGGGCAAACCGGCCATCGCCCACCGAGACCTGAAGAGCAAAAACATCCTGGTCAAGAGAAACGGAGCCTGCTGCATCGCTGACCTCGGCCTTGCCGTCAAGTTCATCAGGTACTCACTTTTCAACTGTTTATAATAAATAAAAAATCTATTAAAATTGATAAATCAGCAAAAAACTATAAATGAATTAAAGAATAAATAAATGATTGACATATCCAATATTCATTTGAGGGATTGCATTTTTTCCCCAATATGGTTCATGGTTCAATATGGTTCAATATGGTTATTTGTCATTGTGCAGTGACACTAATGAAGTGGACATCCCTCTGAACACTCGTGTGGGAACCAAACGCTTCATGGCACCTGAAGTTCTGGACGAGACGCTGAACAGGAACCATTTCCAGTCCTACATCATGGCAGACATGTACAGCTTCGGCCTCATCCTGTGGGAGATCAGCCGACGCTGCGTCACCGGAGGTACTGTGGGGCTGCTGAATGCTTGATTCTGATTGGGTAATGAGCATACTAGAGCGTGGTTATTTTCAGATAAAATTTTAAAAAGTAGATCCGGCAAGTTTTGAGTGCAGTTCTTGAATAATAATTTTGTTTCACAAATATATATAATTAGAAAATATATATAATTAACCTGAATGGAAAAGCTGTCTGGACAGCCGACTGCAATAAAATAAAATAACAGTTTTAAATATATAATTTATTTTGGTTATTTTATTTCATTCAGTTTATTTTACTTAAAAAAAATTTATAAGAAAATTTACTAGTTTAAATTAGAGAATGAATTGTATTTTTACAATATTTAATGAGAAAATAATATTTAAATATCAAATAATAGTAATTAACTTTTTTTTTAAATAATATTCTTATATTTTTCAAAATTGCTAATTGTTTTTGAACATGTTTTAAGGGTAACCTATTATGCAAATTCACTTTTATAAGGGGTTTGAATACAGTTGTGTGGCAACAGTCTGTGAAAATACAGTTTATCTGGAAAAATAGCGCTTCACTTTTTCTTCATTTTTTTATGTTACAGCCTTAATCCAAAATGGATTAAACTCATTTATTCCTTCAAAATTCTAAAATTCGAAAAAAATATTCACAAATTGATTAAAAATAAAAACCTGAAAAATCACATTTACAGAAGTATTCAAAGCTTCATCGGAGTTCACCTGTAGTCAATTCAGTTGATTGGACATGCTTTGAAAGGGCAGTCACCTGTCTATATAAGGTCCCAGGGTTGATAGTGCATGTCAAAGCACAAACCAAGCATGAAGACAAAGGAATTGTCTGTAGACCTCAGAGACAGGATTGTCTCGAGGCACAAGGCTGAGGAAGGGGACAGAAAAATTTCTGCTGCTTTGAAAGTTCCAGTGAGCACAGTGGCCTCCATCATCCGTAAGTGGAAGATGTTTGGAACCACCAGGACTCTTCCTAGAGTTGGCCGGCCATCTATGCTGAGTGATCGGGGAGAAGGGCCTTAGTCAGGGAGGTGATCAATGAGTGGTCACTCTGTCTGAGCTCCAGCGTTCTTCTGTGGAGAGAGGAGAACCTTACAGAAGGACAACCATCTGAGCAGCAATCCACCAATCAGACCTGTATGCTAGAGAATCAGAATCAGAATCAGAAAGAGCTTTATTGCCAGGTATGTTCACACATACGAGGAATTTGTTTTCGTGACAAAGCTTCTACAGTGCAACAGAATTACAGAGACAGGACAAAAAACAGATAATAAATATATATTTTTAAAAATAGAAGTAAGTAGTGAGTGCAAATATACAGATTGACAAGTGTATGTACATGTTTATTACTATATACAACGTTATATGTGCAGCTGTTATGTGCAAATTGGCATGTAAAGTGTGTTGTTAAATAAGTGTATATGTGTATAAGTGTATAGCAAGTAGTGATGTTGGTTCCGCAATTATTATCATCAAGTGTTCATGAGATGGATTGCCTGAGGGAAGAAACTGTTTCTGTGTCGGGCTGTTCTGGTGCGCAGTGCTCTGTAGCGTCGACCAGAAGGTAAAAGTTCAAAGAGGCAGTGTGCTGGGTGTGAGGGGTCCAGAGTGATTTTGGCAGCCCTTCTGCTCGCTCTGGATAAGTACAGTTCTTGGGGAGTAGGAAGGGTTGTACCAGTGATTCGCTCAGCAGTCCGAACTATTCGACGTAGTCTTTGGAGATCGTATTTAGTAGCTGAGCTAAACCAGACAGTTATTGATGTGCAGATGACTGATTCAATGATGGAGGTGTAGAACTGTTTCAGCAGCTCCTTTGGGAGGTTAAACTTCCTCAGCTGAAGAAGAAAGTACATCCTCTGTTGAGCTTTTTTGACAATGGAGTCAATGTGAGTGTCCCACTTCAGGTCCTTAGAGATGGTGGTGCCCAGGAACTTGAATGACTCCACTGCTGCCACAATGCTGTCCATGATGCTCAGTGGGGGGAGAGCAGGGGGGTTTCTCCTGAAGTCCACTATCATCTCCACTGTTTTGAGCGTGTTGAGCTCCAGGTTGTTGTTACTGCACCAGACAGCCAACTCCTTAACCTCCTGTCTGTAGGCAGACTCGTCACCGTCCTGAATTAGGCCGATAAGTGTGGTGTCGTCTGCAAACTTCAAGAGCTTCACAGAGGAGTCTTTTGATGTGCAGTCATTCGTGTACAGGGAGAAGAGCAGTGGGGAGAGGACACACCCCTGGGGGGCGCCAGTGCTGATTGTGCGGATGCTAGATGAGAATTTTCCCAGCTTCACCAGCTGCTGCCTGTCCGTTAGGAAGCTGTTGATCCAATGACAGACAGAGGTGGGCACAGAGAGCTGAGTTAATTTGGGCAGGAGAAGTTTTGGGATGATAGTGTTAAACGCCGAGCTGAAGTCAACAAACAACATCCTCACATAGGTCCCTGGTCTGTCTAGGTGTTGCAGAGCATAATGCAGTCCCATATTAACCGCATCATCCACAGACCTGTTTGCTCTGTAGGCAAACTGAAGAGAATCCAGTGAGGGTTCAGTGATGTCCTTCAGGTGAGCCAGCATCAGTTTTTCAAAGGACTTCATGACCACAGATGTTAGTGCCACCGGTCTGTAGTCATTTAGTCCTGTAAGTTTGGGTTTCTTTGGGATGGGGATGATGGTGGAGCGTTTGAGGCAGGAGGGCACTTCACACAGCTCCAGTGATCTGTTGAAGATCAGGGTGAAGATGGGGGCCAGTTGGTCAGCACAGGATTTTAAACAGGCTGGTGTTATAAAAGTGGCCAGATGGAAGCCACTCCCCGCCTGGAATTTGCCAAAAGGCATCTGAGGGACTCTCAGACCATCAGAAACAAAATTCTCTGGTCTGATGAGATAAAATTGAACTCTTTGAAGTGAATGCCAGGCGTTACGTTTGGAGAAAACCAGGCACCGCTCATCACCAGGCTAATACCATCCCTACAGTGAAGCATGGTGGTGGCAGCATCATGCTGTGGGGGTGTTTTTCAGCAGCAGGAACTGGAAGACTAGTCAGGATAGAGGGAAAGATGAATGCAGCAATGTACAGAGACATCCTGAATGAAAACCTGCTTCAGAGTGATCTTGACCTCAGTCTGGGACGACGGTTCATCTTCCAGCAGAACAATGACCCAAAGCACACTGCCAAAATATCAATGGAGTGGCTTCACAACAACTCTGTGAATGTCCTTGAGTGGCCCAGCCAGAGCCCAGACCTAAATCCTATTGAACATCTCTGGAGAGATCTGAAGATGGCTGTACACCGTCGCTTCCCATCCAACCTGATAGAGCTTGAGAGGTACTGCAAAGAGGAATGGGCAAAAAATCCCAAAGACAGGTGTGCCAAGCTTGTGGCATCATATTCAAAAAGACTTGAAGCTGTAATTGCTGCCAAAGGTGCATCAACAAAGTATTGAGCAAAGGCTGTGAATACTTCTGTACATGTGATTTTTCAGGTTTTTTATTTTTAATAAATAGACACTGGCGCTTCCTCGTACTGTTACCTCACTTCACTGCCGCTCACCATGTTAAAGTGTGGCATGATGGTTAAGCGCCCCCTAAGTTTAGAGCATAGTGATTGAATATTTATTCACGGGTAGGAGTTTTCTCATCTCAGCTCGTAGACTTACAGGCACACACAAACAGTCAATTCAGAGAGAAGTAAAACGCACATTAATTATTTAAACGTAAAATCGTATATATAACGTAAAATATATATATAAACTCTTTTTTTCACATTGTCATTGTGGGGTATTGTGTGTAGAATTTTGAGGAAATTAATTAATTTAATTCACTTTGGAATATGGCTGTAACATAAAAAAAATGTGGAAAAAGTGAAGGGCTATGAATACTTTCCAGATGCACTGTAACTAGCATCTAATGCTACAAATAAATAAATTCTGTTTTTATAATCACACTTGCAAAAAAACAGTCTGCAGAAGCACTTTGATTGACATTCTTCCTTTATACGTATCATCAGAGAGGGGGAAAGCTCCGCCCATTAGTGACCATCTCTTCTTCATTAGCATAGACAGCTCTGAGTAAGAAGCAGCCATCCGCCATTAGACCTGCTGAAGATAATGTCAGTGACTAAGAGGCATTATAAATGTGGTTTTAGGATGCCAAAAAAAAAATCTAAATGACACAATTAGGATCAAAGCCTAAAAGAGTTTCAAAGACTTATAAAACATTATCTGTGTGGTATTTTAAACTGAATCTTCACATACACACTATAGGTACATCAGAGACTTGTTTCACATCTTGTAAATAGCAGCATAATATGTCCCCTTAAGTTGTCATAATTAATATGACATATAGGAGAATGTGTCTGAATTGAGATACTGTGTGTTGTTTGTGCAGGTATAGTAGAGGAGTATCAGCTACCGTATCATGATCATGTTCCCAATGACCCGTCATATGAAGACATGAGAGAGGTGGTCTGCATCAAAAGGATACGACCCTCCTTCCCCAATCGCTGGAGCAGTGATGAGGTACGTTTTAGTTAACTACACTAGAAAATTATATATAAATATACAGTTGAATTCAGAATTATTAGCCCCCCTTTGAATTTTTTTTCTTTAATATATAAATATATTAGAGATGCAACAATACAGTTAGTCTATGGTTCAATACACACCTCGGTTTTTTTAACGGTTTTCGGTTCGGTTCAGTTCTGATGGCTTGACCCATAAGTTGTTTTTGTTTGTTTGTCTTACTTTATGCTTAGGCAATAGGAACAGTAAGTAACATTAAAAAATTAAACTATTTATTGCCATACTCCTTTATTTTACTTAAAAGCCAAGAAAAGTACACTAGTTCCTAGTGTATTGTATAATAAACAAAATTAACAGTGAAATCCCACAGCTGCTGGTAGCCCATGTACAAACTGGAGAACACATAAATTCCTACATTTTGAAAATAAACACACATGTGGAGTTAATAAACATAAATTGACCATTTCAAATAAACATATTTGTGTCTCTCGGAACCAGTTGGGTATGTTTGCTGGAAGGATTCAGCGAGGGATTGTTGTTTTTTGGAGGACTCTATTACCTTCTCTGCTATCTTGCCTTTAGACAGTGATATTGCTGGGTGATGGCGCCGCAGATGTGCAGTCATGTTATAAGTGTTTGTTTGAGTAGGCTATACGTGTAAAACAATGCTTGCACACAGTCATTTTTTTTTGTTCACAGTTTTTTCTTCCGCTGCATTATACTCAACGGCAAAACCAAAATGTCCCCACACCACGCCGGTGCTTCCTCGTACTGTTGCCTCACTTTATTGCCGCTCACCATGTTAAAGCGTGGAATGATGGTTAAGCGCCCCCTAAGTTTAGAGCATAGTGATTGAATATTCATTCACGGGGAGGAGTTTCCTCATCTCAGCTCGTAGACTTACAGACACACAAAAACAGTCAATTCAGAGAACTAAATTATTTAAAGGTAAAAAAAACACAATTCACAAGCCTGTATTGAACCGTGGATGTTGTACCAAACGTTTCAATATTATATTAAGAATTGTGGCATCCCTAATATATATATATATATATATATATATATATATATATATATATATATATATATATATGGTAAAACCACAAAACCATTTTCAATTTCCATTATTAGCCCCCTTAACCAATATTTTTTTTAGATTGCCTACAGAACAAACCATCACTATACAATGACTTGCCTAATTACTCTAACTTGCCTAGTTAACCTAGTTAAGCTGAACTCTTGTAGCTTCAAAAATAACTAGTAAAATATTATGTTCTGTCATCATAGCAAAGGTAAAAGAAATCAGTTATTAGAAATTAGTTATTAAAACTATTGTTATAAAATTATTAAAACTATTATAATTATTATTATTATTAAATGTCTTTTTAATGCACAATTTAATTTAGTAGTCACATTTTGAAGTGGATCAAAAATATTGTTATTGTATAGTAATAAATAAATAAATACATCTCTAAATATTTATAGTGTATGTTAAAAATAAATATTTAAATTAATAATAATAATACTTATATTCATTACACAATTTGCTTTTCGGACAACTTTTATGAAAGCTTTTGATCCACTTCAAATGTTAAATAAAAAACAATTTAAAAACAATTAAATAATGGAATAAAAAAGTCATCAACAGAATGATACTAAAACAACACTGATTGAAATATCTTTAATTGTTCAGTGGTGTGGTTAACCCTGTGTGTGCGTGTATGTGTCCAGTGTCTCCGACAGATGGGGAAGCTCATGACAGAGTGTTGGGCTCATAATCCAGCCTCTCGTCTCACAGCCCTTCGTGTTAAAAAGACTTTGGCCAAGATGTCTGAATCCCAGGACATTAAAGTCTGAGAGCAAACCTTCACCTAAACCCTGAACTCACAGCAACACACACACTTGCTGGAAAAAACCACAGATCTCCTTCAGTGGGCAGGTCTCAGCGCGGGACGTCCTGAACAGAGATATCCAGCCGAGAGGATGAGCTTGCGGGAAGCTAAAAGTGGAAACTCAGCAGGAGAAGTTGACGCAGAACTCAAGTTTTTCTGTATTTGATCATGATTTTGTTGAATCGTGTCAGATTTCAGAGAACGATGGTTGACGGTTAAGTTATAAGAGCTGCGGTTTTCCCTCCTTTTTTATGTTTTTTGGTGGCTGTGCCTTATTTATTGTGTAAATATAGATGAAATTTTGAGAGCTGCATTATTGTACTTAAATAAATATTGTAAAAACACTGAACATTCTGTTCTGAGCTTTTGTTGTTTAACTGTTTTTTCTTACAGTTCTGACTTTTATTTCTCGCAATTCTGTTCTTTTGTTTCTTCACACCTCTGCAGTTCTGACTTTTACATATTTCTGAGTTTCGATTCTCACAGTTTAGTCTCTCACTATTTTACTTTGTGTCTTCTGTGTTGCAATTCTGATCATCTCAAAATGTATCTCACAATTCTGTTTGTCTTATTTATGTCTTTATATATTTAATTCTGAGTTTCTCTGACTGATACATCCTGGACTTTTCTCACAATTCTGACTTTCATTTCTCACAATTCTGACCTTTATTTCTCACAATTCTGACCTTTATTTCTCACAGTTCTGACTTTCATTTCTCACAATTCTGACCTTTATTTCTCACAATTCTGACCTTTATTTCTCACAATTCTGACTTTCATTTCTCACAATTCTGACCTTTATTTCTCACAATTCTGACTTTCATTTCTCACAATTCTGACTTTTGTTTCTCACAATTCTGACTTTCAGTTCTCACAATTCTGACCTTCAGTTCTCACAATTCTGACCTTTATTTCTCACAATTCTGACTTTCAGTTCTCACAATTCTGACCTTTATTTCTCACAATTCTGAATTCCCCTTCTCACAATTCTGACTTTTATTTCTCACAATTCTGACTTTCACTTCTCACAATTCTGACTTTCACTTCTCACAATTCTGAATTCCCCTTCTCACAATTCTGACTTTCATTTCTCACAATTCTGACTTTCACTTCTCACAGTTCTGACCCTTTTTCTCACAATTCTGACTTTCACTTCTCACAATTCTGACCTTTATTTTTCACAGTTCTGACCTTTTTTCTCACAATTCTGACTTTCACTTCTCACAATTCTGACCTTCATTTCTCACAAATCTGACTTTCATTTCTCACAATTCTGACTTTCACTTCTCACAGTTCTGACCTTTTTTCTCACAATTCTGACTTTCACTTCTCACAATTCTGACTTTCATTTCTCACAGTTCTGACCTTTATTTTTCACAGTTCTGACCTTTTTTTCTCACAATTCTGACTTTTATTTCTCACAATTCTTACTTTCATTTCTCACAATTCTGACTTTCACTTCTCACAATTCTGACATTTATTTTTCACAGTTCTGACCTTTTTTCTCACAATTCTGACTTTTATTTCCCACAATTCTGACTTTCACTTCTCACAATTCTGACTTTCACTTCTAACAATTCTGACTTTCATTTCTCACAATTCTGACTTTCATTTCTCACAATTCTGACTTTCACTTCTCACAAATCTGACTTTCACTTCTCACAATTCTGACCTTTATTTTTCACAGTTCTGACCTTTTTTTCCTCACAATTCTGACCTTTATTTCTCACAATTCTGACTTTCATTTCTTACAATTCTGACTTTCACTTCTCACAATTCTGACTTTCACTTCTCACAATTCTGACTTTCACTTCTCACAATTCTGACTTTCATTTCTCACAATTCTGACTTTCATTTCTCACAATTCTGACTTTGATTTCTCACAAATCTGACTTTCATTTCTCACAATTCTGACTTTCATTTCTCACAATTCTGACCTTCATTTCTCACAATTCTGACCTTTATTTTTCACAGTTCTGACCTTTTTTTCTCACAATTCTGATGTTTATTTCTCTCAATTCTGACTCATTTCTCACAATTCTGACTTTCACTTCTCACAATTCTGACTTTCATTTCTCACAATTCTGACTTTCATTTCTCACAATTCTGACTTTGATTTCTCACAAATCTGACTTTCATTTCTCACAATTCTGACTTTCATTTCTCACAATTCTGACCTTCATTTCTCACAATTCTGACCTTCATTTTTCACAGTTCTGACCTTTTTTTCTCACAATTCTGATGTTTATTTCTCTCAATTCTGACTCATTTCTCACAATTCTGACTTTCACTTCTCACAATTCTGACTTTCATTTCTCACAATTCTGACTTTCATTTCTCACAATTCTGACTTTGATTTCTCACAAATCTGACTTTCATTTCTCACAATTCTGACTTTCATTTCTCACAATTCTGACCTTCATTTCTCACAATTCTGACCTTCATTTCTCACAATTCTGACCTTCATTTCTCACAATTCTGACCTTTATTTTTCACAGTTCTGACCTTTTTTTCTCACAATTCTGACTTTCATTTCTCACAATTCTGATGTTTGTTTCTCACAATTCTGAATTTCCCTTCTCACAATTCTGACTTTCACTTCTCACAATTCTGAATTTTATTTCTCTCAATTCTGACCTTTATTTCTCACAATTCTGACTTTTATTTCTCACAATTCTGACTTTCATTTCTCACAATTCTGACTTTCATTTCTCACAAATCTGACTTATTTCTCACAATTCTGACTTTCATTTCTCACAAATCTGACTTTCATTTCTCACAATTCTGATGTTTATTTCTCTCAAATCTGACGCATTTCTTACAATTCTGATGTTTATTTCTCTCAAATGTGACGCATTTCTTACAATTCTGATGTTTATTTCTCTCAAATCTGACTTTCATTTCTCACTTTTTCATTTCTGACCTTTATTTCTCACAATTGGTCACAAAGTCTGACTTTTAGCTCTCTCAAAACTGACTTTCATTTCTCACAATTCTGATGTTCATTTCTCTCAATTCTGACTTTCACCTCAAAATTCTGACCTATTTTTCACAATTCTGACCTTTTTTTCCCTCACAAATCTGACACATTTCTCACTTTATCATTTCTGACTTTTATGTCTTACAATTCTGACTTTCATTTCTCACAATTCTGACCTTTATTTCTCACAATTCTGACCTTTATTTTTCACAATTCTGACTTTCATTTCTCACAATTCTGACTAATTTCTCACAATTGGTCACAAAGTCTGACTTTTAGTCTCACAAATCTGACTTTTATTTTTCACTTTTTCATTTCTGACCTTTATTTCTCACAATTGGTCACAAAGTCTAACTTTTAGCTCTCACAATTCTGACTTTCACTTCTCACAATTCTGACTCATTTCTCACAATTCTGACCTTTATTTTTCACAGTTCTGACCTTTTTTCTCACAATTCTGACTTTTATTTCTTACAATTCTGACTTTCACTTCTCACAATTCTGACTTTCACTTCTCACAATTCTGACTCATTTCTCACAATTCTGACCTTTATTTTTCACAGTTCTGACCTTTTTTCTCACAATTCTGACTTTCACTTCTCACAATTCTGACTTTCACTTCTCACAATTCTGAATTCCCCTTCTCACAATTCTGACTTTCATTTCTCACAATTCTGACTTTCACTTCTCACAGTTCTGACCCTTTTTCTCACAATTCTGACTTTCACTTCTCACAATTCTGACCTTTATTTTTCACAGTTCTGACCTTTTTTCTCACAATTCTGACTTTCACTTCTCACAATTCTGACTTTCACTTCTCACAATTCTGACTTTCACTTCTCACAATTCTGACTTTCATTTCTCACAATTCTGAATTTGATTTTTTTACAATTCTGACTTTGATTTCTCACAAATCTGACTTTCACTTCTCACAGTTCTGACCTTTATTTCTCACAGTTCTGACTTTCATTTCTCACAATTCTGACTTTCACTTCTCACAATTCTGACCTTTATTTTTCACAGTTCTGACCTTTATTTCTCACAGTTCTGACTTTCATTTCTCACAATTCTGACTTTTACTTCTCACAATTCTGACTTTCACTTCTCACAATTCTGACTTTCACTTCTCACAATTCTGACTTTCATTTCTCACAATTCTGACTTTGATTTCTCACAAATCTGACTTTCATTTCTCACAATTCTGACCTTTATTTTTCACAGTTCTGACCTTTTTTTCTCACAATTCTGACTTTTATTTCTCACAATTCTGATGTTTGTTTCTCACAATTCTGAATTTCCCTTCTCACAATTCTGACTCATTTCTCACAATTCTGAATTTTATTTCTCTCAATTCTGACCTTTATTTCTCACAATTCTGACTTTTATTTCTCACAATTCTGACTTTTATTTCTCACAATTCTGACTTTCATTTCTCACAATTCTGACTTTCATTTCTCACAATTCTGACTTTCACTTCTCACAATTCTGACTTTCATTTCTCACAGTTCTGACCTTTATTTTTCACAGTTCTGACCTTTTTTTCTCACAATTCTGACTTTTATTTCTCACAATTCTTACTTTCATTTCTCACAATTCTGACTTTCACTTCTCACAATTCTGACATTTATTTTTCACAGTTCTGACCTTTTTTCTCACAATTCTGACTTTTATTTCCCACAATTCTGACTTTCACTTCTCACAATTCTGACTTTCACTTCTAACAATTCTGACTTTCATTTCTCACAATTCTGACTTTCATTTCTCACAATTCTGACTTTCACTTCTCACAAATCTGACTTTCACTTCTCACAATTCTGACCTTTATTTTTCACAGTTCTGACCTTTTTTTCCTCACAATTCTGACCTTTATTTCTCACAATTCTGACTTTCATTTCTTACAATTCTGACTTTCACTTCTCACAATTCTGACTTTCACTTCTCACAATTCTGACTTTCACTTCTCACAATTCTGACTTTCATTTCTCACAATTCTGACTTTCATTTCTCACAATTCTGACTTTGATTTCTCACAAATCTGACTTTCATTTCTCACAATTCTGACTTTCATTTCTCACAATTCTGACCTTCATTTCTCACAATTCTGACCTTTATTTTTCACAGTTCTGACCTTTTTTTCTCACAATTCTGATGTTTATTTCTCTCAATTCTGACTCATTTCTCACAATTCTGACTTTCACTTCTCACAATTCTGACTTTCATTTCTCACAATTCTGACTTTCATTTCTCACAATTCTGACTTTGATTTCTCACAAATCTGACTTTCATTTCTCACAATTCTGACTTTCATTTCTCACAATTCTGACCTTCATTTCTCACAATTCTGACCTTCATTTTTCACAGTTCTGACCTTTTTTTCTCACAATTCTGATGTTTATTTCTCTCAATTCTGACTCATTTCTCACAATTCTGACTTTCACTTCTCACAATTCTGACTTTCATTTCTCACAATTCTGACTTTCATTTCTCACAATTCTGACTTTGATTTCTCACAAATCTGACTTTCATTTCTCACAATTCTGACTTTCATTTCTCACAATTCTGACCTTCATTTCTCACAATTCTGACCTTCATTTCTCACAATTCTGACCTTCATTTCTCACAATTCTGACCTTTATTTTTCACAGTTCTGACCTTTTTTTCTCACAATTCTGACTTTCATTTCTCACAATTCTGATGTTTGTTTCTCACAATTCTGAATTTCCCTTCTCACAATTCTGACTTTCACTTCTCACAATTCTGAATTTTATTTCTCTCAATTCTGACCTTTATTTCTCACAATTCTGACTTTTATTTCTCACAATTCTGACTTTCATTTCTCACAATTCTGACTTTCATTTCTCACAAATCTGACTTATTTCTCACAATTCTGACTTTCATTTCTCACAAATCTGACTTTCATTTCTCACAATTCTGATGTTTATTTCTCTCAAATCTGACGCATTTCTTACAATTCTGATGTTTATTTCTCTCAAATGTGACGCATTTCTTACAATTCTGATGTTTATTTCTCTCAAATCTGACTTTCATTTCTCACTTTTTCATTTCTGACCTTTATTTCTCACAATTGGTCACAAAGTCTGACTTTTAGCTCTCTCAAAACTGACTTTCATTTCTCACAATTCTGATGTTCATTTCTCTCAATTCTGACTTTCACCTCAAAATTCTGACCTATTTTTCACAATTCTGACCTTTTTTTCCCTCACAAATCTGACACATTTCTCACTTTATCATTTCTGACTTTTATGTCTTACAATTCTGACTTTCATTTCTCACAATTCTGACCTTTATTTCTCACAATTCTGACCTTTATTTTTCACAGTTCTGACTTTCATTTCTCACAATTCTGACCTTTATTTCTCACAATTCTGACTTTCATTTCTCACAATTCTGACCTTTATTTCTCACAATTCTGACCTTTATTTTTCACAATTCTGACTTTCATTTCTCACAATTCTGACTAATTTCTCACAATTGGTCACAAAGTCTGACTTTTAGTCTCACAAATCTGACTTTTATTTTTCACTTTTTCATTTCTGACCTTTATTTCTCACAATTGGTCACAAAGTCTAACTTTTAGCTCTCACAATTCTGACTTTCACTTCTCACAATTCTGACTCATTTCTCACAATTCTGACCTTTATTTTTCACAGTTCTGACCTTTTTTCTCACAATTCTGACTTTTATTTCTTACAATTCTGACTTTCACTTCTCACAATTCTGACTTTCACTTCTCACAATTCTGACTCATTTCTCACAATTCTGACCTTTATTTTTCACAGTTCTGACCTTTTTTCTCACAATTCTGACTTTCACTTCTCACAATTCTGACTTTCACTTCTCACAATTCTGAATTCCCCTTCTCACAATTCTGACTTTCATTTCTCACAATTCTGACTTTCACTTCTCACAGTTCTGACCCTTTTTCTCACAATTCTGACTTTCACTTCTCACAATTCTGACCTTTATTTTTCACAGTTCTGACCTTTTTTCTCACAATTCTGACTTTCACTTCTCACAATTCTGACTTTCACTTCTCACAATTCTGACTTTCACTTCTCACAATTCTGACTTTCATTTCTCACAATTCTGAATTTGATTTTTTTACAATTCTGACTTTGATTTCTCACAAATCTGACTTTCACTTCTCACAGTTCTGACCTTTATTTCTCACAGTTCTGACTTTCATTTCTCACAATTCTGACTTTCACTTCTCACAATTCTGACCTTTATTTTTCACAGTTCTGACCTTTATTTCTCACAGTTCTGACTTTCATTTCTCACAATTCTGACTTTTACTTCTCACAATTCTGACTTTCACTTCTCACAATTCTGACTTTCACTTCTCACAATTCTGACTTTCATTTCTCACAATTCTGACTTTGATTTCTCACAAATCTGACTTTCATTTCTCACAATTCTGACCTTTATTTTTCACAGTTCTGACCTTTTTTTCTCACAATTCTGACTTTTATTTCTCACAATTCTGATGTTTGTTTCTCACAATTCTGAATTTCCCTTCTCACAATTCTGACTCATTTCTCACAATTCTGAATTTTATTTCTCTCAATTCTGACCTTTATTTCTCACAATTCTGACTTTTATTTCTCACAATTCTGACTTTTATTTCTCACAATTCTGACTTTCATTTCTCACAATTCTGACTTTCATTTCTCACAAATCTGACTTTCATTTCTCACAATTCTGATGTTTATTTCTCTCAAATCTGACGCATTTCTTACAATTCTGATGTTTATTTCTCTCAAATCTGACGCATTTCTTACAATTCTGATGTTTATTTCTCTCAAATCTGACTTTCATTTCTGACTTTTTCATTTCTGACCTTTATTTCTCACAATTGGTCACAAAGTCTGACTTTTAGCTCTCTCAAATCTGACTTTCATTTCTGACTTTTTCATTTCTGACCTTTATTTCTCACAATTGGTCACAAAGTCTGACTTTTAGCTCTCTCAAAACTGACTTTCATTTCTCACAATTCTGACTTTGATTTCTCACAAATCTGACTTTCATTTCTCACAATTCTGACCTTTATTTTTCATAGTTCTGACCTTTTTTTCTCACAATTCTGACTTTTATTTCTCACAATTCTGATGTTTATTTCTCTCAATTCTGACTTTCATTTCTCACAATTCTGACTTTCATTTCTCACAAATCTGACTTTCATTTCTCACAATTCTGACTTTTATTTCTCACAATTCTGATGTTTATTTCTTACAATTCTGACTTTCACTTCTCACAATTCTAAATTTTATTTCTCTCAATTCTGACCTTTATTTCTCACAATTCTGACTTTCATTTCTCACAATTCTGAATTTTATTTCTCTCAATTCTGACCTTTATTTCTCACAATTCTGACTTTTATTTCTCACAATTCTGACTTTCATTTCTCACAATTCTGACTTTTATTTCTCACAATTCTGACTTTCATTTCTCACAATTCTGACTTTCATTTCTCACAAATCTGACTTATTTCTCACAATTCTGACTTTCATTTCTCACAAATCTGACTTTCATTTCTCACAATTCTGATGTTTATTTCTCTCAAATCTGACGCATTTCCTACAATTCTGATGTTTATTTCTCTCAAATCTGACGCATTTCTTACAATTCTGATGTTTATTTCTCTCAAATCTGACTTTCATTTCTCACTTTTTCATTTCTGACCTTTATTTCTCACAATTGGTCACAAAGTCTGACTTTTAGCTCTCTCAAAACTGACTTTCATTTCTCACAATTCTGATGTTCATTTCTCTCAATTCTGACTTTCACCTCAAAATTCTGACCTATTTTTCACAATTCTGACCTTTTTTTCCATCACAAATCTGACACATTTCTCACTTTATCATTTCTGACTTTTATGTCTTACAATTCCGACTTTCATTTCTCACAATTCTGACCTTTATTTCTCACAATTCTGACCTTTATTTTTCACAGTTCTGACCTTTTTTCTCACAATTCTGACTTTTATTTCTTACAATTCTGACTCACTTTTTCTCACAATTCTGACCTTTATTTTTCACAGTCCTGACTTTTATTTCTCACAATTCTGATGTTTGTTTCTCACAATTCTGAATTTCCCTTCGCACAATTCTTACTTTTATTTCTCACAAATCTGATTTTCACTTCTCACAATTCTGACTTCTCTCAATTCTGACTTTCACCTCAAAATTCTGACCTCTATTTTTCACAATTCTGACCTTTTTTTCCTCACAATTCTGCCTTTTATTTCTCACAAATCTGACTAATTTCTCACAATTCTGACTAATTTCTCACAATTGATCACAAAGTCTGACTTTTAGTTCTCACAATTCTGACTTTCACTTCTCACAATTCTGACCTTTATTTCTCACAAATCTGGCTTAATTTTTCAAATTTCTGTTTTGCAATTCTGATCATCTCAAAATGTACAGCTTGTTTAATTTCTCTGACTCTGTCTAATAACTCTGAATTGTAATCCAGCATGGTTAACATTATTAAACTAAATGTTAACAAAGATGAATAAATACTGAAATGGATTACTAATTGTTTGTTCATGTTAGTAAATGCATGAACTAATGGACTATTATCTTAGTGTTACCCAGAAAAATATATATATATATATCAAACTCTTTTTCATACCTTTAGTAAAAAGAAGTGTGACCTTTTATGTCAAACATGTTAATAATAAGCAAAAAAAAAAAAAAAAAAAAAAAAAAACAGGTCAAAAAACACAAGGCTTTCAGCATTGATTAAAAATATAATTTATTTTAAAAATCCTTTACATACATTTTTATACAGAAACTGGCTGCGGACATAGCGTTTTTCTGATGTGTGTTTGAAAAGAAGCTTCATTTTGTGTGTGTGTGTGTGTGTGTGTGTGTTCAGTTCTCTGTGTACTATAGCGATGCACATTTATTACCGATTCAGTTCTGGTTCTGTACAGAAGCAAACGTTGCATAGTTGGCACAGCTTTACAAACAAGCACAAACACTCTCTCTCGCTTTCTCCTTCATTTGGCTTTTATTTTCCTCGAGAGGTGGTGGATTGTGGGAAACGGCAGCTGGTAAAACGCTTTAACATGTTTTTGTAACTTAGACAGACGGACGGCAGGTAATGAGCTCAGTGTTGGACTTGTTCACTTTTCTGCATAAAGCGCTTGCATAGACCAGCATGACTGTAAACTCCAGCTGTAAACACACCAGACACTTATTTCATTACTTTTAATAAACATCTCGTTATAAGAAAGCCCCTTTTTTGACACATAAGAGATTAGAAAAAGCAAAGTAGTGTAAAAAGTCTAAGATACTCAGTCATGATTATGATTCTGAATTGATAATGATAGCTAAACAAAATCTCACAAGTAATAATGCTGTAATCTCACAAATTTTTTTACATGACATTTGGAAAAAAATATAGGCATAATAATATCATAACTAGGTCAAAACCTTGCATTTTATAAATTTAATTTTAATTTTTGCATTTAATGTTGTCAAAAATGCAACATTTTGACTTAGTTATGTCATTTTGATGCTAAAAACAAAGATATGCAACTGTTATATAATTACTAATAATGTTAAATAATTACACTCTCACATCCAAATTATAATAGACACATAAAAGGTTGAAATTCTGTTTGTGGTGGTGTTAAAAAAAAAACAGCGATATGAAAATATTTTCTTATGAATGACCAAAAAAAAACTGAATGTCATAGAATTTATGACTAGAAATGTCATTTATAAGTAGATATGCTCATAATTAACAGAAGTTATATTAATGAATAGTTAATTACAGTTAAAATCAGTACTAGATGGAAAAAATTACATGTGACGTGTGCACAAACAAAATTAATATTATAAAAGGACAAAATGTCCTTATTATCACAAAACTTTAATAAATCACTATATAAAAATTATTTAAATGACTCAAATCAAAATGATGAGATACAGTCAATCATGACAAAATCGAAATTATGACACTGTATATAGCAGAGTTTTGATTTAAAAAATCATAAGACAAATAAAACATCAGAATAAAACGTTGATGTAATAAATTATGACATCAAAATCTAGTGTTGTCACAATACCGGAATTCGATACTGAAATTTTAAAAACACCCATTTCCCACTAACGTTTTAACACGTCCTTAAAGGTGCAGCAAGTTTGACACCCTGTGGTTGGACTGGGTATTGGTTCAAAACACATGCAAGTACAGGTTGCCAGATTGATGACATCAACAGAAGTGTGCCTGACTATCGAGCCTAAAGGCTGATTTAAGTCACGTTCTAAATAAAAGCAACAGCACATGATAGGAGTATTTTCCATGTAGTTTTTGTTTTAACCAGCACCTGAAATGTATATTTTAGAAATGGCTTCTATTTCCTGCAGCTGAAATAAATAACGTCGCGTGGAACTCTGAATCTGCGTCTCATTTCGAAAGTCTGCTACTGTCCACCAGAGGTCGCATTTTCAGTCACAGACGCACAGTCACAGGTGCTGAAATATAATTGGTAAAAAGTTCCGGCAGGTAACTTGCATTTTCAAAGCAGAATATCTGACCTCAGTATTGTTTTTCAGATAAACAAGAATGTTCACTTAGCATGTTTCTTAAATATCTGCAGACATATTGCATTTTCATGCTTTAGAAGAGTCAAAAACGTACATACAGCACCTTTAAACACTGCTGATTTCTCATTGTGTTCAC
Source organism: Danio aesculapii (assembly GCF_903798145.1). NCBI lineage: Eukaryota > Metazoa > Chordata > Actinopteri > Cypriniformes > Danionidae > Danio > Danio aesculapii. The sequence goes on from NC_079439.1 coordinate 8,160,955, forward strand.
AAGCTCAACAGAAATGACACTGGAGTGTTTTAAAGCCATGAAGATCAGTCGATTAATCAGCAGATCACTCGTATGTCATCTTATATTTGTGCCTGTAAAACACTTTAGTGTCCCAGTATCTGTTGTTACACTCAGTAAACAGCTGTGAGTTTGGTGAACTGATGAGCTTCACGGCCAATCCCAATCATTTCTGTTGAGAACATGAACACAATGGTAAATCAGCGCTGTTTAAGAACACACTCAACAGTGCTTAAAATGTTAGCGGGAAATGAAGGTTTTTAAAATGTCAGTATTGAATTGATGACAATAATCATGATTATGAGTTCAAAACATTGCAATTAGGAGATCATTTAAACTTTGAACATTTTTATCTCATATTTATGAGACACTGATCATTTATGATAAAAAATATAATGAATTTTCTGACAAATAGGCAAAATTACAATAAAAATGTTTAAAGGTGGAAATTACAAGATACTACAGTAAGTCAATAATGGCGCAAAAGCTATTAGACTATTTCAAAAAAGACTGAAAAAAATCTAACTAACAGATTAAAAATGTTTATGACAAAAAACGAAAGAAAAACAATTGGTAATAATAACAATCATGTACAAAGAACTCTTTACCCCCAACACCTACAAATCTTATGTGTCAGAAAAGGTCTTCGTAGCATAGTAAATGATTCACAAGTCAAAAAGTAATTAAGAGTGTGTGTGTGGGGAAAAAATAATCAAAACACTTTCTCCTCTCACATCACCAAACCCCCCGTTCCCTGATCCTCTTTAAAAATCATGTGTATGTGAATATGACATCTTTCATTTGGTTTCATTCTGACAGTTGCTGAAGCCGAGAGCATTTCTGAGATCTGAGTTGTAGTTGAAGTGTTTGTGTGAACTGATGAAACAGGAACGCATCTTTCATATTTGCCAGATCGAGTGTTTCCACTGTACTGGCAGATTTTTTCATGAGAACAGCAGAACTAAACTAATATCACATTTAACCTACACGTCTTCCAGGAGTTTCTGTCCTAACCACACTGAAGAAACCTGTCATTTGGTTTACTGTATTTATTAAGGTAAATGGTTGCAAACATTTTACACTACCTTCGAAAAGTTGTCACCTATTCAAGTTTTAGGAACAACAAACAATAACTTGACTTCTAGTTGATCATTTGGTATCAGAAGTGGCTTATATGAAAGGCAAAGACCTCTAGATTATGCTTATTTTACCAAAAATAATATGATCATGTCTTGATTTCGAATGATTTCATTTGCACAGTAAGGTCTGACTTTGCTTAGACAAAAGTCTTGTCACTTAACAGAAATAATGTCCAGTATAGAATATAAAGTCATGCTGCAGTGGAAACAGAGTTAATATTGTGTCTGACTCCATCATGAGCTTGGAGGACTGCATCCATACATCTCTGCAATGACTCAAATCACTGATTAATAAAGTCATCTGGAATGGCAAAGAAAGCCTTCTTGCAGGACTCCCAGAGTTCATCAGGATTCTTTGGATTCAATGCCTCCTCCATCTTACCCCAGACATGCTCAATAATGTTCATTTCTGGTGACTGGGCTGGCCAAATCTGGTGCGCCTTGACCTTCTTTGCTTTCAGGATCTTTGATGTGGAGGCTGAGGTATGAGAAGGAGCGCTATCCTGCTGAAGAATTTGCCCTCTCCTGTGGTTTGTAATGTAATGGGCAGCACAAATGTCTTGATACCTCAGGCTGTTGATGTTGCCATCCACTCTGCAGATCTCTCGCATGCCCCCAATACTGAATGTATCCCCAAACCATGATTTTTTCCTTCACCAAACTTGACTGATTTCTGTAAAAATCTTGGCTCCATGCAGGTTCCAGTAGGTCTTCTGCAGTATTTGTGATGATTGGGATTCAGTTCAACAGATGATTCAGCAGAAAAATCCACTTTTCTGCCACTTTTCCAAATGATCAACTACAAGTCAAGTTATTATGTGTTGCTCTTACAACTGGGATCAACAACAAGACTTTTGTCATGTATGTGAGCTGTATTTAAACAATAATGTTCAACTTAATTTGTTTAAATTCAGCCCATATAAATTGTTTGCAACCACTTATCTTAAAAAATGTAGTAAAGCCTCTATGTTTTTTCCAGTGCAGTTTCCTCAATTAAGAGTACATCTTATACTTCTGTCTCAAATCGCTCCTCTTTATACATAACATATGTTCTGACTGGCTGTGATTGTTTCATATTGTACTCTGTGTTATTTTATTATTTTTTTATTTTAAGTGTGGACAGAAAATGGCTTGTCGCTGGATACTGCTTGCAAAATTTGTTCATCAAAGTCGCTCATCAAAGTACTGCCAAAACTACAGCTGCTATTTTTTACATTTTTAAAGTAAATTTTAATTGATCAAATTAATTAAATGTTGTTTTTTATTGTTTTTTTTTTTGTTATTGTACAATCACTAGGACCCGTTTCTCAATGTTTAAGCTTTTTTTTTTTATTTTATTCAGACATCTTCTCCTTACCAACATTACGTTTCCCACATTAGGACTTCAGTACTAGTGATTGTGGTTTTTATAGCACTGCTTCATGAAGCTACAAAACCTTAACAAACATTTTATTAACAACCTGTTGTTTCTGAACGCTTATGAAATTAGAAAGGTCACAGGAATTCAGTAAACGAGACTTCGTTATGTCATTACTGTTTTGAAGTTTAGAAAAATTCAATATTTCTCCACTAGGGGGTGATGTGTATAACACCATAAAATGCAGCATATATGCTCACACCCCTCACAAGTCTCTCTTTTAAATTCATATTTTTAATAGGAAGCTATACAATATTATATTTGTGCATATACATTAGATTAGTCAGTACTGAAGCCAAATCTGGAGCTAATCTAACAAAATAACTTATGATAACGGTCCAAAAACTAGTACATCCAAATTTGTGTTAGAGAAAAATATTAAATACAAATTAAAAAAATAAAAATCAAGAAAAGCAAAATATTAAAGAGATTTAGTAGAAATTATGTAATTTATATTTTTTTTCCAATATATTTATTATTATTATTATTATTATATTTATTTATTTATTATTATTTTCTTGAATTTAATTGTATTATCTTTCAATTTATAAATATGTTTGGTGACTAAAATATTATTTTAATAAATATATCTGTTTAATAAATCTGTTTCATTTCAAGTGCACCAAAAACACATTGCCTATTCACTGAGAAATGGAGAAAAATATTCATTTTCAAAATGGACTGTACTCAATTATGCTGAGCCGTGTATACAGTATATAAACCGTGCCACCGTTGTCTTGTGTAATAAACGACTATAATTGTTGTGTGACCAAATTATCTTCTATCAAATACAAGTACCACAAGGCTCAGTACTAGGACAGCTGCTTTTTTATTTATTTTAGTGTATACTGATAAATTTCACTTTGTTATTGACTGAACTGACTGAGCTCACTGCAATATAGTCTGCTTTATATGATAATAATACATTGCCTTTCTCAAGCCTGCATTGTATAATTAGCTGCTTCCTGTTTAATATTGTGAAGCTGTTTCGAAATGTAATTATTGTTTTATAAGCTTTGGGACAAAGAAAACGGTCCTAGTGATTAAAAAAAAATTACAGATTTGAAATTGAGCATTTTAGTAGTAACAATAACTACAGTTGTCATCAAATGTGGCAGAAACCATAGCCATCACGGTACTATTTCCAACATGGGCTCATTCTGAAAACATACCCCATATATACATTTCAGGAGATCACAAATGATGTAGCCAGAGGTACGTATGGCAGCATTTCATCTTTAAAATGAACGCTACGAGGCGGTATGATGCCGTTCCTTTTTGTGCTACCAGCTGATTACTTACCTCCGTGTGTATGGCTTTTCCGTTGTTACCAGTTTGTCCAGTGGCTCGCCACACACGTAGGAGGATTTGAGACACAGAAAGGAGTTGATCACAACAATGGGGTTCGAGTCCGGTGAAGAACGGTTCCAGAAAGCGGGTAAGACAAAAACAGAAGCCAAAAAATAAAATAAACAGGGTGAGAGTGTGGTAAAATCTGAAAACGTGGTAAAAATCAGGCAAGGGCTTTTTTTTTTCTGGATTGCTTTTTAAAACCCTGTCGGTTAGGCTTAGGAAAGGATGAGGGTAGGTCAGTCGATCGGTCAGTCAGTCAGTCGACAGCAGCCTCTGGTGGATTTACGCGAGAACAGCAGGCACGAATGGCACTCGTGAGAGAAATTTGAGATCCTAAAAAGCGTACACAGGTGCCTCTGTCACGAAAACAAAAACTTCAAAAATTTATACCTCCTGTTATGTATTTGGTGCTCTCCAGAAATGTATATCGAGGTACGTAATCAGAAGGAGCCTGGGTTGATGATTTCATAAGGGATGAATGTACTTTTTCTACTACAGTGCGTATAGTAGAGCGAAACTCAAGCTTTCCTATGAAACACTGATGCGCAACTCATGCAGAATGTGTGTGAATTCATCAGATGCAGCAAAAGTCCGCTCAACTTTTCCGGGCCAGTAAAAAAGATCATTACAGTGTGACGTAACATCGCATTCCCAAAACAAAAATAAATCAAATAACAAAACTGACATTGTTTCTCAAATCCCTGGCAAGTGCTCATATGCACTTTTTGTTCGACAAAGCAACAGATATTTACGTCTTCGAATAGCTGCGTTACAAAAATAATACAATTCAAATAATCGGATCTGAACATTAACTGGATTTTCAAGGCCACTTTAAGGTACTCCATAGACACACTAAATACTGTATTCATGTCTCAAAATATTATACTACATGAGCGTTCGTTTATTTTTTTTCCGCAACCACTAGATGGCACCACAAGATTCGGTAAAAACGATCACTGAAGGAGACAAGATGTTTTTTTTTTTCCGTCATTTTTCGTTGCGCAAACACACATGGGGACTTGACTGCGCGTGCAAACTAGTTTTTTCGAAGGGATTTTGGTTGTCTAGTGCGAGCCTGAAAAGTCTTGACCCTGTTCGTAGTTCACCTTTGACCGCAGATTGATTTATATGGACACCATTTCCGAGTGCTTCACGATGCTAAAACCTCAAAATGCTTTTGACTTTGTCTTGGGTTTGATGGCGGTTTGGGCTCGGTATAGTATATGTAGCAGTGTTTTGGTCACTGCTCTTTGGCCATGGTGGCGATGCTGTGGTCGTGTCGGCCCATCTCCTCCAGGACAGTGGCGAGCTGGTTCAGGTTTCCGTGTGGAAAATGTTGAGCCTCCCACAAATCCAGAATCACACCGGTCGGACTCGTCTTAGTCGCAAAATAGTTCAGATACCTGTAGAGCAGAGCGAAAGGAGACACTTAGAAGTGTGCATGGTATGTCACAATATTTATCTGTGGTATAGATCCTGTGTTAACATGCATTTTGAAGCATCACATGATAAACGAGTTATGGAACCACCAAAATATGAATAAAATCCTTTAATATTCCTTCAAGGCAGGGGTTCTCAAACTTGGTAAAACTAAACTAAGTTTAAAACTAATGACGGAGAAAGAATGAAAGTTAAACCGGTGAGCCGTCTGACAAAAAAAAAAAAGTGCAATTCTGAATCAAATCAGCAGGATGCCATTTTGGATCCTTCACTTACTTTGAAGATACTGACTATGCTTACATGGACATCAGTAATAGTTATCAGCCTTAATCTGAATAAGACAATAATATAATTACGTGAAGTGCTTTTTGAATGTAACGTCACCAGGCTATTCACGTTCTGCAAACTTACGCATTTCGTGATGTGTGTGTGTGTGTGTGTTGTGCAGGATTCATAGCGGCTGATATTAAAGGCACAGGCTCGTAGACGCAGCTTTACCTGTGTGTGCCGTCCTTTACTGACAGCCGCGTGTGTAGATCTTGTCGGGAAATATGGCAAAGTCCTACATGACTGTAATAGTTTGATTGCGGTGTTTATCAACGCCATTAATATCTGCATACTCCACATGTCTTAATTCCATTTCTGTTTAGTTCAGTTATGACTTTAGTCGGATTAAGGTCATCAGAAATCGCTGTTTACATGGTAGACTCTTAATCAGAGTGTTGTCTTAATCGTATTAAAGTATTGTTGCCCATGTAAACAATGTTCGACTCAACCACACTATCAGGGCTCTGCGATCTTGGCTTCACGTAGCATTTTCTGTATGTACATACATCAAAAGTAAGTAACGCTATGGCTCACGCTTATTGGCAGTGGAAGATGATTTACGGCTAGTCGTGTCAGGAATCCGACCCCAGATTAGCATGTTGTCCTCACAGAAACAGGCTCAGCCATCACAGTGAATCATGTGAGCTGTATATTTATGTTTCAAACGCAGCAAGTAATATGTGATTGATGTTTGCGCATGCATTATAATTTTGGCTCGAGGGAGGGGTGCGAGTGAAATTGGACAAACTTGGGGGGGGCGTGTCCTAAAAGTTAGAAAACCCCTGCACTAAAGTCATCATTCACAGGCACGCGCGCGCCCTCTCAGTAGTAAACAAACTGCTCACATGTGATTTCGTGGCCGTGAATACATTATTATATTTACAATGTACAACTGTACATTTACAAATACAAATTACATTTCTGCGTGAATTATACATTATAAACACAGCATGTGACACTTTTAATTTTAATGCCATTTAGAAGTGTCCATGTTGCTGAGAAAACATGGTTACTGTCCATGTTGCGGTGAAGACTTGTGCGTCTGCCTTTATGGTTCAGCTGATTCGTAGAGATGCTGGATTAAGATTGTGTGGGGGGGTTGAATCGAGATTGCGATCTGTTTTTGATTAATCGTGCAGCCCTAACACAGCGAACTAGAGTATTTTTTATCTGACATTTTTATTATCAGACATTCAGCAGCAATATTATTTGGGGTACTTTACTGAAACAACTTCAGCCACAAATCAAACACTGTAAACTGAAAACATAAATGTATTAAAGTTATTCCAGCCTGATCTCACGAGAAAATGTAAGTATTTTACATTTTGACAGTTAAGTGGCTAATTCGTACGAACTCGTACGAGTTCAGTCGTACGAAATGGTACGATTTTAAAAAGGAGGCGTGGCACCTAACCCCGCCCCTAAACCCAACCGTCATTGGAGGATGAGCAAATCGTACTAAATTGTACGAATTAGATCGTACGAATTCGTACGAATTAGTTAAAAAAGTTACGAATTGCCGTGAGATTGTGTTGGTTATACAGTATAACTGTATAAAAAAAAATCAGAGCAAAAAATAAATAAGTATAAAAATTATATGAATATTATAGAAAAAGAACCTCTTTGAAACTTAAAATATAGATTTTTTTAACCCCTACTGCAAAAAAGATCTGTCTCCGGGTTTGCAGTGGTAAGCAAAGCTAGCAAGCATACTGTATGTCTTATTTAAAAAGATGGTATCTGATCAGTTTATGGTTTCAAATACTTATCAATACCAATGATCGATACTAGTATCAGTATCAGAACAAACATATTAAGGTTAACAGTCATCTGATCAATTGCCTGTTCACTTAAATGATGACAACTCAAGGGAAGTTGTGGAAATTGACTCCCATGTGTTGCATATAAAGGTTGTAAAAGAAAAATGTATGTGTGCATTTAAAAAGTGGTCTCAAATGTTGTACACTGCCACCCTGTGGCGGGGTTTGTTGTTGCTTTTGTTCTCTCTCTCTCTCTCTCTCTCTCTCTCTCATTCTACTGTACCTTGTCTCACCTGTTAGCAATTAAGTGGTTGGGGCATGCGACGGTAGGAACAAAGGGAGATGGTGCCAAACACTAGTTGGTGAAGGCTGCTTTTTATTTGTTTCTCCTGCCCCAGACTAGCTTTTGTGCTTGGGATACTAGTTGTAGTATAAAAAAAAATCTTGTTGTTTGTGACCAATAGTGAAATTTTCACTTTAAAATCCCATTGTTTTTTATACTTTATCTTGTTGGTTTTGTTTCAAGTTATTGGAGCTATACAGAGGTGGATATCACTTTTTGTTTAAATACATTTATTTTTCTCCTGTTTCTGATAGAGAGGGAGCAAGGTAAGATCTTTGTTTTTTCTTTAATAATTTTCTTTTGAGAGTTTAGAAAGTGGCTTCCTCATTCAGTTAGATATTTTGTTTGTTGTTTTGGCATTATCCCCTCCTGACCTATTTTTCTTGTACCATAGGTCATTTATTATTTATTTATCTGTTATATATAC